>NW_022196899.1:33799624-33820463 GCF_008632895.1 Mastomys coucha | reverse complement strand
CCAGATATACAAAATATATACTATATATACAATATATAGTATATACTTAATATATTACTATATTAGAGTATACATACTATATATAGTATATGTAAAATATCCTATATATTTATAATATATATATATATATATATTTGACAAATTTAAAAACTGAGCCATGTATATTTTTATAGACAGGCTGTACTTATATTCACATAAAGGGATTAAAATATAAATTAGGGTAGCTGTGGCTGGCTGTGCTACAATGGGCAGCTCATCTATGAAACACTCACATACCTGGAACAAATTCCAAAATTCCTCACCGTGTATAGAGGGTTGAATTTTGTGAATTGTGTGTGTGTTATACATATTTATATATATATATATATATAATATATACATATATACATATGTATATATATATAGTTTTTTGAATGCCATGGATTAGACAGAGTCTTACATATGTTAGAAAATTGTTCCATGGTTGAAGTAAACCCTCTGCCCATGACACACTTTATTTTGAGACGTAAATTGTTTCTTTTACTTTACAAAATTCATTTTCTCAGTACAAGTTATGATCTTCTTACTGTCAACAGTTGACAGTGATGGCACCCTTCAGTCAATGTGCAAATGCATTGGTGTCAGCTTATATCAAAACTCTGGTTGGTTTAAGCAGTCAACAGAAATAGATATTGAAGTGAGCCCAGTCCTTGTTTATGATCTCAGAAAGAACATGGGCTTGCAGCTAGACCAGCCTCCTTTTATTTGTGTATGGAGCAGTATCTGTGATTCATGAGGAAGGCCTAGAGGTGACAAAAGCTCTCCATTCATTGTCATTTCTTTCCCTCAATATGCATCAGGCAGAATTTCATTCCTTTCTGACTTGACATCTTTATCTATCTGTAAAGGTGAAGCTGTAGACACATTTACATAATGGAACAATAAATTCAATAGAAGATATATCCATTTTGAAAATTAGTTGTATCCTACCAGTGAGAAATATAAGTATAAATGTAGTTGGTCCTCCATCTATATGTGCTTCATAGGCATAGATCAAGCCAACAGCAAGATAGTAAAACATAGTTTGTTCTGCGTGGGACATGTACAGGTAGACCTCTATGTACAATCCATTCCACCAACCATGTGATTATTTCTTTTCAAGTTACTGCACACATATATTTTGAGCATATATCCAACATAGAATTGTTCAGTGATTAAATGGAATTTTTTCCTCCTTCTAGCTTGTATTTTTTTTTTAAATTAACTTGACACAAGCTAAGGTAGTCAGGGAAGAGGGAACCTCAATTCAGAAAATGCCTCCATCAGATTAGCCTGTAGGTAGTTCAGTCAGGCATTTCCTTTATTGATGACTACTTTATTGATGACTTAGCTATTGGTGGTGGGTCCCCTTGGGTGGTAGTCTTGGGGGTGGTCATCAGGAAACATGGATGAGCAAGCCAAGAATAGCAAGCCAGTAAGAAGCATTTCCCCATTGCCTCTCCTTCAATTATTGCCTCCAGGTTCCTTTCTTGACATTCCATCATGAAAGAATGTACATTTGTGAGATGTATGTTGAGATAACTTTCCATCTTTAGTTGATTTTGTCCACAGTGTTTAGCACAGCAACAGAGAGCAAACTAGGATGTCACTAGTTTGGTATGACTCAGGAGTTTTCAATGCAGTGACATTATTAGTAAGAAGAACACTGAGGCTGTCACTGGTCTGGACTTAAGAAGTCATAGTTCTTAGAAGAACCCTTGCTTTTAGGAACATGTATATTTTATCAAATTTGTTAACATAGCTTAAGCAACTTGATTATAACATTTTTTTTAACTTTAAAATCCCCCTGTTCATGTTTTCTGCTTATAAAAGCAAACTGTATGTTCATCAGTGTTTCTCAAATGAATATGATCATCTTCAATGCTGTGGCTCAGGGTTCTGTGGGTCAGGATGTTCTATTCTGCTTGTTCAAGGTCTTAAAGGGGAAAAGGTTGATGTTATGTGGGCTGCAGTATACGTGGGTTCTCTTCTCAGGTACGGCTATGTCAGAGTTCAGTTTCTTGAAGCTGTGTCTGCATTTTCTGGTGGTAAATCAAAAGGCTGCACTATATGTTGCCAGTATCTCCACATGACCCCACCTGTCTTCTAACAAGCAATGAAGAATTGCTCTTTTATGGTTCATGCTTATCATCAAATCTTTCCCAAGAAGAGACCCCTCCCTTACACCTTAGGACAGGTGCCCTGTCTGTAGTTTCTCTTTCTTAAATCCCAGTGTGCCATATTATGTGCCATCACAGGAGTTTGATTCCATTATATCACAGTCCTCAGTGGACCGAAACCTTGAGGCACAAAAATGAGGTATAGTTGATAGTGAAAGGGGTCAGGAACTGTTACACTGGGAATAATGATCCTGAATATCCAGGGGATCATCTTGCTTACATAATTGTTTACACACACACACACACACACACACACACACACACACACACACACTTGGTCATCCAGCCATCCATTTTTATTTAGTCTTTCCACTTATGGCATATCCGTGGCATATGTACAGAAGAATACAGGACTGATGAAGTCCACATTGTCCCTTTTTTTTTTTTGTTATTTTCAAACTAGTTTTCCTACAGTATTTAAATAGTACAGAAAAGTCATTTAATTATATTGCTATTGCAAAGTATAAAACTAAAAATGCATCAAATACATAAAATTTTGGACATGCTAGCATGACTGTATCTGTTTTGAACACATTTCTTCTAGTTTCCTAGGGACGCCTTGTAGTACGAGGTTCAAGTTCACTTCCAGATTTGAAAACCCACCAAGTCCAACTAATCCCTGAACTTGAAAATCCATCAGTCTCTGAGCTCAAACCCACCAATCCCTGAAGTAAAAAAACCCATCAATTCATGAGTCTAAACCCCTCCAATCCTTGAGCTAGAAAACTCACCAATCCTTGAGCTTGAAATCCTGCCATTTGCCTAATTTGAATATCTCTACCTGGAAAGTTCCTTCCCCAAGAAACCCTGTATAAAGCCGACCTCTATTTCAGGTCCCTGCTGCTTCTTGACAGACCAAGAAGAGGTGGCCACTCTATGTGTTTTTGCCAATAATCTTCTTGTATAAGGTTTGTTGTGCAGTGTGACTTTGTGGTATTTCTTGGCTCACAACTACCTGAATACTGTTATCTTTAGAGCTGTAACATTTCCACTGGGGAAGCCTTTTCCCTAAGAACTGTAAGACATGCATTAGGGGTTCCCCTTCAGAGCTGCAACTCTTATATTGGTGAAAACCTTCTCAGATCTGTAACACTTACAGGCCTTCTTTGATTGTTCTGAGTTGTAAGCTCTGGGTTTTTGCACACTGCACATCATTTCTTACTGGATCTTCCACAGAATTATCCAGTTGTCTATCAAGTGGCATCAATGAGATCAGTGCATTTGATTCTTATTTTTTTTTTTTTTTTTTTTTTTTTTTTTTTTTTTTTTTTTTTTTTTTTTTTTTTTTTTTTTTTTTTTGGTTTGTAGGATCTGGAGGAGAGTAATTATATCAATTTTGTAAAATAAGTACTGAGTAGATAGAGCTTTAGGAAAAATACAAATAGAATTAAGATACTGTAGGAGGAGGGTGGTGACAGGCATATCATTAGATGCCCGATAAAGCTTGATGGTTTGTGTTGTACAATGTTTCCTAAATTCTTCAACCCTATCTGGCATGATGCAGAGCCTAAGAGGAAGGGTGTGGTCAGAGCATAAAGCAGCACTGGCTGGTGACAGTCTTGCTAATTTACTGGTTCTTCTGCCAGATCTAAAGACAACTGAGGCTTTTACACTTAACATATCTTGAGCTCTGGTCTAATAACTTGTTCATTCCATAGCTAGAAATGCCAATCTCTTGAGTTGGTAATTGGGTTCACCATGTCGTAGAGGTACAGAGAATCAGGCATAGGTACTGTGTTACCCTTGTTGGTGGTTGGACTCATGTGGTTCCCATGTGCTACTGTTCTTCATTGTTCCACCTTCCATGTCCTTCATGATTGCCATCCTTAGGTTTTACAGATGCCAGCTACATTAACAATGTCAGGTTGCAGCATTGTGACAACATGCCTGAGACAATCAGCTTAAAAGGAAGAAAGGTTTACACTCACATTCATTTCAGGGTTAGTTGCCCTGTTCATTTGAGTCTTGGTGTTCAGGGTTGGTTGAAGGATGTGATTGAGGAGATCTGAGAGTAGAGAGGGAAGAGAAATGTCCTGATCCAAATTTCTGGTCACCTCATTTTCTTTCACTTACTCTTAACTAACAATGGTTCCACTCCTAGCCCAAGAGTGTACAGGTTGGGGTCCATGCTAAGATCCAAACAACAGCAGTCTACTCATGCCATCATGTAAGGCAGGTCCTTTTGGCCATGTTATTGGTACAGTGTTTTCAGATATAAGCCTGATAGGCCTAAGCCTGTGACAGTAAGGTCTCATACAGGATATCAAACCTAAAAAATGCTTCAAGGATTGTGTCAACTACAGTTACCAGCTAATTTGACTGAAATCTGAGACTGATATTTCAACCTTTTTAAAGGGTACTGTGGTGGTTTGAATAGCTATGACCCCCATAGCCTCATGTTTGAATGCTCTTCCTTCTAAGAGTGACACTCTTAGGAGGTGTGGCCTTGTTGGAGTAGGAGTGGGCTTGTTGGAGGTAGTGTGTCACTGTGGAGGTAGGCTGTGAGGTCACACTCAAACTACACCCTGAATGATACACAGTCTCTCCTTGCTGCTTGTGGAGCAAGATGTAGAACTCTTGGCTCCTCTAATACCATGTCTGGTTGCACACTGCCATTCTTCCTGCCATGATGATAATGGACTAAACCTATGAAACTGTAAGCCAGCTCAATTAAGCATTTTCCTTTATAAAAGTTGCTCTGGTTATTGTGTCTCCTCACAGCAATGAAACCCTAACTAAGACAGCACTAAAGTTTTTAGAATTAAGAGGCCTCATTCCAACACGTCTTGGTGAATTACAAGTTGCCAAAGCATGCCAGTTTGCTCTTTTTCTTTTCTTTCTATAAATAGTAAATTTGTTCCTGAAATATTATGTTCTGCAGTAGATAATATATGTCTCTTTCCTTGCCCATTATTCTTTAAAACACTATTTTCTTTAATGGAACATCAACACATAGCACTGGCCTTTGGTTTCTCTGCTTTGGTTTGTTTATTATGTAAGGGTTTGTAATGGTTTCCATTTTTGATTCTATCAGTTAAATGTTTTGAGAACTGAAGCATCATAATGCCTCTAAATGTGCACCTTGAAGGAAAACACATCTGCTTTTGATCCTGCTCCAGCATATGTGAGCTTTGTAATCCTAGGCAACCTTAATCTCTCTGTGACAAGTTAATAATATAATTTCTTTCCACGTTTTATTGGGAAAATTTGCTCAACTATAAACCCTCAATATTACTGCAAATTGAGTGCACAAATGTGGAAGTTACTAGTATGCAGTGTCTCTGATATATGTGCACTTCTGGATTCAGAACTAGGAAGCTGAACAGGAACATTATAATTGAGTTTTCACTAGCCTCTTTCATAAAATAATTTTGATCAGTGTGATGGTTTAAATAGGATTGACCTCCTTAGAATCATGTGTTTTAATGCTTTGCCCATAGAGAATGGCCCTCTTAGGAAGTGTGACCTTGTTGGAGTGGGGATGAGTGTTGCGGTTTCTATGTTCAAGCTATTTCCAGTGTGGCTCACAGTCTTCTTCTGCTGCCTGTAGATGTAGAACTCTGAGTTCCTTCTCTAGCACCGTGTCACCTAGCATGCAGCCATGTTTCTTGCCATAAAGATAAGGGACTAAACTTATGAAACTATAGGCAAGCCTATAGTTTGCAATTAAATGTTTTCCTTTATAAGAGTTCTCATGGTCATGGCATCTTGTCACAGCAATAGAAACCCTCAGACAATCAGTGAATGTATTCTGACCAGATATGTTAACTCAGATTTATAACCTCAACATGCAAGAGGCTAAGGCATGAGGATTTTCAATAGTCTGAAGCCAGCCTGGATCCCCATGACAACGTGGTACATCCCATGACAACGTGGACTACTGGGTGAAAACCTGTTTCAAAAGTAAATAACAATAGGCATTCCCAAACATCTCCTAACTTCACTATACTCCTTGCATTGTTTCTGTACCTAGCTTTTTTGGTTATCTTTGTCTTCCTTCTTCCCTGAAAAACAACTGAAATTATATCATAAGTAATCTTAGTTCGTGATAACTTCCATTATACACTGTTAAGATGATTGAATTTTTCCATTATTTAAGGAAGTATGGATGCAGATTTCATATTCTGAAAATACTTTGTTTCTACAGCTAGTCCCAACAGCTGATGGATACCTTTGCCACATGGCTTTGGGGCTTTGTGTCCAGCCTCTGTCATAGAAGGCACTTCCACTATTGAAAGGAGGAGTTGAAATGTTGGCTCAGCCTTATGAGATAGAACAAACAGTTCTGTTCCTGCCTCCTGGAACATCCCACAGTGCTCATCATTGCAACTCTGCCTTCTCCTGGCTTAAGAATGAACGACTTATTAAGACTATTTGTCTAGACAGATGTCTCTTCAGAGCTGGAAACTTCTATGATACTTGATAAGTTGCTTTTTAATTCTTAATAAAGCTACCTGTTGGTAAATTAATCAATTACTGATTGTCATCTGAATGCACCCTGTAGTTTCCTGTCCCAACCTCTGTATGCCAACTGCTCTATGAACATGATTTTTACTCTATTTTTCATAGGTTGTTGTGTGGTAGATTTCCTGGGGAGACACAACACACACATATATTTATCACAAATAGTGAACTCATGACAAACCAAAGCTGGGAACCTGGAGCATACTACATGGCCAACAGGCAACTCAGTAGGTTGGAGAATGTTGTTTCCAATGACTCAGCTTTTCTGAGCCTCTTCCAGGCAGCTCCACTGGTTTCTGCTCTTTCTGGGATGTTTGGCTGTTCCTTGCTTGTTGCAGATGGTTGGGCTTGTCTCAGAGTCTTCTTTGCAGATGTATACTTCTGAGAATGACTCAGTAGTCTTTACTGTTTACTCTTGGGGAGGGAAGGGCCTAGAAAAATTTGACCAGTTTCAGAAAATTTCTAAAAGTCTTTTGAAGTTGTTTACTTTTGGTCTTAATGGGCTTCCATGTAGGATGAAATGTTTCAATCTCAGAGAAAACTGCCACACAACGAAGGTAAGGCATATCTTCAGTTGACCAGTTAAATTTTATTTTGGACTTCTGCCTAAACATAGAAAATTTAATCATGTGTTGGACCTTGAAAGACAGTCTGTGTTTTGGTTGAGTGAGGTATACTCTGGAGACCCAGTAGAGAAGTCAACAAGGGATGGGACACCATGAGCTCCTACTCCATTATCCTGTGGCTAAACAATGCCCCAAGCTCCCAGTATTCTGGCTGGTCTCCACACCACAGTACAGCCAGGTATGCTCAGCCACTAGGAACAGAAAGGGAGCACAGTCCACTATAGAAGGAGCTGCTTGACCCCTCCTCTCTCTCTCTCTCAACCTCTTAGCTTCTTGTCTTTACTCTCACCTCTTGCTCCTTCTCTCCTCCTCCCTTCCCCCTCTCTCCATGTGTCCATGGCCGGTCTCTACTTTTCTATCCCCCCCCTCTGTCTCCTCCCCCACTTCTAAAATAAAGTACTCTAAGATGATGGACTGCCTCCTTTCATCTAAACTTGCAGTGCTGGGGCAATGGATTAGGCTTTCCAGCTCCAGCTGACAGACAGGACCAAGGACTCTCACCCCATGCCTGCTTGAGAACCACCACTGGGCCACCACTTCCCCTCCCTGCCCCCTGAAAGACCTGAACCCAGAGACCCTTCCCCGAAATGCGCACTTAAACAAGGCTGGAAAATTACCAAGAGTTCCCCAGGCCCGTTTGGGGCCAAACAAGATCTTTGTGGTCTGACACCTGGGTGAAATGTTTCAAAAACACCATCTGTCAAGATCAACAAGAACAATGAGATTGCCTCGAGACAATGGGACGCCCCCGAGATCCTCCTTCCCAGAACTCAAGAACAATGGGACTGCCCCGACAGAACTCAGGTTGAACTCCGAGTCACCCTGGCCTAATTTACATCACCCAATCAGAGACCTGTAACCATGCATCTGCTTCTGTATGCCTGCTTCCGGCTCATGCACCCTATAAAAGCCCCGCACCTGAGTACATCGGCGCGCCACTCTCCTGAGAGCAGACGCCCGGGTACCCGAAGCCCTAAATAAATGCCTCTTTGCTCTTGCATCCGAACGCCAGGTCTCGTCGTCCTTCAGTGCACGGCCTCGGCCTGATAGAGGCCCGAATCTGGGTCTCTTCACCCCCTTTCTCCCCTTCCGCCCCAGGGCGGACAGAGCTGCCCACCTGCCCCCTCCCTGCCTTGTTCTTAGCTTTCCCGTGGTGTCCAGCTACGTCCTGTGATGATGCACAGGAGCTAGAACCTGTCGTCCTTGGCCTCCCTCCGTGAGGCCCAGGGACCACTGGGACTGTCCCCTCTCCACTACCTCCACGGACTGGGATAGTGGCTCACCACAGCTAGATGTCCACCCCAGCAGAGTGGAGAGCGAGACAGTCTCCTGCATCTTCCCAGCCAGAATACTGGAGCTCTTTCAAGATGCGGGTTATACTCCCTCCCCTTTACTATTTCCCCGGCACCTGCCCCTGTGCTCAACAATCATGTCTGATTATAAATCTAATATGAGACAGAATGGTCACAGTATCAAGTTACATAAAACAAAGTATTGTATTCTGTGCACTTATAAGATCAATGGAAAGCATTCAGTTTGCTTCTAACTTGAAATAGATTCCATCCTATAAAACTGCTGGCAATGAGTTCATCTCTTGCTTCCCGGCACTTTCATTCCTACCACCTTTCTAATGTAGCCTGTTTAATCAGGCTGCAATTTCTCTTATCATAGCCCCTTTATTCCCATAATAGTTAGACTCTTAATCTGAGCTCTGATTAATAAACTCATCATGGTGGTTACAGCACAGTTTAGACATTCCTCCCAACTCTATAGTTGAACTGACTTATTTGCCAACCTGGACTTCTCATCCAACATCTCTTGGGTGTTTGAACTGTGTCAAGAGACTGGGTAACTTGGCTGAAAGCTACAATCATGTTTCTGTATCAGATACTATTATTAATCTTATCTTTTTTACTTCACAGATAGAAATGGCTTAAATCACAAAACTAGAGCTGGGCATATGCCCTTATCCTTTGAAGTGTAGCTAATGATGCTTTTCATGGTTTCCCCTCTTCCAGAATCCTCCTCTTCTTACACGTCCTCCTCTCTTTTGTACCATGCTCTAGTTCTGCAGATGCAGATGCAGTTAAGATCTCTCCTGGCCTTGCCTTTATTTACTCTCTTCTCTCAGGTCTCCTCATTCTCATGGTCACACTCCACTCCTCTATCTTTATTTTGTAATTCCTCCCTTGATACTCCTGATTATGGATGAGAGTTGAGACTCTCCAGACCCTTGGCAGAAGCCAGTGGGAGCACAGGTCAGATAGCATTCTCCTAGACTCCCACGGCCTGCTCCTCCAGATGTTCTGATTGCATCCTGTCCCCTGTCTTGTCCCCAAGTTCCTGCCTTCTGCCTTCTGTGTGCCTCCTGGTCACCCTCTGCGTCCCCACCTCCTCTGCCTTGTAACTGCCTGCAGGAGTTATTGCAGGAGACTGCAACTCCTCAGTGTCATCTCTCAGACATGAGAAACATCTTACTTCTCTCTGGATTCCCAAGTGGAAAAGGCCATTTGATTATGCAGGCATTACACCATGTGTGTTCATTAAAAGTCTCTGTCCAACAAGACAAGGAAATCGGGGCACTGTGTAACAAGAAATTGTAAAAGTTAGCCTGTTGTTCTTAGTTTCTGGGCTCAAAAACATAGCCCAAGTTCTCCCTATACTGGGGGTTCAAGTGTATCTTCAGTTTAAAATATTGATTTCCAAGCATAAGTCCTTATTACTACTAACATATGTTAAGCATCTTTGGTAAAAATTCACTGTTATTAACAGGAAAAAGTCAAAGTGTAAAAGCCTTGGAATTTGTAACTTTATGCATTTTTATCACCTGAATTTTTGTTCTTAGAACTGAAAGCTTTCTTTTATAAGTCTTGTGCAGGTGTGTTGCTTAAAGAGGTGATTTGTTTCTTTTTGCTCATTTGAGTCAGTATCTTGCAATGTAGTGTAGGCTGGCTTCATATCTGAAGTTTTCCTACCTCAGCCTCCACAGTCCTGGGATTACAAGTGTGTGCCAACACACCTGACTCTCCATTTTCCATTTTAACAAAAAAACATCTTTACCATCAAATGCAAATATAGTTGCAGACATTATGAACTAGTTAGAATTGTAAAATAACCATGTGTTAGCTTTCTCTAAATAACTATTTTTGGCTGATTTTAAATTCTGATGAAAACAGGGACACATAGCTTCTAAAAAGTCATGAAGCTTCATGAATATCTCCTCTAGTTTAGGAGCAAAGACATTAATTCCTGGATGACACTAGTCTGTCTGAACCATTTAGGCTGTATATATTCACAGACGAATCAGCAGCCCGAAGAGCCAAAAGCTGAGTAGTACTTAAAATAAATGCTTTGGTCCTTCCAAATAACTAGTGGCTTAAATTCTATTTACTCAAGCTATTTCTGAATGTTATGATTCACAATATATCAAAATACATAAAAATAATTTCTGTAATAATATATTTAAGTATTTTATAAGTATCATTTATAAAGTAGGAAGGTTTTTTTGCAAGCTACACCTCATATAAACAAAATCACTAAGAGCCTTGGCATCTCTGATATCATCGCAGGGCTGTGTTCAAATCCATTAGTCCTGAAGGCTGTGATTGGCAAATGAGGGGAAAATATCAGAGAAGCTATGCATAAACAGGAATTTTAATATTTGACTTTAGTTTCAGCACAATATCTTTAACCACTTCTCCAGATGGATTTAAAATACCAACACAACCATGCTATACTATTTGTGGTACTTATTGAGTTTATTTTATTCATGAATGCTTTGTTGGATCCAGTATGGTTTCTTACCTCTCAGAACGATTGGTCCTATTTTAGAGAAAGTTCTGTTTGGTAATAGTGATGATGTTAGAAGTCTTGTTTCACAACACAGGCTCTGATCAATGAATCTTCAGAGAACGGCTTCAATGAAATCAATTAGTGTTGTGCAATTATAAATGCATGCATGGTAAAAAAAAAAAAAAGCCTCTCTTTAAACTGTGAAATATATCATCTGTCTGCCTTCCTTCCTTCTTTCTTTCCATCCTTCTTTCCTTCTTGTCTGTTTGTCTTTCTTTTTTAACTCCATGAGTCCCCCACAGGAATGGAATCCTCAGGTACACATTCTGTGTATAGATTGTTCGTGCAATGCCCCCTGCCTTTATTTATATGTGATTCTTCATAATATTTTAGTACAGAGAACATTCTCCCTGAAGCTTCCTCTAGTGGCTTCTAGTGTGAAGCTGTAGATGTTGTAGGATTTATCCAGTTACGTTACAAAACTCAACTAAGAAAAGTATCAAGTACTTTGTATTTTGAACAATCCAAGCAATGAGGAGGAAGTGACCACTAGAGGGCGCTCTGAAGGATGAGGATAGACTGGAAAGAGAGTGTGCCCGTGTTTTTCAGAATCAAGCAAGACAATTCTTTCCTTAATTTCAATGACAATTTTATGTTAATCAGCAAAGTTGTCTGGCCTCTATTTCTGTCTGCTATATCTAAATAATGACAATGAAAACATAGTAGTTTTCCCACATTTGTAAGTTGGATATTTTGGATGGAGGAACAGCAATATGCCTAGAATATATTTCACAACACAGTATTGGTTGATTTCTGTCCTTTTCAAGACAATAGAAGACTAAGTTACTGTTTTCTTCTGCATCCAAAATACCACTTGCTGTTTGAAAATGAATATATTAATAATTTTGTTCACTAATTCTACCACTACCATAGGATTGAAAGATTTAGTACCCGTTAGAGTCTGACATTGACCTTTCTGATGTTTGTGATTAAAGGAGATAGTAATGAAGTACATGAAAGTCACAGTGTTTTGGCTTCGGAGCAATATTATATAAGTACTTGAAGTGTATACAAGTATTTTGTGTGATGATGTGGGTTTTAACTCCATAATAAAGTGGGGGAAGGATCACTTCTTTCTCATGCTTCACAGTCACTCAAGCTAGTGAAAACTGAGGGTTCCTTGTAGGTCTCCTGAGCCAGAGGTGGTCAGGGTCCTCGCTTAGCATTAGATCAAGACAATAACTCATCACATTCTATCCTGTCACATGGGTTCTCAGAGACAGCGAAGAATGCAGACTTGGAGAATTACATTTGCTCTTTCTTGTCCAACTCGCCAAGCGACCTTTCACTTCAGGCTTTGTGAGTTAAGGTCAAACAATCTGTCCTGGAAGAATTCTTTACTAATTCTTAATACATGAAGCCTATGCACATCTTTATTATAAAACTTAGAAATGTGAACAAAAGCAAGAGTTCATCCAAGTAAGAAAAGCTAGATTGTGACCATAGGAAGCTAAAAAACATTAGCAGAGAAAGAACTTTAAAGTAAAGGAGATGAAGGCAGGGCTGTTACCCTAAGGATTAATTCAAGGAATTGAGAATCAAGGATCCAATTTTAAAATAACATTGTTTCTAACCTCTTTCTGAAAAGGATTTGTATAAGAGAATGTAAAAACTTATTGTTTTTATTTCTGATGAAAAACACAAGGCAGAAATAGAAAATAAAAATTTAGTACTATGATGCAGAAATTGATTTATCAAAATGTATTTTAATCTCCAAAGCATATGTTTCATTTGCATACAGATAGATGTCTTAGCACTAGTTCTTTTTTTTTTTTGTTTGTCTGTTTTTTGTTTTTTTGTTTTTCGAGACAGGGTTTCTCTGTATAGCCCTGGCTGTCCTGGAATTCACTCTGTAGACCAGGCTGGCCTTGAACTCAGAAATCCGCCTGCCTCTGCCTCCCAAGTGCTGGGATTAAAGGCGTGAGCCACCACTGCCTGGCTGATGTCTTAGCACTAGTTCCAGTCACTGTTCATTCACTGGCCCCTCCCACCAGACTCTACTCACTGGTTCCTCCCCTAGCCTCTACTCATTGACCTCCCTCCCAGACTCTATTGTCACCTCAAGATGGCTATTATGATTATTTGCTGTAATAATAATTCATGGTTTGAAAGTTTAATGCTTTATCTTGGGGGAGAACATAAAAGCTAGAGAATATATAACTTTTGTTTCAAAATGTTTTACAGAAATTGTACATAGAAACACAACTGACTTTTTCATGCGTAGTATTTCAAGTTGGTTCAAGATAAAACCAGAAAAAAAACAATGGAAATAATTTGTGTGTGTGTGTGTGTGTGTGTGTGTGTGTGTATGTGTGTGATTTTTCTCTTTCCTTATTGGCCATTCTTTCTTTAGGCTTATTGTGTTGATTGTTGGCTTTGTTAATTTTTCCTACTTTTTGTAGTGTTTATTTTCTTTTTTTGTTTTTTTGGTTTTTTTGAGACAGGGTTTCTCTGTGTGGTCTTGGCTGTCCTGGAACTTACTCTGTAGACCAGGCTGGCCTTGAACTCAGAAATCCACCTGCCTCTGCCACCCAAGTGCTGGGATTAAAGGCGTGAGCCACCACCGCCCAGTAGTGTTTATTTTCTAATGTTTGTATTTTCCTTTTCATATAATATTTGAGATTTCTTTGTTTTTCTTTAAGGTATAAAGTTAGGTTAGTAGTTTGAGCCAATTTTAATTAATTAATTACAATAGAGTCTCACACTCTATCCCAAGCTGAATTCAAAGTCCTAGAAATTATCCTGCCTCAGCCTCCTAAGTGCAGAGATTACACTCATTGACTCCACACTTGTGTCTTTGTCTTTTGAGACATTTATTCTGTAAATTTCCTCTTAGTATTGAGTTTGCTATATTTCAGACACTCTGATCAGCATTTCTATGCACTGTTCCGATTACCTCGCAATTACACATTTGGTAATTTTTCCTTCTAAAAACATCCCCAAGTCAAGACCTCACCCACCTAAAGCTCAATTTCTTCTCTTTCTTAGAGCAAGACACTCAGAACTGCTAATCCTGGCATCTAAACTCATGACACTTATATAGCAGTGGTACTCAACCTTCTTAATGCTGTGACTCTTAACACAGTTCTTCATGCTGAGGTGAGCCTACAACCAGAAATGATTTTTATTGCCATTTCATAACTCTAATGTCACTACTGTTATGAATCATAATATAAAAATTTTTTAAGGTAAAATTTTGCCAAAGGGGACACAACCCACAGGTAGAGAACTCCTGTTATACAGTATGTTTATTCACTTTGAAGAAATTAAAATTTGTGTCCTAAAATCTTAACAGTCATTTAAAATCAAGTCATTATAGACAAAGATCTAAGGATATGACAACTGTGTTCAAACCACAAATATACATACAAATGTCCACACATGCATATACACATGTATACAGTTATACACATGTGTACAAACACATGCACACCCCAGACACATTTGCATAAAAGCACATGCATACATACATACAGGAACATATGTGCACACATGCACACATATGTACACACATACATGAATGCACAGAATTTTCAACAAGGGTACAATTTTGAGGGGGTTGGCAAGTGGGAAGGAGGAAGACAGAGGTAGATATGAGTAAAATGCATTGTGTACATGTGTAACATTTTCAAATAATAAGTAAAAATGCTAATGTAAAGACTTAGTTGTTGCTATAACTACAGAAAGTTTAGGATCCACAAAGATAAAAGTCTCTTGAAGAAATTTAAATAATTTTGTATCCCACAGTCTTTACCATTTATACAGTATTTATAGTAATTCTACCCTTGTCCAGTTTGTTTAGCAGAGATATCTTCATAATATTTTAATTTTGAAATATTTCTTAACAAGAAATATTTACTACATTTTCACACACTTTTATTCTGTAATTTTCTAAGACAAAACTAGTATAGTGATAGGAACATAATAAATTAGGATAGAAATTCTTTAAAGAGATATCAGCATGTGTGTTTCTGTAAATGAAACAATGGTTGGAATAGAAGCATTCATGCTGTGAACACACTGCAGTCTCCCACGTGATACATCAAACATTTCTGCTCCATATTCTGTGTAAGTTACAACTATCTCAGGAGCTCTTTGTATGTATGGAGAGAATTTTCCAGGTGGAATGAACCTATCTAGTCAGAATCTCTTGAGTAAAGCTTCCTAGTCCTCATTGTAAGTACTTATGACAGACCAATTTCCTGTAGCCTACACGCACAGAGACACAAGAAGCATGTTTTGAGCAGCCCTTCATCTTGGAAGTCATGAAGACAAATCATGGAGAAATGTTCACTCCCTGTTTTCTCTGAACTGGAACAATCTGAGCTGCAGTGCTGATGGATCTTGGGTCAGACGGTGAAACCTCCCTTTACATCAAGTGCCTGTAAAACTCAGAGTATCAAAACCCAAGCACATTCTTGAGAATCCAGGTCTCTGAAGGCTGTCAGCAGCCAAGCAGACTTGGCCAAGATGGTGGATCAAGGGTGGATTCCCTTTACTGTGCTCTGGAGAGCCAGGGCCTGATCGCAACTGCATTAGTCTTCAGTGTGTAGTCTCTACAACCTTTATCTGGTGGGTTCCTCCGTAATTACACAGGGAAAATTCTCCTTAGGAATTTAAAGCATATGTTTTAAGTCATTGCAGTAAAACTGAGAAGAAACTCAGAGGAATTACAGGAATGGTTACACAAAACACATCTTCCACTATTGTCCAACCACGGTTCTCAACACACTGGTGAATAGTGCTCAATAATGTTGCCTGAAATACAAAGTGAAGACTATATTACAAAGTATGGAGATGAAATATACTTTAGACTAAATCCATCTCAAATAAGTTTCCATTGCAAATTACCGAAGGCCTTTGATTAAATCATCGGTGTGCCTTTCCTTTACATGGTGAATGACCCAGAAGAGACCTAGGAGGGAGGCATGTGGACTTTCTTTGTAGAGCTTTTCTCTGGGTTTAACTTGCACTGCATACAGTAAGTGCACACTTCCTATGCTTTTTCTGGGGACACTGAAGTAAATTGCAGCCACAAGCTTAAGGAGAGACAGATTTAAGCTAGTTGAGGGAGGAGAAATAAGGATTTTGTCACCAATCTGAAAAGGATGTCATTTCACAATTATACACATGTTCTTTCATTTTTGGACAATGAAAATAGTTTATAATTTTAGAATCAGTTGGTCCTACCTCATTGGTTCACACTGCAAGTTTAAAGTGTCTCTCCATATAACCTCTCTCTGTCTCTCTGTCTCTGTCTCTCTCTCTCTCTGGACTTGTCCTTGGAGAAGACTGACTGAGTATAACTCTTTACCCAGAGGTAGGATCTTGTAAATTTTCTATATTCATGCACCAACATTGACATGTGGGTTGTTTTATTATTCAGATCTTGCTAGGGATTGTTGAGCTCTTATTGATGTAGCTTCCCTGCCATGTCTAGAAGACATTGTCTCACAGAAGATCAGGTGTCCTGATCCTCTGGTTCTTACAGTCTTTCTTCCAGTAAACGTCCAAGAGACTCTCTAGAGAATATAGATTATTGGCATTTCTCTTGGTTGCCTTTCAATCTCAAAGAAGACCATATTACAGATAACAGCTCTCAGCATAGTACTTTTAAGTTCTCCTTACTAAATGGTAATAAGTTCCGTTGTTTCATTATATTTGCAAAACTTTTCATAATACATTATATGCATTTCCTTAAAGAAGGCATAAAATATTTTTAAAATTTATCTTATTGTTAAATGTGTGTGCATGTGCATTTTATCACTTTTGTTATAGTTGCTAGAAGATGCCAGAACGGGGCACTGGATGCTGAGAACTGAACTTAGCTTCTCTTCATTCTTAACTGCTGCAATCTGTTTGATTTTTTAAATAATATTTATCAGTATTGATCTTTTATAGTGCAATATGTTAAAAACCACTTGTAGTATAGAAACAAGAATATAGACGTTTCTGTAGCTTTAAGGAGCCTGGGGTGCAGCCAACAGTGTAAAGTGTGTGCTTGAAAACACATGAGACAGGTAGCACATGGACAGATGTTCTAAGAGTGGACTCAAACACTGAGGATGGAGCAAGTGTGCTCCCAAGCAGAAGTGATGTAATGATGTAGCATCCTCTGACAGCTAATGCGGCTTGACAGAGATACAGCCTGTGGTTCACAGAGGTCCACACAGGTTCTGGGAAAGGTGCAAGGCTTCACAGACACAACTGTCCTACCAAGATCATGGAGAAGCAGCCTCCTTTTTAACTTTTAAAAAGGGCATGCAGAATTTTCTTGATGCAGGTAGGAAATGAGTCTGGATTTAGAAATTTTAGTCTAGAATTTACTTAATCTCCATTTTTACTGCTTTGATATGACCCCCTTGAAACTAGGAAATTGAAACAAGATACAAAAGATAGTACCATTTTTGCTCTCCTCCCTAAAATCTATGTTTAGATTCTCCCTGAATCTACTTATAACTCATTAGCATTGAAGATAAAACTTACCCAGACTTTATGTTCTAATATCACAGCACACAGGACTTGAATTAAAATTATAGGGATAATTTATTTAAGCATAAAACAACTGCAAACTCTTACATATTTTCTATCATTTAAAAGGAAATCCTAGAAAGAAAAAAATGTGTCTCTTGTATCAACTTTCATCAGTATAGATGACTCCAAACCTGGGGAGGTTCAGTTCTATAGATGTGTTCAAGCATTCTCTCACAGGCCAGTGACACAAATTCCTGTGAACAAGCATAAGGGAGTGAAGCCATGGTTCTCTTTAGCCAAGTCCCCTCTCATTGCCAAGAAACAAAGATTCTAGCACTCTCTTTAGGTTCTATGGTTCAGAGGAGTCCAATCCAGATAGTTTCAAATCTATATACAAACAGCTTGTGACACTGTTCGACTCTGCATCTCCGCATAGAAGCTCTTCCAGCACCCGGTACCATCTGAATCAATACTGTCCTTGCTGCTTATTCCAATAAGGTGACCATTTTTCTCCACCTTCAAAAAAGGCTATAGAAACTGTAACAGGTCAAGAAAAATTAGCATTTAGTGATTTAAAAATCTCATCATAAATATTATAATAATACATCCTAGAAAAATATAGTCACAGTAAAAAAGAACGCAATGTGTTGTATATATGAAGTTAAAAATAAAACACCTGATTTTGATATGTGGTTTGGCACTGTAATAATTATTTCTGGCATATGTATCTATACAATTATTCAAAGTAATGAATCATTTAAACTTGAAGAACATTCCCTTTTAGTACCATTCATGTAACTTGGATAGAGTTTTCTATTAATAACAATAAGTGCTTCAAAAGAAATGCCTCTGGGACTGAAAATCTCAGTAGATAAGTTTTGCTGCAGAAGGCATGAGGACTTGAATCAGATCCCCACTCCCACCTAAAAAGCTGGATGTGGAACAGGAGAATCCCTGGAGCTCTATGTAGCCATAGTGGCTTGTGTTTTCATGATAATTATGTTACCCAACAAAACCTATTTGCAGTGTTCTGCAGTAGGACTAAAGGAAGTCTGTCCCCAATTGGTTTTTGACTAGTCAATAAAGTTACCAGTGGCCAATGATTGGTGAGAGAAACTTTTAGGAATCCCAGAAAAGCCCCAAGGAAGGTGAGAGAAGGCATTCTGTCATGACGAGGGCATAGGAGATGAACCAAGTCAGAAAGGTACAGGAGGGAGAGACAGTCAACTTGTAGGTACAAGGGAAAGCACCTCCTGGAGGGCCGCCCAGCAGGGTCCAGGGCAGCAAAGATGAAATACAGACTTATTAACTCAGGAATATGGAGAGGAGTGTGTGTTAGCCATGTGGAGTTAGTGAGTGGCCCAGCCATTGAGCTGCTTAGGGCATATTAAAACTATGGCTGTGTGTGTGTGTGTGTGTGTGTGTATGTGTGTGTGTGAGAGAGAGAGAGAGAGAGAGAGAGAGAGAGAGAGAGAGAGAGAGAGAGAGAGAGAGAGACATTCATTTGTGAATGCACAACATTTGGGTGGTTGTAGAGGAGGCATGCACACTCTTTGGAGGCCTGTACACTCTCCGGAGAGTTTAGATCAATAAATTAACAATTTTTTGATTCAGCTCTATGCCCAGCCATTCCAGCAGAGTCAGAGGGAAAGTGGTTGACAAAGACACCCAACAAGCACCTGTGGCCTCCACACACATGCATGTGCACACATTCACACACACATAGGAGTGTGTACACACACTCACACACAAAGACAATGCTGTATTTTTGAGAAAGTATACTAGATTACATGCTTTTGCCTTGAGGTGAAATTTAAATAAGTTTCCAAGGATTTATAGGTGTTTTTGTAACTAATATTTTTCTCTTTGTACTATTTTGTGGACCAATGCAATGCCTATATTTCAGTTTTATTTTTCTTTGTGTGTATGTGTGTGTTTATGCACATCAATGCACATGCTCATGGAGTCCAGAAGAGTGTTTCAAATCTCCAGAGCTAGAGTTACAGTTAACTGTGAGCTGCAGGATGTAGGTGCTGGGAACTGAACTTAGGCCCTCTGGAGGAATAGAACACTCTACCTACTGACCCATCTCTCCAGTCCAGGTCCAGTGGTTACAGGTGGTTACAGAATAATTAATTAATCCTTATCACACATCTCCATGCAGTCTGATGTGCAGTGTCTAGTTCAATTCAGGTGCACCTGTTACTGGTTTTACTACCAGCTAAACTGCCCTTTTCCTCTCAAGCAGGTGTTGGAAGGTAGCAATGCTTAGCTACACTCTCTAGCTAAATTCTAACCAGTATCCCCTGGCAGCTACTCAGTAAAAGGTGTGTAATTTAGAGATCTTTATGGATGGTATGCTAGTGAGTGAGGATGGGTATCTTTTTAAAAGGGAAAATTCTCTTTGCTTGTATTTCCTTCTTTTCACCCACTTTAGGAGGAGTGTGATGTAAAAAGGGAGGAGTTTGGAGTGGGTGAGGAACCTGTAATGCTCTGAGTAATTTAGAGTGACATTCTCCTTGTGTTTTCAGTCTTAAGAACACCTAGTGGGCTGCATCATTGGTGGGCAGGGTTAGGTATTATAAACATCTCAAAATTATTAAGCATCTTCAAAGGAATGTAGTTATTTTATTTGAGTAAAGAATGGCTAAACATAAGCTGTCTGTTTCATACAAGGCCAAAGTTTTGTGTTTAAAGACTGATGGCGTTTAACTTTGACACGTGAACAACACACACACACACACACACACACACACACACTCAACCAGGACCCAGCTCAAACTAAATCCTTTATCCTTTAAGGTGTTCTTGACTTATTACATGATATCAATGGCTTAAAGCTTTGGGGAGCCAATGTCTGCATTTAGTTATAATTAAGGGGAATTAAGAGATATAATGGGAAAAAATGAGAGTAGCCACTGCTCCAGTTGATCCCTGGCTGTCCAGGTTCTGACTTCATAGACACCTTTCAAGGGAGGGTGTTTTAATGAAGGATGGAATTGTAGATAATTCATTCCATGCTGTGAGGTTAACCACAAGCCTCTTCAAAATCACAAAACTTATTACTCCTGCAGCTGTGCTGGAGCTGAAGGCAGAGCCTGCAACAACAAAGGCTCTGTAGGTTTTTTCTTTTTTTTTCTGACTTGATTTCATTGTAAGACATGGCCTAGTTAGGTGGCCAGATTTTTTTCTCTTTTCTCTCTCTCTCTCTCTCTCTCTCTCTCT
>NW_022196899.1:33792163-33799544 GCF_008632895.1 Mastomys coucha | reverse complement strand
TCTCTCTCTCTCTCTTTTGAAGTGTTAGTAGAAGTTTCTCTCAGCATTTTGGAAGACATTTCATTTTATTGGTGTTCCAGAAATGCAGTTAATTTCCCTAACAGTGAAGGGAAATTAAACGAAAGCACCGTTTCCTTGTGTTCTCAGTGGAAGTGAAACCTCCATCCCTGCTTCTGTCTGCAGTGCTGTTTCCCTTACTCAGCAAGTGTGGAGCCTTGCTCATGCTGGTGAAGTGGGAAGATGGGTTTGAAATCTTAAGTGCTCCTCCTCTCTCTGCTGCTTTCTGCAAGACGATTGCACTTAGCTCTTTTAATGGTGAGTGGATTTAATGGAAGTGTGGTTAGCAGTTGCCATTTCTAGTGGGGGTGGGAGAGGGAGCTGGGAAGGCAGGAGTCATTGAAAGCAGAGAGAAGATCTATCTTTTAGGTATCAACAAAGTTTCAAGAGGGAACAGGATGAGATCCAGTATGATAAAGAAAGCTGTTCAGGGACACAGCATATTTGCTACTGATTTCAGATAGACATTCTAGGGTTGAAGAGGGAGATGAGAAGAGTAACAAACACCTGCTGTCTGTCTCTTTTCTACTTCTCATTTACAGGTATCTCCCAAGCCTGGCTGCTTCAAGCCTTTGACAATCTCAGATCTATGTGTGTGTGTGTGTGTGTGTGTGTGTGTGTGTGTGTGTGTGTGTGTGTGTGTGTGTGTGTGTATGTGTGTGTCTGTATGTGCCTGTGTGTGTGTATGTGCATGTGTGTGTGTGTTTGTGTGTGTGTGTTTGTGTGTGTGTGTGTGTTTATGTGTGTGTGTGTGTATGTGTATGTGCGAGAGGGGTGGAACTTGTGTGGAGAGGAGAGGGACTTTGCCCTATACCCATGTTCCAGGCTGGGGATAAAGAAGAAGGGAGATTCAAACACTTCCACACCATGTGGAAGGCAGAGTGATGTACCACAGGCTGCTGCGGAACGGTAACAAATTACATCTTAACATCTTAAAGATAGTAAGTCTTAGTCAAACACAAACCCCAGTAGTTGGAAGTCAGTTTCTGAATGGGGTTGGAATGTTACAATCTAATAGTGTGTGCATACACAAAATATTGAGTGTAGTTATGTATATTTTACAATTTTTTTCATATCTAACTTTCTGGTATAGGATTGAAGTATAGCAGTTAAAAACACGGTAGCATTAGCATACTTAATCTAAATGACATTGATCCACTAGATCTTCTGGATTATGAAAGTGTGGTGAAAAGAAAAGGGTAAAATAACCATAGGGGACTAGCTTGGAATCATGTGTTCACTGTAGAGAAGGAATCTATTAATATAGGAAGTAAAAAAAAAGAAATATAAATAGGAATATAAGATAGGAAATATAAAATAGGAATATAAGAGGAAATTAGTGAGAGAATAGAAAAATAAGTTTCTTAAATCAAAATTATACATTATTTTTAAAAAAGCAAAGCTTCATGCTAAGTCTCAGGCCGCTCTGGCCTCAGCTCTCCTCCTCCTCCTGCTACCTGTCCCCTTAGAATTGACAAGGCTGTCCTGGGACCTGCTGCTCTCTGCTCCACCAAGAGATAGGTGACAGCTTATTCCCCCAAGTAAACTGTTCCTTCCACTCACAGAGCGGTCCAGGTGGTTTCACTATGCCTCCTTTACAGTTGCCTAGAGGAGATGTGAGTAGTCGCATGAAAAGAATGACAATAAGAGATGCTACAGAAGGAAGGATGGGTATGACAGGGAACAGACTTCTTGCGTACTTGGAATCTTAGAGTTCAAATAATGGAAACCAAGGAAGATAGGGAAGCCCCAAAACTGCATTCAGAATAATAACAGAAATAAGGAAATACAATTGCCTGGAAAAGGCTTGGGAAATGCTAGCCTAATTAATTCTAGAAAGAAAAAATGTGAATATAGAACTTACATGCTGTGCTTAGTACATTCTCTTCACTAGCTAATGAGTTAGCAATTTAAAACTAATGTATGTTTAAAATACTATAAACATTGAGTGTCTGACTTAAGTGGTGCCAGAGTCTATTTCTCTCAGAATGACAGGACACTTATGAGGAACAGCGGGAGAAGGAAGAGAGATGTTGTTCCACTCCAACCTGAGCTGTAGACGGCAGCACATGCGAAGGGCAGCTTTAGGCTTTAAATACAACTTTTGCTCTTTTCCTCATTTACAGATCCCTAATCCTGACAGTAATTCTGAGCTTTTGGAATAGATTTGTGGTTTGATAGAAGTCCACTGTACTTAGCCACTCTTTGAAGCCCACAAGTGCTAATAATGGTGAAAGGAAAGACAGCAACGCCCATATACAACTTCTTAACTCAAATCCTTTCAGATGGATTGAAGTTTTTTTTTTTATTAGATATTTTCTTTATTTACAATATCTCCTTTCCCAGGTTCCCCTCCAAATATAAAATAAAATAAAAAACAAAAAAATAAACAAACCCCTGTTCCCACTTACCTCTGCTAACCACCCCACCTCCTCCTGCTTATTGGCCCTGGCATTCCCCTATACTGGGGCATAAAACCTTCACAGGGCCAAGGGCCTCTCCTCCCATTGATGACCATCCTCGGCTATACACATGCTGCTGGAGCCATTAGTCCCATCATGTGTTCTCTTTGGTTGGTGTTTTAGTCCCTGGGAGCTCTGAGGGTACTAGTTAGTTCATATTATTGTTCATCCTAAGGGGCTACAAACCCTTCAGCTCCTTGGGTCCTTTCTCTAGCTCCTTCATTGGGGACCCTGTACTCAGTCCAATGGATGGCTGTGAGCCTCTGATTCAATATTAGTCAGGTACTGTCAGAGCCTCTCAGGAGACAGCTATATCAGGCTCCTGTCATCCAGCACTTGCTGGAATCCACAATAGTGTCTGGATTTGATGATTGAATATGGGAAGAATTCTCAGGTGGAGCAGTCTCTGAATTGTTGTCCTTCTTTTTGTCTCTGCTCCATAGTTAGTCTCTACAACTCCTACCATGGGTATTTTGTTCCACCTTTTAAGAAGGAACGAAGTATCCACACTTTGGTCTTTCTTCTTCTTGAGTTTCTTATGGTTTGTGGTTTGTACTTTGTGTATTCTGATCTTCTGGGCTAATATTCACTTATCAGAGAATGCATACCATGTGTGTTCTTTTGTGATTGGGTTACCTCACTCAGGATGATATTCTCTAGGTCCATCCATTTCCCCAAGTATTTCATAAATTCATTGTTTTTAATAGCTGAGTAATACTCCGTTGTGTAGATGTATCACATTTTCTGTATGTATTCCTCTGTTGAGGGACATCTGGGTTGTTTTCAGTTTCTGGTTATTATAAATAAGGCTGCTATGAACATAGTGGAGCATGTGTCCTTATTACATGTTGGAGCATCTTCTGGGTATATGCCCAGGAGTGGTATAGCTGGGTCACCTGGTAGGACTATGTCCAAATTCCGAAGGAAACACCAAACTGATTTCCAGAGTGGTTGTACCAGTTTGCAATCCCACCAGCAATGAAGGAGTGTTCCTCATTCTCCACAGCCTCTCCAGCATCTGCTGTCACCTGAGTTTTTTTATCCTATCCATTCTGACTGGCGTGAAGTGGAATCTCAGGGTTGTTTTGATTTGCATTTCCCTGATGACTAAGGACGTTGAACACTTCTTTAGGTGCTTCTCAGCCACTCGGTATTTGTCAGTTGAGAATTCTTTGTTTAGCTCTGTACCACATTTTTAATAGGGTTATTTGGTTCTCTAGAGTCTAACTTTTTGAGTTCTTTGTATATATTGCATATTAGCCTTCTATCAGATATAGGATTGGTAAAGATCTTTTCCAAACTTTTTGGTTGCCATTTTGTCCTATTGACAGTGTCTTTTGCTTTGCAATTTTATGAGGTCCCATTTGCCAATTCTTGATTTTAGAGTATAAGCTATTGGTGATCTGTTCAGGAAAATTTCCCCTGTGCCTATGTGCTCAAGGCTCTTCCCCATTTTCTTTTCTATTAGTTTGAGTGCATCTGGTTTTATGTGGAGGTCCTCGATCCACTTGGACTTGAGCATTGTACAAGGAGATAGGAATGGGTAAATTTACATTCTTCTACATGCTAACCAACAGTTGAGCTAGCACTATTTGTTGAAAATGCTGTCTTTTCCCCACTTTATGGTTTTAGATCCTTTGTCAAAGATCAAGTGGCCATAGGTTTGTGGGTTCATATCTGGGTCTTCAATTCTATTCCATTGATCTACCTGCCTGTCACTGTACCATTACCATGCAGTTTTTATCACAATTGCTCTGTTGTACAGCTTAAGGTCCCAGATTGTGATTCCACCAGAGGTTCCTTTATTGTTGAGAATAGTTTTGGCTATCCTGGGTTTTTTATTATTCCAAATGAATTTGCAAATTGCTCTTTCTAAGTCTGTGAAGAATTGAGTTGGAATTTTGATGGAGATTGCATTGAATCTGAAGATTAATTTTGGCAAGATGGCCATTTTTACTATATTAATCCTGCCAGTCTACGAGCATGGGAGATCTTTCCATCTTCTGAGATCTTCTTCAATTTCCTTCTTCAGAGACTTGAAGTTTTTGTCAAACAGATCTTTTACTTGGTTAGTTAGAGTCACACCAAGGTATTTTATATTACTTGTGACTATTGTAAAGGGTGTTGTTTCCCTAATGTCTTTCTCTGCCTGTTGATCCTTTGTATAGACAAAGGCCACTGATTTTCTTGAGTTAATTTTATATCCAGCTACTTTGCTGAAGTTGTTTACCAGGTTTAGAAGATCTCTGGTGGAATTTTTGGGGTCACTTAAGTATACAATCATATCATTAGCAAATAGCAATAATTTAACTTCTGCCTTTCCAATTCTCATCCCTTTGGTCTCCTTTTGGTGTCTAATTGTTCTGGCTAGGACTATTAGTACAATATTGAATAGGTAGGGAGAGAGTGGGCAGCCTTGTCTAGTCTCTGGTTTTAGTAGGATTGCTTCAAGTTTCTCTCCATTTAGTTTGATGTTGACTATTGGTTTGCTGTATATTGCTTTTACTATGTTTAAGTATGGGCCTTGAATTCCTGATCTTTCTAAGACTTTTATCATGAAGGATGTTGGATTTTGTCAAATGCTTTCTCAGCATCTAGTGAGATGATCATGGTTTTTTTCTTTGAGTTTGTTTATATAGTGAATTACGTTGATGGATTTCCAAATATTGAACCATCCCTGCATGCCTGAGATGGAGCCTACTTGATCATGATAGATGATAGTTTTGATGTGTCCTTGGATTTGGTTTGCAAGAATTTTATTATTTTTGCATCAATATTCATAAGGGAAATTGGTCTGAAATTTTCTTTCTTTGTTAGGTCTTTGTGTGGTTTAGGTATAAGAATAATTGTGGTTTCATAGAACGAACTGGGTAGAGTACCTTCCATTTCTATTTTGTGGAATAGTTTGAGGAGTATTGGTATTAGGTCTTCTTTGAACATCTGATAAAACTCTGCACTAAACCCATCTGGTCCTGAGCTTTTCTGGTTGGGAGACTATTAATGACTGTTTCTATTTCATTAGCAGTTATGGGACTGTTTAGATTGTTTATCTGATCTTGATTTAACCTTGGTACATTGTATCTGTCTAGAAAATATTCCATTTCATCCAGGTTTTCCAGTTTTGTTGAGTATAGGCTTTTGTAGTAGGATCTCATGAGTTTTTGGATTTCCTTGGTGTCTGTTGTTATGTCTCCCTTTTCATTTCTGATCTTGTTAATAAGGATACTCTCTCTGTGCCCTCTAGTTAGTCTGGCTAAGGGTTTATCTATTTTGTTGATTTTCTGAAATAACCAGCTCCTGGTTTTTTTGATTCTTTGTATAGTTCTTTTTGTTTCTATTTGGTTGATTTCAGCCCTAAGTTTGATTAGTTCCTGCCTTCAACTCCTCTTGGGTGAATTTGCTTCTTTTTTCTCTAGAGCTTTCAGATGTGCTGTCAAATTCCTGGTATATGCTCTCTCCAGTTTCTTTTTGGAGGCACTTAAAGCTATGAGTTTTCCTCTTAGGGCTGCTTTCATTGTGTCGCATAAGTTTGGGTATTTTGTGACTTCATTTTCATTAAACTCTAGAAAGTCTTTAATTTCTTTCTTTATTTCTTCCTTGACCAAGTTATCATTGAGTAGAGTTTTGTTCAGCTTCCATGTGTGTGTGGGCATTCTACTGTTTATGTTGTTATTGAGGAGCAGCCTTGGTCCATGGTTATCTGGTAGGATGCAAGGAATTATTTCAATCTTCTTGTATCTGTTGAGGCCTCATTTGTGAACAATTATATGGTCAATTTTAGAGAAGGTACCATGAGGTGCTGAGAAGATGGTATATCCTTTTGTTTTAGGATAAAAAGTTCTATAGATATCTGTTTCATAACTAATGTTAGTCTCAACATGTCTTTGTTTACTTTCTGTTTCCATGATCTGTCCATTGCAGAGAGTTGGGTGTTGAAATCTCTCACTATTATTGTGTGCGGTGCAATGTGTGCTTTGAGCTTTAGTAAAGTTTCTTGTATGAATGTAGATGCCCTTGCATTTGGAGCATAGAGGTTCAGAATTGAAAGTTCCTCTTGGTAGATCATACCTTTGGTGAATATGAAGTGTCCTTCCTTATCTTTTCCTTATCTTTTTTGATCACTTTAGGGTGAAAGTTGATTTTATTCGATATTAGAATGGCTACTCCAGCTTTTTTCTTGGGACCATTGGCTTAGAAAATTGTGTTCCATCCTTTTATTCTGAGGTAGCATCTGACTTTGTCACTGAAGTACCCACCTCATGTTTCTGTATGCAACAAAATGTTGGGTCCTGTTTATGTACCCAGTATGATAGTCTATATCAGTTTATTGGGAAATTGAGACCATTGATATTAATAAATATTAAGGAAAGGTAATTGTTGCTTCCTGTTATTTTTATTGTTAGAGTTGGAATTCTGTTCATGTGGTTATCTTCTTTTATTTTTGTTGGAAAATTATTTTTTGATTTTTTTTTAGGATGTAGTTTCCCTCCTTGTGTTGAAGTTTTTCATTTATTACCCTTTGAAGAGCTGGATTTGTGAAAGTATATTGTGTAAATTTGGTTTTGTCATGGAATACTTTGGTCTTTCCATCTATGGTAGTTGAAAGTTTTGCTGGGTATAGTAGCCTGGGCTGGCATTTGTGTTCTCTTAAGGCCTGTATGACATCAACCCAGGATCTTCTGGCTTTCATAGTCTCTGGTGAGAAGTCTGGTGTATTTCTGATAGGCCTGCCTTTATATGTTACTTGACCTTTTTCCCTTCACTGCTTTTAATATTTTCTTTGTTTTGTGCATTTGGTGTTTTGACTATTATGTGGTGGTGGGAGGACTTTCTTTTCTGGTCCAGTCTATTTGGAGTTCTAC
>NW_022196899.1:33791667-33792153 GCF_008632895.1 Mastomys coucha | reverse complement strand
TGTCCTGGACCTCGCTCTGTAGACCAGGATGGCCTCGAACTCAGAAATCCACCTGCCTCTACCTCCCAAGTGCTGGGATTAAACGCATGTGCCACCACTGCCTGGCATCTATAGGCTTCTTGTATGTTCATGGGCATGTCTTTCTTTAGGTTAGGGAAGTTTTCTTCTATAATTTTGTTGAAGATATTTACCGGCCCTTCAATTTGGAGGTCTTCATTCTCTTCTATACCTATTATCCTTAGGTTTGGTCTTCTAATTGTGTTCTGGATTTCCTGGATGTTTTGGATTAGGTACATTTTGCATTTTGTGTTTTCTTTGACTGTTGTGTCAATGTTTTCTATGGTATCTTCTGCCCCTGAGATTCTCTCTCTACCTGTTGTATTCTGTTGGTGATGCTTGTGTCTATGTTTCCTGACTTCTTTCCTAGGATTTCTATCTCCAGGGTTGTCTTTCTTTGTAATTTGTTAACTGTTTCTATTTTTTTTT
>NW_022196899.1:33783231-33791657 GCF_008632895.1 Mastomys coucha | reverse complement strand
TTTTTTTTTTGGTCCTGGATGGTTTTGTTCAATTTCTTTACCTGTTTGGTTGTGCTTTCCTGTAATTCTTTAAGGGATTTTTGTGTTTTCTCTTCATGGCTTGAACCTGTTTACCTGTGTTCTCTTGTATTTCTTTAACGAAGTTATTCATGCTCTTCTTAAATTCCTCTGTCACCATTGTGAGATATGATTTTAGGTCCAAATCTTGCTTTTCTGGTGTTTTGGGATATCCATGACTTGATGTGGTGGGAGTACAAGATTATGATGAAGCCAAGTAGTCTTGGTTTCTGTTGGTAGGATTCTTGCATTTGCCTTTTGCCATCTGTTGATCTCTGGTGTTAGATGTCCTTGCCGTCTCTGGCTGGAGCTTGTTCCTCCTGTGGGTCTGTAAGTCTGTGTCAGCACTTCTGGGAGATCAGCTCTCCTCTAGTAAGACCTCCTAGTTGAAGAGGGAGGTAGAAAGGATCTTGCACTGGCTGCCCTGCCACTTCTGAGACCTGTGATTCCTGGCTGGTCCCACTTTAGAAGGTCATGAGAGAGAAAATGGAGATCTCACCTGAGTCCCTGGGTTGGAGCACTCCCCCAAGGCATGCTCTCTGTGTAGGGAAGGGGCAGAGAGGGCTGTGGATCTGCAGTACCTCCTCCTAGGTGAAGAAGAAGGTAGAAAGGATCCTGTACCAGCTGCCCTGCCACTTCTGAGGCCTGTCTGGATTGAATTTTTAACAATTTTCTAGTTTAAACTTTTAGTCTTTAATTATACATATGTGTGTGTATTTGTGTGTGTCTGTGAGTATGTATCTGTGTGTCTAAGTGTTTCTCTGTTTATATATCTGTATGTGTATATTTGTATGTATATGTGTGTGAGTATGTTCATGTGCCTGTGTGAGTATATATGTCTCTGGTGTGGTTTTGTGTTTGTGTCTGCACATGTACTGTATGTGGGTTTGTGTGTATATCTCTATGTGTGTTTATATGTACCTGTGTTTGTCTGTATGTATGCTTGTATGAGAGTGTCAATTTGTGTGTGTTTGTGCATGTGTGGATGCAGGTCTCTGTGAAGTTCAGAGAGGGAGTTGAATCCTGTGGAGCCAGAGTTACAGGTAGTTGTAAGCCTCTTTACATTCTTGCTGGAAACAGAAGCAAGATCTGTCAGAGCAGCAGGTGCTCATAACCACTGAGCCATGTCTCTAGCCACAGCTCTTCAAGTAGACAGGGAATTTAGACTTCCTTCTGACTTGCAGATCATGAGAATTTATATGGCTGGCTTGTGTCTACTACATACAGCCTGTTAGTTAATGAAACAGGGTATATCTCAAATGCAGCAAAAATCAGGCCTACATTAACTCCTCAGCTCTTATGGACTTCTCTCTATTATTGTTTTCCTCTCAATATATTTTTCCATTTTCACATGTATGCCTGGAAGTACATGTTTGTGGCTGCATGTTCATATGTGCATGTGTATATGGAAACTTGAGGTTGATATCAAAGACTATCCTCCATTGCTATCCCACCATAGTCATCAAAGAAAGGTCTCTTAACCAAGCCTAGAATGTGAGATAGGGCTGGGCTCACTAACATGGGGGATTTCTTGTCTCCATTTCCTGAGGGGGAACCTGGTATTTACATGGATTGTGGGGATTTGAAGCCCTCTCCTCATACTTACATGGTATGTACTTAACTACGGAGCTATCTCCTCAGTAAATAATTAAACTCGACAGTCCACTATTTCCACAGTTCTCATGAATATTGTTGCCTACTGTTTTTGAATCTCAACTTCCTAATCACTGAGCTATTATATATTTGCAGGGCATAAGGTCTTCTACTATTCACTTACAGAGTTTTTAAAACAAGAGGCATTTTCCCCATAAGGCACAAAATTTAGCCCAAATGTCAGTGAATCTGGTTCTTGTCACCTAACACAGGATATATGTTCTACTTTTTATGAAATGGCCACTAGAAATTTTTATTCTGGTTTTGTTCATGAAAACTACCTAATGCTTGTTTCATTTTTCACTCAATGACAGACCTTGCTTCTACTAAACTCTTTTTTTTCTAAGCTAAATAATCTTAATTTAATTAACTATTTCTTTAAGGTTATAAAACATGTAGATTTTCCTTAATTAAAATGAGAGAGGTTTACTCAAAATACACATGTTCCAAATGACTTTTTCTTACATAACTAAAATACGTGGAAATTTAGGGAGTTGTAATACTAGGATATATGTAGGTTTGGGAGATTCCTCCTTGGTGGCTGAAGCAATACTGCATTAATGAATGAGAAGCCCCATGGATGCCTGGATGATGGAAATGTACATGAAGGCCATAGAGCCATGTACCCCAAATTGCATATTCTTGATTTATATATTAATAGATGAAAGGGTTGTAGAGATGGCTCCATGGCTAAGGTCATTTATTACTCTTTCAAAGGACAGAGGTTTGGTTTTCAGCATCCACTTGATGATTCGTAACCATCCATAAATCTTGTTATAAGCTATTTCATACTTTCTTCTGACCTCTCAAGCACCAGGCAAACATGTAGTACATAGAAATGTATACAGACAAAAGACTTACACACATAAAATAAATAAGTCTTGGAAAAATTTTAAAAATTTATGTGAGGAGAACACAAACAAAAATGTGCTTCTATGCCTACATACCATGCCATTGAAGAAACCATTCCTCTGTCCATATTAAACTGGATAAAAAGGAGGCTATGATAGCAGAAACCCAGAATCTGATTTTTTTTAACAAAATAGGTGAATTTAAGTTGTAGATTATGAAAAACTCCAGAAGAAACATAAATACCTTCTTTGAGTGATGGTATGCACAGAACACTCAGAGAATGCTGGATTCAGCTAAGGCAGTCATGGGAATTTATCGTTTTTAGTTTATTGGATCCAGTACATGGGTTATATTTATTCATGCTGCAGTGGTTACTTTTAATATATTCTAGTAAAAAGAGTAAATGATTTAAATACCTCATGCTTTCTTAAGGAAGACTCAGTGACTTGTGTCCAAAACGCAAACCATTTAAATTCTCATATATTTTATGTACGCTGGCAATTTTCCACAATTGTTGACCAAATAAATTATTTTGGGCTTAAGAGAGAGTAAATCACATGATGTCTTGGTTATTTGACTATACTCATTGACTTGTTTTATCCAGTCTCTGTTTTAGTATTTATTTGGTTTTTTTGTTTGTTTGTTTGTTTGTTTTTTCATCAGACACAAAGTAGTATTTATTGTTCAGGAGAGGACAGGACTCTGTTTATACATAAGCAAATGAGACTTATGTATAAATGAGACAGGACTCTGAGATACATAAGCAAACATTGTGTGGAAAATATGACTGCTGTGCAATCAGACCCAAATGAAAGATTTTAGTGCATGCTCTAGAAATGTTCTCAGTGTTTACTTCATCCCTAAGGGTTAGCAATTGGATGCTGTTATAAAAAGACACCCCACTGCTCTGCATCTAATCTCTGCAAGTTGAATGAGTATTCCTGGTGGGAAGGATACTCTTTGTTTGAGCATCAGGACATGGAGGGAACTTACAAGATTCTAGAAGTCAGCCTACATCACAAGTCTCAGGGAGCCCCTAAAACTTACAGGATTCATCAGTCTCATCCTCATAGTTATGGAAGCAGAAACAATAGCAAGGGAAAGGAGACTAAAGATGTTGATTGCAAGTAGTGAAAGGGGGCCATGAAGATGTTGCTTTTGTGAGCTATGGCCCCTCCTTAAGTCACTGTCTTTGAATTTATATTTTAAGTGAGGGTCAATGTGTTTCATTTCATAAAAAGTATGTATGTTTCAAAAATCAGTGAAGATGTAATTTCTCTTTTTGTTGCTGTTAAGTAAAAGAAAATTTTTCTTATTTTACAAAAACTGGTGCAGCGAGGCAAATATTCCAGGGCTCATATTTGGTATACTTTTTTCTCAACTTTTTTTGCTTCATTTTCAATCTTCTTGGTTGTCAAATCTCCTGATATACTTTTACAATCACTTTTTAAGTGATATTTCCTAAAGACTTTGTTTGCATTCACAAGCTCCCGTCTCAACCTTTTCCATTCCCATACTCCTAAATTGAATGACAAATTTCTTTGTGTTCCATTGTTATCATGGTTCTGGTGTATAGAATCAATTATATCTAACTCACTTGTGAAGCTTATCATTTTAATGAGCTTCCTACAAAACTTTCCCTTTGCTAGACTGTTCAACTAAGTAGAAGTTTGAACTTCATCAGCTCTCAAGTCTCTGTAGTGGTCAGTTCAAAGTACTCAGTCCTAGAAACAGCACCAAATTGGCTCATATGTGTGGATGTGTGCATCCATGTATGTGGGCGTGTGTGTGTAAGAGAGAGAGAGAGAGAGACAGAGAGACAGAGAGGAGACAGAGAGACAGAGACAGAAAGATGGGAGGAAGGGGAAGAGAGCGACAGAGAGAAGATGGGGAACAGGAAGAGAGGGAGAGAGTAAGAGAGAGAGGAGGGAAAAGAGAGAAAAGGGGAGGGAGAGAGAAGGTGGTGAGGATAGAGAGGAGTAGGCAGCCAAGCAGTCCTTCTTATATGATAGCTTGGCTAGCACCTGACAGGTGATTATGAGCAATCTGTTGCTAGGTAACTGTTAGGCAGAGCCTAGATGAATTGCTAACACCTAGCCTACCAAACAGAGAAAAGCTAAGAGACCAGAACCTGTGTCATCATGAATCACATGGAGCTAGCCTAGAAATGTTCATCCATAGCATGCATGAAGCATTATGCTGAAACAAAATGTAATGCTCTGTATTGGTGGTGCGTTGTTGCTTTCCAAGTATGTACAATGGTGCTAAACCCAGTGAGTCACCTGGATAATTCCAAAAGTCTTCACAGAAGACAAACAATGATGCTAGAATCTTTGGATGCCAGAAGAATAAAGACTCTAACTTAAGGGAATAGAAAGGCACATAGTTTTAGCCTGATTCAGACATAAATTTAGTATAAAATAATGGGAACTAGAAACACATGGATGTCATTAAGGAAAATAAGCATACTTAAGCAATATACTAAATGACTATTACACAATAATTTACATTTGCTGATAAACATTTATGCTTCAGCTACAGTTTTAAAACTAAATCCAAAGCATGATATCAGAATCTCAATGTGAAAGGCACTCATAAAATAACAGTATGAATAACAAAAATCAAAATTCAAATAAAAATTATTTTTGATAGAAAATTATATCACAATCTACAATTGCTTCATTAGAATATATCATAATTTTGAAAGTTAGGAAATATACCCAAATACATAGACATGCCTCACACACATGCAAGAAAGTGGTAGAGAGAGACAAAAAACTATGAGTTTTAACACTTAGCCAAGGCTCCTCCCATGCATGCTTTGCTAAAGAAGTCTCAGATGGTAAAACAATAACACATTCATCTACATATACTGACATTGGACTAAGAGGTACTGTAATCCATAGAGAACTTGCTTTGCCATATGAGGCCCTGAGTTTGAGCACCTAGAATCTGTGTTATAAAGCCAGGTGCAGAGGCAGTAGACATCTGTGGTCTAGCCCTGGAGACTGGAAAAGGAATTCTGGGGCCCATAACAACCAGTCCAGCTGTACTGGGGAGTTCCAGTTTGAATGAAAGACCCTGTCTCAGAAATAAGCTGGAGAATAATTGAACAATCAAAAAAGACACATGACATTAACCTCTGGCTTCCTTACACATTCATACAAATGCCCTCATGTACACACACACAACAAAATGCACTGAAGTCAGAGATGCAGAAGTTCCAGGTATTAGTTGCTTTCTATTGCATTTCACAAGGAAAAAATAAGCCTTGTAACAAAATTCATTTGAGGCCATTTTACATCACTTTTCAGTGTTGGATAACTAATTAAAGGAATTGTCATTGTGTTTTACTGTGTGGTAAATCTAGTGCCTCAAGACCCAGGATCTTACACACTAGAACCATTAAAAAGTTGCAGTTATAACAGCCCAACTCTTACAACGTTGAAAAAAAGAAAAAAGAAACAAAAAAGAAACAAAAACTCAACAAGATTTAGTTCAGGAGGAAGGGTAAAAGATGACTATAGTCACCATCTCTCACTTTCTCTTTTTCAAGCTTTCTGTCTTCTATACACTTTTTAAATTCTCTTTTCTTCCTATTCCCCATTCTCTAGCCTCCTCTCCCCCTCCTCTCTCTCTCTCTTCTTTACTTCTTCCCTCCCTCCCTCCCCTTTATCTTCTATCTCACTTCCCCACATTTCCCTTATTGGGCTACTGACTCATTCCTGAGATTGAACTTCAAGGTCCAATTATCAAAACACCAATTTCTAGCAATCAAAATTTATTATTTGGCTATACTGGCTAACCTGTCCAGTCAGGACTGACCAACTCACCCTAGCCAACTTCCCCTTTTCTCTGTTGTTGATGATTTGGACACTTCTGCAGAAACACCTGCTGCTTGCTTGCTGTCTGCTTTTGTCTCATCCAGAGATATCATCCCCCACCACCTAAATAAATCTCCTTTGTGCTGAGGATTTGGGGAGGATCTCTGGTGGGTCTCAGGAATTCAGAATTTGAGATCATGGTACATACATGTGGTTTTTTGACAGTGCAGTTTCCTTGGAATCACTCATGTAATCAAAAAAGAACCCCCCACTCATCCATATTCCTGGGAACGAGTGCAAAAATATTCGTTGCTTCACTAAGGTAGATTTGAGTACAATCATTCGTTTGGTCTCTTTCTTGATGGTGCCCAATCTGGAGTGAATAGACATTTGCTCATATCTCCCAAGGGATAGTTGATCATAGGACACTTCCAGCAGCTTGAAAAATTGTAAATCTAACTCACGTTAGAAGAAACGCCACTAGGAAACAGGTGTCATCTGAGAGGCAGGGCAAGGAAGGCATAGAAAAATACCTTTCTTGACAGTCAACACACCCCAAAGAGATGATTTGCAGTAGATTCCTTGGATCAGCTTTCTTTTAACCAGAACAGCATTTGAAAACACTTATCATCTTCTCATCAGAGAAGTCTCTGCCAGAGCTTTGTTAAACTCTCCTGGCATGCTGACAAAATCTGGTATTGATAAAGATCAAATTTTTCAAGTAAAAGCAGGAAGGGAGTGGGGCAGAAGCTGAGTGTGGTTGTGATAGTGATAAACAGCAGTCTGCAGAGGCTGATGTTGGAATCCCTTAGGTCTGTCTCTTTCAGAGGGGTTTGGTGCTTTGCATACAGCCTCAGGCACTGCTCGGGCCTGGAAGTCCATACAAACTAGCTTTCCTTGTTGAGCATGTGCTGGGAGTCAGTCCTGTGCTCTGATTATTAGGTCCAAAGGCAACTCCAATTCTCCATACTCCAAAAGGCAGTGAGATATCCAGAAATGAGCTCAACTTGGACAAAAGAGGATTTCTGGAAGTTAGATAAAAGCCAGCGTTCATCAGGAACTTGTGAAACTGATTCTCACGTTTACCAGAGGAATCATTTCCCTTACCTCTGGCAGAAAGGATATATGGCTACCTGTGGTGTCTATCAGCATATCAAAAAAACCTCTTGCTGGCCTCCAGGGCCCCTTAGTAACACAAATACCTGTTACTCATTTTCAAGGTCCTTACTAGTACACCTCCCCACTTCTTCCTCCCCTTGCCTGGAGGAAGTTTACCTCCAGCTCACAGGCTTCCCTCCCCCAGCTATTTAGTCTCTCTTTAACCCACTCCCACCTCTCTGTCTCTCTGTCTCTCTCACTCTTGCTCTCTCCCTCGCTCTACTTCTCTTCCCTCCATCCCTCTTCCTTTCCCCTCTTTCCCCTCCCTCTATCTCTCCTGCATCTTTCCCTGTTTTCTCTCTTTTCTACTCTTTTTCTCTTCTCTCACAGACAATCCTGGCCAGATCCAATCTGCTGACCATGCTCAGTCTACTACATTCTCTCTCTGCTCTGAACTCTTCCAGATACCTCTGGCTATTCTCTCTCATAACTACCTTAAACACCTTCCCTTAACCACATCAGCAAACAGTCATATCGTCAGGTTGTACATTGTGGACTTTGTTCTCCAGCTCAGGAACATGAGGAGCCCTGGTGTCCACAAAAGCTGTGTTCTCCTGAGCCTCTAGCAAGCCATAGTCTGCACAGAGCAGGAGAAACTGAGCCATTTTGTTTCCAGAAGAAATAGGGTTTTGTGCAGAGGCACATCACAGCTTTGCATTCATTACTGACAAAAGCAGAGGCAAAGACAAAAAAATCACACGGGAAATATATTTAACTTATTGAGAATCAGTAAAATCCCACATTGCCATGTTGGCTGCTATCTCTGTCTCTTGCCCATTATTGGATTTCCACTCACTGCTGTGACTTACATGCTCTCATTGCTCTCATTCTATGTTCTCTGCTTCCCTTTTAGTTCACAGGACTGGATTCAGTGTGTTTGCG
>NW_022196899.1:33775731-33780731 GCF_008632895.1 Mastomys coucha | reverse complement strand
TCCACTACCTAAACAGTTCTCCCAGGTCTCTGTGGTCTCAATCACAACTCGCGCAGTGGTAGATTTGCCATCAGGCATAGAAGATGGGAAGCTTTTTCCTGTGCAGTAGGAAAGTGGGAGAAATGACTCAACTTGTCTTAGGCAGTATGAGACTCTCTGGGAATCCTCTGTCCACAGTTTAGGCCAAGCCCTGACAGTGGGCTAGACAATGGAGCAGTGCTTCTCTGTGGTTATGATACCACAATGTAGGTAGGGTTTTGCCATTGTGCCCGTATCTTCTCAAGAGACCTTGAAAGGTTTACTGTCAGGATTTGGGAGTCTGTCATAATAAGCTTAAACATTTAAAGTTATACTTAGCAGATTTTTGACAAGATTGAGAACCAGTATCTATTAAATATAACTGAGTTATATAATACAGATTGTTTAACTGTTTGTTTAATTATTTGTTCTAGAATATAACTAGCAAACAAAGACAGTATATTATAACTTAATGACAGTTAACAGAAACAAGGCTAAACATATCTTTAAGGCAGTGATTTTTAACTTTTTGCTGTTGTAAATCTTTAAATTAATACTAAAATTATTATTTATCAAGGCACAATAGAAATCATATGAAACCTTATCTTAATTTAAAAGTGTCTTTGGAGACCTTTTCAGTCAGGCTGTTCTCCTAAAGATGGCAGTGAAGTGGAGACTGCCCATAACAAAGATGGTGGATAGTCATGAGACTGCCTTCAGTCCAGATTGCACTGAAGCTATAATCAGCCATGTGAACACCCTTAACTAAGATGGTGCTGAAGAGATAGCTCAGCTTGGAGGAAAGTCACGTAATTGTATTTGTTATACCTTCGAATGGAATGGCATTTACCTATAGATTCATGGTTATGTATCAGCAGAGACAAAAATATAAAGAGACAAACAGAAACATTTTGTCTGGTGGACACGGCATTATGTGCATGTGAGGCGTGGTGGATCTGAGCAGCACCACAGTGCAATTTGGTTACTCCTCCTGCTACAGCTGGTGCAGACTAGAGATAAAATTTCCCAGGAAGTAGAAGTTTAAACTGTCTACTAAAGCAGGCAAATGGCAGCAACAATGGCACGTGGGAGCCTAGGGAGCATAGAGGTGTGGTCCCTGGCTAGGTGGTGTGAGCCTGTGAGCATAGCAAGCGAGTGAGGACACTGGGGAGGGTGAGAAGCATCCATCCTGTTGGAACTCCAGGTGGCTGACATGGCTGGCATGGGGTTGGTAGGGCAGGGAGTAAGAGAGCAGGGAGAATGGAAGAAAAAAGAGTGAGTTAGTTGGAGTGAGGGTGGGGAAACACCTGCACATAGAATACTTCAATTTTTCAGATTGCTGGTAAGAGTTGTGAAAGTTTTTCTTTAAGGTGACATTAAGTGACCATTTAGCGTTATTATCTTGTAGGTTTGGGGGATGTATTAGTCAGGGTTCTCTAGAGTCACAGAACTTATGGTAGTCTCTATGTAGTAAAGGAATTTATTGATGACTTACAGTCTGTAGTCCAACTCCCAACAAAGGTCAGCAGCAGCTGTGAATGGAAGTCCAAGGATCTAGCATTTACTCAGTCCCACAAGGCAAGCAGGTGAAGCAGAGCCAGCCTTCCTTCTTCCAATGTCCTTATATAGGTCTCCAGCAAAAGCTGTGCCACCACGCCTTTAATCTCAGATGACCTTGAACTCATAGGTCTTCCTATCTTAATCTTCTGGGATTCATAGCCACTATGCCTCAAGATCTTCATGCCAAGATTCAGGTCGGAAACTTGAATCTCTCAGTCTCCAGATTAGGGCCACAGGTGAGCCTTCTAATTCTGGATTGTAGTTCATTTCAGATATAGTCAAGTTGACAACCAGGAATAGCCACTAAATGGGCCAAATTTAGCCTGTGAATTCAGAAGCCTTCAGTACTGAGAGGTGTCCCAAGTAGCAATCCTGGTAGTAGTGGTGAAGACATTCCCTTTGAGTGATAGGAGTTATCAATCTTCGGCATCCCAAAGGTTAAATTAACAACTAGAACTAAATGAGCAGCCAGGCTAGATTATCAGGTTGTCATGTGGTAACCTAGAGATTAAGCTGCGGGACTAGCAACCCTAGCAGGGGAGCCAGAGCTTAATGAAAAATGGTTTCCTAGGCCTGGGATTTCCCAACAGCTTGTGAGAGAAACTCTCTTGAGGAGAGCGATAGAGCTCATCCCAGGATAGAGGTCCTAAAATGAGACAGTGGATATGGGAATCTTTCCAATTCGCCAATGTTTAGATAGCTTTCTAGTGATCCAATTGCTGGAAAGTCTGTGTTGTCAGACAATATGGACCTACAAGTTTGTAAATTTGAGTCTCAGCACCAAATGATGAGTTTTATAAAGCCAATCATATATTTTATAGAGTGAGATATGGTGGGAGTGGGTGCCACATTTGGGCCAATGCTGAGGTATCCCTCTATTCCTTCAAGGTACCAACCATATTATGGGTCTAGTCTAGAATAGAGTTTATTTGGAGACATGGGGAAGGGGGTTGAGAAGGGAGTAGAGTCAGAGAAAGAGAGGGGACAGAGAAGGACAGAGAAAGAGAGAGAGAGAGAGAGAGAGAGAGAGAGAGAGAGAGAGAGAGAGAGAGAGAAAGAACACAAAAGAGAAGAAAAGAAGCAGGCTAAGAAAGTCCAGGAACACATGAGTGGGGGGAAGGGGAGAGAAGGGGAAAGGGATTCTTGGGGAGAGCAGAGGGGGTCAGAAGCAGAAAGTTAGAGAGGCCAAACAAGTCCCTTTTAAAGCCAGCCAGGCCTAACTGACTGTTGCTAGGTAACCGTTGGGCAGAGCCTAAAAGGAATGCCAATACATTCTCCATGTGATTAATAACCACAAAATACATTTAGCACACACAAACAATGTGAAGAGTCTTTACACTGAACATATTTCATTCTCACTTACAGTTCTTGATTTGAGATGCCAAAAGCCTGTCCAGGTGATTTATAAAGTGGAGGTCACTTTTAGGATATAGCTTAAAATTGAATTTATTGTTTATGGACTCCAATAAATACCAGAAAGTTTAAAAGTAAAACAAAAACTAAACTGAACCATAAACAAAACAAAACAAAGCAAAACAACAACAAAAAAAATCAGAATGTTCTATATAAAGACCAAAATAACATTTTGAAAGCTTAGATAAATAACTTCCAGATAAGTGGATCATATAAATCTCCTAGGAATCTGGACAAAGCCTTAGGGGAGCAAAAGAAGCAGCGAAGCCTGCTGCTGTGAGTAAGAGAAGAAGGGAAATGCGTGTAAGTCTTGGGAGGGCAGCAAGGCAGTGAGCTGTCTGCATAAGGTACAGGTTTATTCCAAGTTCTATGAATCATACAAGCCACGTTGTTTAGGCGGTGGCCCCAGGGCTTTTTCCCACTGATTTCTCTCTCCAGCCCTATTGGTTGATGCTAAAAATTAAGATCAGTTAGGTTAAATAAAGCAAGTCTTTAAAGACTTCTTTTTGTACATTTTTAAATTATTACAAATAATAAATGTTTATAAAATTAGTGTGAAAAGACTCCATCTGAGCATACGAGGGTGTAAATTGCCTATGACTTCTGGATTATTTTAAAGGAAATTCAAAACATTATATGATTCTAGAATAAATATTTTGCTGTGACATCAAGTACAAATCTTTTTTATCCATACACAATGCTATTATCACACTTAAAATCACATTTTTAGTAACCTCAAGGATACTGTCTTATTCAGTTTTAACTGTCAACTTGACAGACAGATACCTAGAGTCATCTGCAAGAGGAAACCTCAATTGAAGAATTGCCCAGATCAGATTGGCCTGTAGGCTCATCTGTGGGGCATTTTCTTATGTGCCAACTGATAAACATGGGAGCAGGCAGCCCAACATGGGCAGCACCTTTCAGGGCAGGTAGATTTCTGCTGTGTAAGAAGCGAGGATGAACATGTACAGGAAAGGAGCATGGTAGCAGTGTTTCTCCGTGGTTTATGTGTCAGTCTCCTGCTTGAGTTCCTTGCTGATGGGCTTTCCTTGATGACAGACCATAGGCTGTCAGATGAAATAAAATTCTTGTCCTCTGGTCTGAGCTTGTACCCTGAGCAGACCTTGAGCTCTAGATCCATATCAAGTTCCACAACACCCAGTGAAAGATGGACTCTCAGGAGTTCTAACATGCTTAGGATCATAGGTGAGGAGGCCACAACATCTGCCCCAAACCGGAAGTAACTGGGACCTCTGAGGATCCAGGGATGTCGGAACTCCTACCTGGCCAATGGCATGGGTTCCTTCTGGTCTGAGCCAGTGACCTGAGCAGACCTTGGGCACTAGCTCCACAACAAGTCCCACAGCACCTAGAGGAAGCTCTACTTGTAGGTGCTCTAACACACCCAGGATCATAGATTCATAGAATCACAGGATCTCAGGAGCTTGGTCACACCAGGATATCAGAATCCCAGAGGCAGCTTGATCCTCAGGAGCTCTTATACCCAGGATGTCAGGATCACAGGATCACAGAGACAGCTGGACTCTGAGGAATTCGGACACAGCCAAAATAACAAGAGGGACAGGTTCGAGCCAGAGACAGAGAGAGCAGGTAGCACTAGAAATAACCAGATGGCTAGAGGCAAGCACAAAAATATAAGCAAGAGAAAGCAAGGTTACTTGGCAACATCAGAACTCAGTTCTCCCACCATAGCAAGTCCTGGATACACAAGCACACAAGAAAAGCAAGATTTAGATTTAAAATCACTTCTCATGATGATGATAGAGGACTTTAAGAAGGACATATATAAATCCCTTAAAGAAATACAGGAGAACACAGGTAAACAGCTAGAAAGCCCTTAAAGAGGAAACACAAAAATCCCTTAAAGAATAACAGGAAAAGCCTGGCAGTGGTGGTGCATGCCTTTAATCCCAGCATTTGGGAGTCAGAGGCAGGCAGATTTTTGAGTTCAAGGCCAGCCTGGTCTACAGAGTGAGTTCCAGAAC
>NW_022196899.1:33770936-33775659 GCF_008632895.1 Mastomys coucha | reverse complement strand
AAAAAAAAAAAAAAAAAAAAAAAAAAAAAAAAGAATTACAGGAAAACACAATCAAACAGGTGAAGGAATTGAACAAAACCATCCAGGATCTAAAGAATGGAAATAGAAACAATGAAGAAATAACAAAGGGAGAATACTTTGGAGATAGAAAACCTAGGAAAGAGCTCAGGAGTCATTGATGCAATCATCACCAACAGAATACAAGAGATAGAAGAGAGAATATCAAGGGATTGAAGATACCATTGAAAACATTGACACAACAGTCAAAGAAAATGCAAAATGCAAAAAGCTCCTAACCCAAAACATCCAGGAAATCCAGGACACAATGAGAAGACCAAACCAAAGGACAATAGGTATAGAAGAGAGTGAAGATTCCCAACCTAAAAGGCCAGTAAATGTCTTCAACAAAATTATAGAAGAAAGCTTTTCTAACTTAAAAAAAAAAGATGCCCATGAACATACAAGAAGCCTATAGAACTCCAAATAGACTGGACCAGAAAAGAAATTCCTCCTGTCACATAATAATCAAAACACCAAATGCACAAAACACAGAAAGAATATTAAAAGCAGTTAGGGAAAACGTCAAGTAACATATAAAGGCAGGCCTATCAGAATTACACCAGACTTTTCATCAGAGACTATAAAAACCAGAAGATCCTTTGCAGATATCACAAAGACCCTAAGAGAACACAAATGCCAGCTCAGTCTACTATACCCAGCAAAATTCTCAATTACCGTAGATGGAGAAAACAAGATATACCATGATAAAAACACATTTACACAATATCTTTCCACAAATCCAGCCCTACAAAAGGTAATAGACTGAAGACTCCAGAACAAGGAGGGAAACTACACTCTAAAAAAAGTAAAAAAATAACCTTCTTCCAACAAACCCAAAAGAAGATAGCCACACAAACATAATTCTACCTCTAATAACAAAAATATCAGGAAGCAACCAACACTTTTGCTTAATATCTCTCAACATCAATGAACTCAATTCTTCCAATAAAAACACATAGGTTAACAAACAGAATATGTAAACAGGACCCGGTATTTTGCTGCATACAGGAAATGCATCTCAGTGTCAAGACAGACACTACCTCAGAGTAAAAGGCTTGAAAAGAATTCTCCAAGCAAATGGTCCCAAGAAACAAGCTGTAGTAGGCTTTCTAATATCAAATAAAATTTACTTTCAACCAAAAATTATCAAAAGATAAGGAAGGACACTTCATACCCATCAAAGGAAAAATCTGCCAAGATGAACTCTCAATTCTGAACATCTGTGCTCCAAATGTAAGGACACCCACATTCATAAAAGAAACTTTACTAAAGTTCAAAGTATACATTGTACCCCACACAATAATAGTGGGAAAGTTCAGTACCCCACTCTCAGCAATAGATAAATCATTAAAACAGAAACTAAACACAGACACAATGAAACTAACAGAAGTTACAAACGAAATGGATTTAACAGATATCTATAGAAAATTTCATCCCAAAACAAAAGTTCTTCTCAGCACCTCATGTTATCTTCTCCAAAACTGACCATATAATTGGTCACAAAACAGGATTCAACAGATACAAGAAGATTCAAATAATCCCACGCACCCTATCAGATCACCACGAACTAAGGTTGGTCTTGACAGCAACAAAAACAACAGAAAACCCACATATACATGGAAGCAGAACAACACTCTATTCAGTGATAACTTGGTCAGGGAAGAAATAAAGAAATTTAAGACTTTTTAAAATTTAATGAAAATGAAGACACAACATACCAAAATTTATGGGACACAATGAGGACAGTGCTAAAAGGAAAACTTATAGCTCTAAGTGCTTCCAAAAACAAATTGGAGAAAGCATATACTAGCAGCTTGACAGCATACCTGAAAGCTCTAAACAAACAAAAAGCAAATACACCCAAGAGGAGTAGATGGCAGGAAATAATCAAACTCTGGGCAGAAATCAACCAAGTAGAAACAAAAAGAACTATACAAAGAATCAACAAAACTAGGAGCTGGTTCTTTGAGAAAATCAACAAGATAAATGCTTATTAGCCAGATTAACCAGAGGGCACAGAGACACAGTATCCAAATTAATAAAATCAGAAATGAAAGGGGAGACATAATAATAGAAACTGAGGAAATTTAAAAAAAATCATAAGAACCTACTACAAGAGCCTGTACTCAACAAAACTGGAAAATCTGGATGAAATGGACAATTTTCTAGACAGATACCAGGTACCAAAGTTAAATCAGGATCAAATAAACTATCTTGTGGGGTGCCAAGCCAGGTGGGGAAATAAAAGAGTGGGAAGGATACCAGCATCCCGCCAGAGCTGGGTGGTGGGCACTGGCCAGGGGACACAGGAAACTACCTGAGTGCTCTATGTCTGTCTGAGAGAAACCACAAACCCCAGTCCTTGGGAGTGGGTTCTCAGTCTTAGACTTCTCAGACACTGCCGAAAGGAAGAGCTAAGAAAAAGTGGAAGTGGGGGCTCTGGGGGCAGTTCAGTCAGCCTCAGGGCTGACAGGAGAAAGGGGCAGGGAGAAAGGAGGCGATGGGTGGTTCTTCTGAGGGGTGAGATTCCTTGGTCCAGTCTGTATGCTGGAAATGCTGGGAGGCTTTCTGTGGGAGATTAGACGTGGCTCTTTAGGGGAAGGCCTAAGCCATTGTTCCAGCATGGCGAGTCGAGATGAAAGGTCCATAATTTTGGGGTTTTATTGCAGAAAACTGAGAGATAGAGAAAAGGTAGAAATGTAGTGGCTGGCCATGGCCACGTGGAGAGAGGAGAGAGGGAGGGGGTGAGAGGGAACAAGAGGTGAGAGTAAAGACAAGAAAGAGAATGAGAATTTAAGAGAGAGAGGAGGGGGCAAGCAGCCTGTTTTATAGTGGGCTGGGCTACCTTGCTGTTGCCAGGTAACTGTGGGGCAGGGAATATTTGGTTGTAATCAGGTGACTGTGGGGGTGGAGTCTGGCCAGAATACTGGGAGCTTGGGGCATTATCTTACACAGGCATCTATGTCTGCGGGCATAGCTCACTGTTCTGTCCCTTGTAGAATTTTCTACTGGGTCTCCAGAGTAAGCCTCACTCAACCAGAACACAGACTGCCTTTCATTGTCCAACACCATCTAAACAGTCCTGTAACCCCTAAAGAAAAATCAGCAGTCATTAAAAGTCTCCCAACCAAAAAATCAGCCCAGGAACAGATGGTTTTAGTGGAGAATTCTATCAGACCTTCAAAGAAGACTCAATATCAATTCTCTTCAAACTATTCCACAAAATAGAAATAGAAGGAACACTACCGAATTTGTTCTATGAAGTCACAATTACTCTTATACCTAAACCACACAAAGACCAAACAAACAAAGCAAACTTCAGACTACTTTCCTTTATGAATATTGATGGAAAAATACTCAATAAAATTATTGCAAACTGAATCGAAGAATACATCAAAATGATCACCCATCATGATTAAGTAGGCTTTATCCTACTTAATCAATATATGGAAATCCATCAACATAATCCACTACATACACAAACTCAATTATGATCATCTCATTAGATGCTGAGAAAAATTCAACACCGCTTCATGAAAAAAAAATCTTGGAAAGATCAGGAATTTAAGGCCCATACCTAAACATAGTAAAAGTAATATATAGCAAACCAGTAGCCAACATCAAACTAAATGGAGAGAAACTTGAAGCTATCCCACTAAAATCTGGGACTTAGACAAGGCTGCCTACTCCCTCCCTAACTATTCAATATTGAAAGAAATTAGTGAAATGACACCCTTTACAATAGTCACAAATAATATTACATACCTTGGTGTGATTCTAACCAAGCAAGTGAACAATCTGTATGACAAGAACTTCAAGTCTCTGAAGAAAGAAATTGAAGAAGTTCTCAGAAGATGGAAAGATCTCCCAAGCTCATGGATCGGCAGGATTAATATAGTAAAAATGGCCATCTTGCCGAAAGCAATCTACAGAGTTAATGCAATCTCCATCAACATTTCAGCTCAATTCTTCATAGAGTTAGAAAGAGCAATTTCCAAATTCATTTGGAATAACAAAAAACCTTGGATAGTGAAAACTATTCTCAACAATAAAAGAACTTCTGGTGTAATCACCATCCCGGACCTTAAACTGTATTACAGAGTAATTGTGATAAAAACTGCATGGTATTGGTACAGTGACAGACAGGAAGATCAATGGAATAGAATTGAAGACCCATAAATGAATCCACACCTATGGTCACTTCATATTTGACAAAGGAGCTAAAACCATCCAGTGGAAAAAAGACAGCATTCTCAACAAATGGTGCTGGCTCAACTGGCAGTTAGCATGTAGAAGAATGCAAATCAATCTATTCTTGTTTCCTTGTACAAAACTCAAGCCCAACTAGATCAAGGACTTCCACATAAAATCAAATACAATGAAAGCAATAGAAAAGAAAGTGGGGAAGAGCCTTGAACACATGGCATAGAGGAAAATTTACTGAACAGAAGAAAAATGGCTTATGCTCTAAGATCAAGAATTGACAAATGGGTGTGAGCCTTTACATCTGTGTTAGTCAGGTACTGTCAGAGCCTCTCAGGAGATAGCTATGTTAGGCTAGCTTGTTCTTCCTTCAGTCTCTGCTCCATAGTTAGTCTCTGCAACTCCTTCCGTGGGTATTTGGTTCCACCTTTTAAGAAGGAATGAAATGTCCACATTTTGG
>NW_022196899.1:33759715-33770105 GCF_008632895.1 Mastomys coucha | reverse complement strand
GGAAACTGGGAAAGGAGAAATCATATGACATGTAAATAAAGAAAATATCTAATAATAAAAAAAAAGAATTGACAAATGGGACCTCAGAAAATTGCAAAGCTTCTGTAAGGCAAAGTACACTGTTACTAGAATAAAATGGCAACTAAGTAATTGGGAAAAGATCTTTACAAATCCTACATCTTATAGAAAGCTAATAATACCCAATATAGACAAAGAATTCAAGAAATTACACTCCAGACAATCAAATAACCCTGTAAAAATGTGGTACAGAGCTAAACAAAGAATACTCAACTGAGGAATACTGAATGGCTGAGAAGCACCTAAAGAAATGTTCAACATCCTTAATCATCAGGGAAATGCAAATCAAAACAACCCTGAGATTCCACCTCACACTAGACAGAATGGCTAGGATCAGAAACTCAGGTGCCAGCAGATGCTAGCAAGGATGTGGAGAAAGAGGAACACTCTTCCATTTTTTGTGGGTTTGGAAACTGATACAATCACTCAGGAAATCAGCTTTGCAGTTCCTCAGAAAATTGTACATAGTATTACTTGAGGAATTGTGCATATAACTAAAAGATGCTCCAACATATAACAAGGATACATGCTCCACTATTCTTATAGCAACCTTATTTATAATAACCAGAAGCTAGAAAGAACTCAGATCTCCTTCAATAGAGGAATGGATACAGTAAATGTGGTACATTTACACAATGGAGTACTACTCAGTTATTAAAAACAATGACATCATGAAATTCTTAGACAAATGGATGGAACTAGAAAATATCATCCTGAATGAAGGAAGCTAATTACAATGAATGCACATGGTGTGCACTCATTGATAAATAGATATTAACCCCAAAAGCTGGGAATACCCAAGAAACCATTCACAGACCACATGAAGCTCAAGAAGAAAGAACACCTAAGTGTAGGTGCTTTGGTCCATCTTATAAAGGGCAACAAAATTTTCATGGGAGCAAATATAGAGACAAAATGTGGAACAGAGACTGAAGGAAAGGCCAGGACCCATCCTATATATAGTCACAAATGCAGACACTATTGTGATGACAAGCATTACATGCTGACAAAAGTCTGTCTGTCTCCTGAGAGGCTCTGCCAGAGCCTGACATATACAGAGGTGGATGCTTGCAGCCAACCATTGAACTGATCATGAGGTCCCCAATGAAGGAGATAGAGAAAGGACTGAAGGAGCTGAAGTGGTTTGCAACCTTATAGGGAGAACAACAATATCAACCAACCTCAGCTTCCAGGGTCTAAACCACCAACCAAGGAGTACACATGGAGGGACCAATGCCTCTAGCCTTATATGTAGCAGAGGATGGCCTTGCAGGGCATCAATGGGAGGAGAGGACCTTGGTCTTGTGAAGGCTCTATTCTCCAGTGTAGGGGAATGTGAGGACAGGGAGGCAGGAGTGGGAGGGTGGGTGGCTATACACCCTCATAGAAGCAGAAGGAGGAGGGATGGGATAGGAAGTTTCTTGAGGGGAAATCGGGAAAGGGTATAACATTTGAAATGTAAACAAATGAAATATCCAAATAAAAAAAGCAAAAAAGCAAAAAAAAAAAAAAAACCTCTATCCTCCTCCAGTTGCTCTTGTTGATGGAGTTCACCACAGCAAACGGAAGCAAGCTAGGACATATTCTGAGAATGGAAACAGTAGAAATGAGACTTGAATTTTAACATTTAGGCGTCCTAACACCACATCACTTTCCTCATGCTTTCATGAAGGACCTTGAAAAGATGTTTCATGAGACATGAACAGAATATGTACTGTAGCAAAAAATAATAGCAGACAACAGCAAAGTTCTACAGAAAACAAAAAAGGACTCAAGACCTACTGCATATCCAGCACTGCTTCCATTTGATATAATAAGAAGACAGAAAGACTATATGTTTTCTCAAGCTAATGATTCAAAATGAGAAAGCATGTTATAGAGAATCTATTTCACAGGGTGAGAAGTGTGCTAATGCAATGAAATGCCATTGGTAATGTAAGAGCCAAAGTCAACATGGAAGCCCAGGAATCAGGTAATTCCTTGAATGCTGGGATTTATAGTTCTTCCCACCTTCCCATGAAATAGGAAGCTTCCCACAATATTGGGATTTGTAATTTTCCCATCTCAAGAAATAGGTAACTTCACAGAATGCTGAGAGTTGTATAGTTTTTGGAATTGAAAAATGTACATGGGAAATACGGTGGCCACGTGGTTTTGTCTTTAACAATCCCCTAAATTGAGTCTTGTTGCTGCTTGCTGGAATCACATAGAGTAGACCTGACCAGATTCCATTCTGATTAGTTTTTTGCTTCAAATTTGGCTCAGAATTGTGGAACTGGGTTTTCTCTTGTGAATCTCAGGATTAACAGTAATGTTGTTAAGAAATGCAGAGTGGGTTAATAGAATCTGTGCTTATGGTAGGTGCCCTGAGACAGCGATATCTCATTTGAGGTCTGATAACAGGAAGAAGCTAAGAACTTCCCAGGCCATATCTTCTGGATTACTCTAGAGAAAAAAAAAAAACAGACACAAACTAGCTGAGAAATACAGTCTTGGCTTTTCCCATTGGGGTGTAATGCAACCACCAATAGAGCAATGGGAAAGCTCTATAACCACATACGTGTTTGGTTTTAATTCACTTAACAAATGGAGAGTATTGGAAAGTTTGGACATTTAAATAATTTGAATAATTCATACTCTACAAATGTGATAATGATAGGATGGGAAGAACTGATTTGCTGAAAACAGTAACAAAAAGTTTACCTTCAGGGTGAATTCTCTCTTAAACATGGTCATAATCATTCAGTTTCTTTCATTGATCTTTGGGAATAAAAGTTATTTTTAACCTTTCAGCAGTTAAGAAGATAACTGAAACAATAGATGACAACATACATTTAATTTCTATGTGTACATTTTCCACAAATTAAGACTATGCATGTAAAAATATACCCATAAACTTGGGATCAGATTTGGGGAGCATTTAGTACCTTGACAAGATTTTAGGGTACATTAGCTGAGTGTATTGCAATAAGCCATCAAACTGTCTTATAAATTACTATGTTTATGCTCATAGATTTGTCTAGTTTCCCTCAACACTGGCCATGGAGCATTCTTTCTGTTGTGGGTAGCAGTAGCCATCACTGCAGAGACTCCTAAGTAGTCAAAGTTCTGAAAATCAATTTAGTGACGGCTAAATGTTTATCCAAAAAAAAAAAAAAAAGTATCATCCCACCAGGGCTCAAGGAACACTAGAAGGTGCAGTAGAAAGAACATAAGAACTAACGACAAGGGCATAGTCCTGTAGAATAGTCTCTCCCACTCACGACAGGAGTGGTTCATATTTGAACTCAGAGCCACTCAGATTGTCTATACAATATTAGATTGGTTAGTATTCTATCATGAAAGGATGAGGAGATAATAAATTTTTGCCCTTCACAGTAGACTTATAGTAGTTTATTAGTATAGTATAATTACTATGCTAGACAGAGGGGTTCTTAAGGTCCTCATCCCTCAATTAGTTTCTGTAGGCAGGTAGTGTTTGGGGGGAAGGTGACATTGCTTTCTTCTGTGGTGTCATCACTGATAAGTTGCCCTGGTCTATCAATAAGCCCTCCAGGCATTCTCACAGCAACTTCAGTTCAGGTAAACTCATTGGATCACAAGGAATTCAAGACATTAAATTAAAAGGAGGGATTGGTGGAAAGAGGAGGAGGAATGCTGTGAGTGGGAGAGGACCACGAGTCTGTGGTACAAATGGAGAATGATAACTCATAATCTAATGTATGAACATATCTTAATGAAAAGAAACCATGTGCTGATGAGCAGAGTTGAAATATAAAAATAATTAAGAAAGAAAAATAAAATGAAGGGACATTTCTGTGACTGGAACTAAGTATTGGTCCAGACAGTGCTACCACATGGACAACATGGATGTCACTGAAGAGTGATCATGAGAGTTCACACTCTGTAATAACCTTAACAACAGCAGCTTCTGTTCTCTTTATCACAATTAAACATTCTGTAGACAAACCTAGTGGTTTCTCTGATTTGATAGTAAAACAGCATCACTCCAGAAATGAAAGGATTCAGAAAGACTCAGAGAGCCCAAAGGCCAGAAACAATGCAAGAGAAAGCTGGAGAAGAAAGATTTTAAATGAGTGAAAACTGCTGTGTCAGGAGTATGTGAACTGTGGAGAGGGAGGTGATTCTGAGAGTTACCAGAAATGTAAGAATTAAGGCTGGGAAAATGGATCAATGGACAAGGGTGTTAGCTCCCCAAGTGTGAACACCAGAGTTCAGATCCCAGAACTCATGTACAAAGCCAGCTGGGTGGCATACCTATACTGGGCTTGGAAGGTGGGACAGAAACAGGAAGGATGTGCTGGCAGAGGAAAAACTGCCAGTTCTGGTATCTGGAGAGAAACCCTGTCACAAAGGAAGAAGGTAGAGAGTGAGTATGGACACCTATGCCCTTTCCTAGTGTTTCCATGCATACATGGGCATTATAATACCTCCATGTGTGGGGGGAAACATACACACCACACTACATGTATGAAAATAAAACTTACAAAACAACAAATTAAAAAAACCACATATTTGAAAGATGCTCAGAGTAAAAGAGACTTTCTTAGCATTATAGTATCAATTAAAAAAAATACAATACTAAAATTGTAACATTTTACTTGATTACTTCCAAAAGGGCAAAAATAAGTCTCAAAAGTGTTGGTATGAGGAACAGAATATATACTTATATATACTGTATATGCATATATATTATGTACATATACAATCATATATATAAGTGTATATATACACTTATGCATTCATATATATGTATAAGGAACACAAAAACACATAATTGTGTTTCCTAGACAGTATAAGGAAATGGAGAGCTATTTGGGCTTTGAAAATGCCTTTTAGAAATCAACAGAGAAAGATGTACTTCTCTAGAAGCAGAACCTGTGACTGCTATGGTCCAAGTAGCTCATAATCCTTCTATCCATGAAGATGTCTACATCTTTGATCCACTGAAGAAAGTAGTACATATTGTGTGCAGTGTTTTGTGTCTTCCCACAGCAGTAACTGTTCATCTTTCTACCATGCATAGGGTTTTTTGAACCCCCATGTCTATCTTCTACAGTCTTTCCCAACTGAAGACTCATGGATGTTGTAAGTTTGAATTTGGCCTCCCTAGTGTCTGGTGGTGCCCAGGCTTGCTACATACTGGCCTAAAAATATACTGTAATTTTGGCAAAGACATAGAAATTTGAGTTTATTTTGTTATCTTTTCATATGTCAGCTACAGTTTGTCTTCCTGTTCATCATAAGCAGGGCAATCTGTTCTGTCCTTTTTAAAGGAACTTGTCCTTCTTAGAATCTGGTATTTTCACGATTTAGCTTTCCAATGACAGCAGAGGAGGTTATCTGAATATAAAAAATAGGTGTCCCTTATGGAGCACAAAACCAATCAAACAAAAACAAAAAACAAACAAACAAAAAAACCAGTTTTCAGATAAACAGAAAATTCTTTAATAATTAGGTCTTTATTACAGCAGATGATAGAACATGTCCCTCCCAATAGAAGAAGTGAATCATGGGTAAGCACTTGGGCAGCCGTGATGAAGGCAAACAAAGGGAATACATGAATAAATCTAGATGAACTGTGACCACCCTAAAAATAATAACGACTTTCAGATTTAACAAACTTATATAACTGCAGAAGCTAGGGCATGAGAAAGAGGCTGTAATAGAATTAAATCATTCTAATGGCTTTGTATTATCCTGGAGAAATAATGGTGCTATTAAAAAACATTACTCTTTGGGAATTTTGTGCACATGTACAATGAAATGCAACCATACTGAAACCTACTTCTTCCTTCTAAGTTCTGGATCCCTTCACACACATTCCCTAACAAAATTCATGTATTCTTGTTTTCCCCCAATTACCCATTAAATACAATTAGTTTTGCTCATATGTGCATGGGTGTGGGGCCATCCACTGGAGCATGGGAAACCTAGCAGTGGCCACAGACTCAAAAGAAGAGCTTCTCCCTCCTCCAGCCACCATGGTCAATTGCTGATATCTCCTCAGTTTGTGGTCATGAGCTCCTTCCTCATCCATGCTGTAATGCTTTCTGGCTTGATCTTGTGCCAGTCTTGTGTAGGCAGCCACAGCTGCTGTGTTCATGAGTGTAATGCCATATCATGTGCAAAAGATATTTCATAAAATTCCTCCTCATTCTTCAGCTCTTAAATTCTTTCCTCCTTCTCTCCCCCAGTGTTCCATGAGCTTTGGTAGAGTTGTTGATCAAGATGCCCTAGATAATGATGACCACTTAGCAGTTATTAATTCTTAATACTTTGATCAGTTATGAGTTCTAGATTGACTGCTACCCACTGTTGGCATCAAGAGCCAACATGAAAGAATTAAAGAGTTCCAACCCACTACAAAACTAATCTTTGCAAACCAAGGTTGAGAGTAGAGCATGTCTATGGGTATACACCCAAGTATTCAGAAGATGTTTTAACAACATGGGCACTTAATACTATAATAGTAGATTCAGTAGTAAGCACCCAGTAAGGCGCTATGACCTTCAAGCTTTTGATTAGTTTTGTAACATGGAATCCCTTCTGTGGAGCAGGCCTAAAATCTAACCAGACAGTGGTTGCTTATCCTATGAGTGTTATTGCATCAGTAGGCACATCTTATTTTGTGGGTGGGTATCACAGTATGTATAGTTCAGTGCTCGGTGTGATCATTCATGCTTTCTCCCTTATCATTCTCCCTAGCACCTTCTGGAACTGTGAAGGCTAACCGGAAAGAAGGATTCCTAGTAATACTCTCAGTAAGTTTGAGAATGAGTTCTTTATCTTATAGTCAAAGTTTGTCGTGTCTTCTGCAATAGTATTTTACTGTATAGTTACAGTGGATTAATAGCAATCAGCAATCAACTGTGTAGTTTGGGGTGCTTCTGAAGTCTTTCATACCAGTAATGTGGGAGAAGAAATTCTGCGTATTAATTAATAAATATTGTTTGGATGAGGGAGTATTTGTTTGCATGAGAAATGGGTGAATTAAAAAAGCTAAAGATATATTAAAAAGGCTTATGGAAACCCAATAGTTAGAAAGCTAATCACAAAATATAAATTTTCAGAAAGGAGTTTGAATTGTGTCTTGAAGGTTGTCTTGGAACTCCATCTCCTCTCTCTCCTTCTCCCTCTTCCTTCTCCCTCTTCTTCTCTCTGTTTTCCCTTCTCCTTCACTTTCCATCTCCTTCCTTCTCTCTCTTTTTGGATGTCTGCAAGGGAGCAGCTTTGCCCTTTGGTAAACTCCCCACATGCATTTCCACTGTGATGTTCCATCTCAGGAAGAAGGAGGCCACTTACCAGGAACTGCAGAACAGACACTGGCCCAGACCAAGGCTTCCTTTCTACAACCTGACATTGTCAGGTCTATTATTGTGGTGTCAGAAATCTAACATGGCCAAACATTAGGTAGAATGTATGAATGACCAGATCACAGAGGAGATATCAATCAGTAAGCCACAGGGGACAGAAGGGTTTGTTTAATTTTTATCCATATTAACAAGATCAATCTTAAGAGCACATGGGAGTTGTAAAATCTAGAGTTCCTGTGCAAAATGATAAGAGTTCTCCTTCTGGAGATCAAGGGATAGCACCTAAAATGTTAACACTTTTATATGAAAATTATGAGCACATATTATAGGTACTTTCTTGTCCACGTTCATAAGGTCAAAAGTGTGCCTATACTCATACATTACGAGATTGTCAGTGAGAAACTTGGAGTAGCCTATGCACATGTGGTTATGAAAATAGGTAGCAAGAAAGCTTATATTTAAATTGTTATGACCTTGAGCACAACACCCAAGGAAGCTTCACACCCAGGTACTCTAACATGCCCAGGATCATAGGATCAGAGGTGAGGAGGACACAACATCTGTTCCAACACTACCAGGAGTAACTGGAACCAGTGGGATCCAGGGATCCAGGAATCCTGCCTGACCGGTGGCTTGGGTCCCTTCCAGTATGAGCAGGTATTCTAGTCCTATAACATGCCCAGTATCCCAGGATCCCAGGATCTTGGTTACACCAAAATCTCAGAGTTGCAGAGTCACCTTGACTCCTAGGAACTCCGACACACCCAATATCTCAGGATCAAAGGACCTTGGAATCAAAGGATCACAGAGACAGCTGCATTCTGAGGAGTTCTGATACAACTAAGATCACAGGAAGGAAAGGCTATGTAAATACACATCAGATATAGTGAGGTCAGGTAGCACTAGAGATAAGAAGATGGAGGGAGGCAAGCATAAGAACAGAAGCAACAGAAACCAAGGTTAGTTGGCATCATCAGAACCCAATTTTCCCACTATAGGGAGTTCTGGATATAGCATCATACCGGAAAAGCAATATTCAAATTTAAAATCACTTCTCATGACAATGTTAGAGGACTTAAAGATGAACATAAATAACTCCCTTAAAGAAATACAGGAGAACACAGGTAAACAGCAAGAAGCCCTTAAAGAGGAAACACAAAAATCACTTAAAGAATTACAGGAAAACACAATCAAACAGGCAAAGGAAATGAACAAAACCATCCAAGATCAAAAAATGGAAATAGAAATAAAGAAATCACAAAGGGAGACAACCCTGAAGTTAGAAAACCTAGGAAAGAGATCAGGAGTCATAGATACAAGCATCACCAACAGAATACAAGAGATAGAAGAGAGACTATCAGGGGCTGAAGATACCTTAGAAAACATTGACACAACAGTCAAAGAAAATGCAAAATGTAAAAACCTCCTAACCCAAAACATCCAGGAAATTCAGGACACAATGAGAAGACCAAACCAAAGGATAATAGGTATAGAAGAGATGGAAGATTCCCAAATTAAAGGGTCAATAATTATCTTCAACAAAATTATAGAAGAAAACTATCCTAACTTAAAGAAAGAGATACCCATGAGCATATAAGAAACCTACAGAACTCCAAATAGACTGGATCAGAAAAGAAATTCCTCCTGTCACATAATAATCACAACACCAAATGCACAAAACACAGAAAAAATATTAAAAGCAGTTAGGGAAAAAGGTCAAGTAACATATAAATGCAGGCCTATCAGAATTACACTAAACTTCTCACCAGAGACTATGAAAGCTAGAAAATCCTGGGTAGATGTCATACAGAGTCTTAAAAGAACATAATTGCCAGCCCAGGCTACTATACCCAGCAAAACTCTCAATTACCATAGACAGAGAAAACAAGATATTCCATGACAAAAACAAATTTGTAGAACATCGTTCCTCAAATCCAGCCCTACAAAGGATAATAGATGAAAAACAGCAAGACAAGGTGGGCAACTACATGCTAGAAAAAGCAAAAAAGCACTCTTTCAACAAACCCATAAGAAGGTAGCCAAACAAACACAATTCCACCTCTAAGAACAAAAAAAATCACAGGAAGTAACGATCACTTTTCCTTAATGTCTCTTAACATCACTGGACTCAATTCCCCAATAAAAAGGTATAGACTAACAGACGGGATACACAAACAGGATTTTGCTGCATATAGGAAACGCACCTCAGTGACAAAGAAAGACACTATCTCAGAGTAAAAGTCTTGAAAACAGTTCTCCAAGCAAATGGTCCCAAGAAACAAGATGGAGTAGCCATTTTAATATCAAATAAAATTGACTTTCAACCAAAAATTATCAAAATATAAGGAAGGACACTTCACACTCATCAAAGGCAAAACCTACTAAGATGAACTCTCAATTCTCAACATCTATGCCCTAAATGTGAGGGCACCCACATTCATAAAAGAAACTTTACTCAAGTTGAAAGTACATGTGGTCTCCCTCCCCAAAGCCCAGACAGTAACGCAGCGCTGTGGAAGCGGCTACATTCAGAAGCTCCACCTCCATCGAGCAAGAAGGAACTTACTGATTGGACCGTTATACTGACGTAGTTTGGGGGAAGGGTTTGCCCCAGGTATTTTACCTGTTACGGGAACAAAGGAATACCATTAAAATTCAAGATGGCTGAGTGACCAGACCTCGTGTTGTCTAATGTTTTACTTCTCCCACGTGGGTACGGTACAGTATGGCTAGCCTACCTCTTCTTATCTCCTTTAATCTTTTCCTGTCCATATCTTACTCCTATTTCCAGAGGAACTCTTTTATTCTTTTTATGTTGGTTCTGGTTTCCAACAGATGGTGCCCAACGTGGGGCACGAACCCACGACCCTGAGATTAAGAGTCTCATGCTCTACCGACTGAGCTAGCCGGGCCTTTAGAGAGTGATTGCTCCGAACTGGGGGGTGTTTCCCTTCCCCTCCCTCGCACTGGGCCGA
>NW_022196899.1:33722839-33757992 GCF_008632895.1 Mastomys coucha | reverse complement strand
CCAGTTTTTGCTTATTAGAGATATGTTTTGCCTTTTGATTATATACGATTTTACTCATTTTCGATTTTTGCCTCTTTTTTAATCATACCTTGTTTTGCTCAGGTTTTTAGGTGTAGTGCCTCTCGCTTGTTTTAAATACTCATTTTTTATATGGCGTATTGCCTCACCTTGCCCAAGAAAAGGGGCTCCTTTAGGTTTTTACTCAATGGCAGCTTTTTACTTTTAATTGCCAAATGGATGCAGATGCAGTATCCTTTTGTGGACATGCTGTGGTCCTCTTTATTTTGAATTTTCTGCAGGCCGATGTTTTATGTCGATCTGCGACAAATTGACCTTGACATACAAAGTCTATTTTCTCTCATGCTATTGTGCATTAGAGGGACCCGCTCACCAGTGCGTGGCATGGTTTGGGTCGGAGGCTCAGTCCACACCCGCTCACCAGTGCGTGGCATGGTTTGGGTTGGAGGCTCAGTACACACAGCACTCCTCCCACACAATAATAGTGGTAGACTTCAACACCCCACTCTCAACAATTGATAGATTATGGAAAGAAAATCTAAACAGGGATACAATGAAAATAACAGAAGTTATGAACCAAATGGATCTAATTGACATTTATAGAACATTTCATCCTAAAGCAAAAGACTATACTTTTTTCTTAGCACCTCATGGTATCTTCTCCAAAACTGAGCATATAATCAGTCACAAAACAGGCCTCAACAGATACAAGAAGTTTCAAATAATCCCATGTGCCCTATCAAATCACCATGGACTATGGCTGGTCTTAAATTCCAACAAAAACAATGGAAAGCCCACAGTCACATAGAAACAGAGCAGTGTTCTATTCAATGTTGACTTGGTCTATGAAGAAATAAATAAAGAAATTAATGGCTTTTTAGAATTTAATGGAAATTAAGACACATCATACCCAATCTTTTGGGACACAAGAAAAGCAGGACTAAGAGGAAAACTCATGGCTTTGAGTGCCTCCAAACAAACAAACAAACAAACAAAACAAAACGAAACAAAAAACCCAAAAACTGGAGATAGTTTTCACTAGCAGCTTGACAACACACTTGAAAGCTCTAGAACAAAAAGAAGCAAATACAAATCAAGTAGACACAAAGAGAACTATACAAAAGAATAAACAAAACCAGGAGCTGGTCCTTTGAGATATCCAACAAGATAGGTAAATCCTTAATCAGACTAACCAGAGGGCACAGAGACAGTATCAAAATTAATAAAATCAGAAAAGAAAAGGGAGTCATAACAACGGAAACCATGGCAATTTAAAAAATCATCAGATACTACTACAAAAGCTTATACTCAATAAAATTGGAAGATCTGAATGAAATGGATAATCTTATAGACAGATACCAGGTGCCAAAGTTAAAACAGGATCAGATAAACCATCTAAACAGTCCCATAACCCTAAAGAAATAGAAGCAGTCATTAATAGTCTCCCAACAACAACAACAACAAAAAGCCAAGGACTACATGGATTTAGCAGAGAATGCTATCAGACCTTTAAAGAAGACCTAATCCCAATACTCTTACAACTATTCCACAAAATAAAAACAAAAGGAACACTACCCAATTTGCTCTATGAAACCACACAAAGACCAAAGAAAGAAAGAGAATTTCAGACTACTTTCCCTCATGAATATTGATGGAAAAATACTCAATAAAATTCTTGCAAACTGAATCGAAGAACACATCAAAATGATCATCCATCATGATCAAGTAGGCTTCATCCCAGGGAAGCAAGGATGGTTTAATATTCGGAAATCCATCCAACATAATCCACTATATAAACAAACTCAATCATGATCATCTCATTAGATGCTGAGAAAGCATTTAACAAAATTCAACACCCCTTCATAAAAAAAAAAAATCTTGGAAAGATCAGGAATTCAAGGCCCATACCTAAACATAGTAAAAGCAATATATAGCAAACCAGTAGCCAACATCAAACTAAAAGGAGAGAAACTTGAAGCAATCCAACTAAAATCTGGGACTAGACAAAACTGCCCACTCTCTCTCTACCTATCCAATATAGTACTTGATGTCCTAGCCTGAACAGTTAGACAACAAAATGAGATCAAAGGATACAAACTGGGAGGGAAGAAGTCAAATATCACTATTTGCAGATGATATGATAGTATACCTAAGTAATCCCCAAAATTTCACCAGAGAACTCATAAACTTGATAAACAACTTCAGCAAAGTGGCTGGATATAAAATTAACTCAAACAAATCAGTAGCTTTCCTCTACTCAAAGGATATACACCCTGAGAAAGAAATTAGTGAAATGACACTCTTTACAATAGTCACAAATAATATTACATACCTCGGTGTGATTCTAACAAAGCAAGTGAGCAATCTGCATGACAAGAACTTCAAGTCTCTGAAGAAAGAAATCGAAGATCTCAGACAATGGAAAAAAATCTCCCAAGCTCATGGATTGGCAGGATTAATATAGTAAAAATGGCCATCTTGCCGAAAGCAATCTACAGATTCAATGCAATTCTCATCAAAATTCCAGTTCAATTCTTATTGAGTTAGAAAGAGCAATTTGCAAATTCATCTGGAATAAAAAAACACCCAGTGAATAATAGTAATACACCAACAGAGTAATAGTGATAAAAACTGCATGGTATTGGTACAGAGACAGACAGGAAGATCAATGGAATATAAATGAAGACCCAGAAATGAACCTACACACATATGATCACTTGATATTTGATTAAGGTGCTTAAATCATCCAGAGGAAAAAAGACAGCATTTTAAACAAATGGTGCTAGTTCAACTGGTTATCACCAAGTAGAAAAATGCAAATGGACACATTCTTATCTCCTTGTACAAAGCTTAAGTCCAAGTGAATCAAGGACCTCCATATAAAAACAGATGCAGTAAACATAGAGGAGAATGTGGGGGAAAGCCTTGAACACAAGGTCATAGGGGAAAAGTTCCTGAAAGAACACCAATGGCTTATGGACTAAGGTCAAGAATCAACAAATGGGACCTCAAAAAATTGCAAAGTTTCTGTAAGGCAAAGGAGGCTGTCAATAGGACAAAACAGCAACCAACAGATTGGGAAAAGATCTTTACCAATTCTAAATCCCGTAGAGGGCTAATATCCAATATATATTAAGAACTCAAGAAGTTAGATTCCTGAGAATCAAATAACCCCATTAAAAATGGGGTTCAGAGCTAAACAAAGAATTCTCAACTGACTAATACCAAATGGCTGAGAAGCACCTAAAGAAATGTTCAACATCCTTAGTCATCAGGGAGATGCAAATTAAAATAACCCTGAAATTCTACCTCACACCAGTCAGAATGGCTAAGATCAAAAACTCAGGTTACAGGTATGGAGAAAGATGAACACTCCTCTTTTGCTGGTGAGATTGCAAGCTGGTTCAACCACTCTGAAAATCAGTTTTGTGGTTCCTCAGAAAATTGGACATGTTACTACCTGAGGCCCCAGCTATACCACTCCTGGGCATATACCAAGAAGATTCTTCAACATGTAATAAGGACACATGCTCCTCTATGTTCATAGCAGCCTTATGTATTATAATAGCCAGAAGCTGGAAAGAACCGTGATGTCCTTCAACAGAGGAATAGATACAGAAAATTTTGTACATTTACACAATAGAGTATTACTCAGCTATTAGAAATAATGAACTTGTGAAATTCTTAGACAAACAGATGAAACTAGAAAATATCATCCTGAGTGAAGTAACCCAATCACAAAAGAACAAGCATGGTATGCACTCACTGATAAGTGGATATTTGCCCAAAAGTTGGGAATACCCAAGATACAATTCACAGATCACATGAAGCTCAAAAAGAAAGAAGACAAAAGTGTGGGTGCTTCAGTCGTTTTTAGAAGGGGAACAAAATACTCACAGGAGTAATTATGTAGATCAAGTATAGAGCAGAAACTGAAGGAAAGGCCATTCAGAGACTGTCCTACCTGGGGATTCATCTCATATAAAGTTACCAAACCCAGACCCTATTGTGGATGTCAAGAAGTGCATGCTGAGTGGAGCCTGATATGGTTGTCTCCTAAGAGGCCCTTCCAGAGCCTTACATATACAGAGGTAGATGCTGGCATCCAACCACTGGACTGAGCGTGGTTTCCCCAACAGAGGTGTTAGAGAAAGGACTGACTGAATTGATGGGATTTGCAACCCCATAGGAAGAACAACAATATCAACCAACCAGACTCCCCAGAGCTCCCAGGGACTTAGCCATCAACCAATAAGTACACATGGCTACAGATGAATATGTAGCCGATGATGGCCTTGTCAGGCATTAATGAGAGGCGAGGCTCTTGGTCCTAAGAAGGCTCTGTAGATGCCCTAGTTGTAGGGAGTGGAGGGTGGGAGGAGGGAGTGGGTGGGTGGAGGAATATCCTCATAGAAGTTGGGGGAGGGAGCATGAGACAAGGAGTTTCTGGGAGGGGGAAACTGGAAAGGGGATAATATTTTTAATATAAAGAAGATATCCAATAAAAATGTTATGAGTAAGCCACAACAAATAATTGAAATACAGCCAGCTACCTGTAGAAACCTGATGTTAACATTAAATTTTAATTAAATTTACAGACTTCCCAAATGACTCAGTCTGGAGAGGCACTAGGTGTCAGTCAAGTCCTATGACCTGAGCTTGATCTCCTGATCCACATAGTGGAAGGATCGGCTGGACTCCTCCTATCAGTCCCCTGACCCCCACAAAAGTTTTAAAGTAAAATTTAAAAATAAACATAAAATATAAAAAATGAGATTTATGTCCAGTTAAACACATATATAAAATACTTTATAAGATATATAAATATGTATAAAATAGATAAATCAACATTAAAATCTAAAGATATGGGGGAATGAAAATTTAATGAGAAATGAGGAGGAACAAAGGGATGGAAAAACATAGCAAACAGAGAGTGCTTTTGTAGATCTGACGATGTCCTCTGAGCAGAAAATATGATCTTCAACTACTGCCATCTAGGATTAGCTGACATCTGCTAAAGCAAAACCTGCATTGAGTAAGTCCCTTCATAAAGTCTACATTGTTCAGCATCAGGCTGTATTTCTGGATGTCTTCTCCTACACCACTTCATCCTTTTCCACATACAAGGAGACCCGAATCCAGTTGGGTTGCAAAGGCAAAATCTCTTAGCTAGAGTTCTTTCCCAGAGTGAACTATTAAAGAGATGCAAAGGTTCTCTTGAAGCATGACCTTCGAAATGATAGCCATGCTGCCCTTGAGAACTGCACTGTGAGAAGATTCTGAATATTCCATTTGCCTTTTAGAGGTCCTGGGCTCTGTTTCTTTAAACAAGTTCAGAGCTTTCAGGGTGTATTAAGCCAAAATCGATTTCTTAGAATGCCCTTCTCCATGTGATTATTTACTCCTCAGATTTAAATCCTAAGGCCTTTAAAACATTCAAGTTAATGATTTCTTTTCTTTTAATAATATACTCATGTGGGCTCTGGGTATGTAGCTCAGTGGTCAAGTTCTTGCTTGGACAGTGTGAGAACTTGAATTTGAGCCCTGTACCACATTTCAAGTCCATTTTCTGTGAATGCTATTGCAGAGATAACAGTTCTAGCATGGTTGTGTAAGGAGTCTCCCTTTTCTCTCTAGGAATGCCATCTCTAATGATCTGCATTGTAACTATATATTTACTATGCCAGCTGTATAAGTGGGGAGGGGAGTGTAAAGTTGAGTAAGCAAAATGATAGATAAAAATGTTCTCGAATATATAAACCCAACAATGTAGCCTCACAGGCCCAATTACCATCTGTTTCTGGGCTTGGCTAATGGGAGAACTTGTTAAATTACACACCAGCTCAATCTGAAAATAATAAAACCACGGCTTCTATGCGTTAGAAAACATGCCCCTTGACCTCTCCCTCCCAACCTCTGGTCTCACTTGTTGAAAAACAAGGAAAACAGATAGACACAAGGCCCACCCACACAGTTGTGTAAATTGGGGGAGAAGTGAAAATAGCAGTAAGGGACATCCTGAAAGTTTCCCCAGCCCTTCACACATGGACTTAATCAGGTCAGCAAATTGTCCCTCCCTCCCACAGGAACTTTATAGGCCACTTTTCAAATTAAAAGTAACTTCTCCTCTTTCATGTTTTAACAAGTAGTGGCAGAGGGAAGCATCTGGGGAGCGATTGAGAGGAGAGCTTTTCATCATCACAGGATTGGGTGCCCTTACTGCCGGATGCTAGCAATTTCTGAAGGGGCTTCTTTGTATGTGTGTGTGTGGGTGGGTGGCACACATGCAGATTGATCATATACATTCTGAAGTCCTCTCACACATATGCACCGCCTGAGTGCAGGGATTACAGAATGGTCCCATCATGTTCAGTAGATGTTTTGCTGGAGTCAAAATCAAAGCTGTTTTCCATGTTAAGGATGCATCCTGCCAACTGGCATGCTCCCTCAGCTTCTCTGCTCATCTGTGAAATGAGGGGATGAGTCTGTACTATGAATTGTAGAGTTATTCCACGCAGTGATAAAATGTGCATGAAAGGGTTTGGCTATGTCATATTTCAGCCTTTCATTTAGGAAACACACTCCACATGCAGTAGGTAGGCAGCAGAGTTAGAAGTTCTTTTGAGAGCCAGTGCCTAAGAACACCTGGGCATTAGTACATATCTGTTTGAACTTGTACCAACTGTTCATAGAGTATCTAGTATTTGCTGACTGTGAGCATCCTTTCCAGCTTCCTTGTATGATTATATCACAGAGTGCAACTGTGTCATTTTGGAATACATTTGCCCATCTTTTAAAACCTATCTCAGTAGTTTGTTTCTCTGTAAAGTCCTGAATTTGCCTTTCTCAGGCATTCACAGAGAAAGTCGTGTAAATCTCTCTGGAGACACTAATGACATTTTATTATATTTATTTGCCAATTCTACTTAGTCAGGGCACTTCAAGACTATACATCGCCTCATGGTTTCCTAAATAGCGATAAGAAAGAGAACTTTGGAATAAGACTAGTAAATGAAGTTATCTCCAGCAAACCACTTAGCTTCTCTATGCCTCAGGTCTTTCACTTATGAAGAAGAGATTAAGGCATTAACTGAAAGAGATGTAATGGAAATTTTCTGGTGTAATCTACATAATGGCTTTAAGCAGCATACAAATATAGCTGCAGCCATCAACAGTGCTCTGGTATTTAAGTCAGCATGTGATACAGGAACAATAGTTGGAATGGTTTTCAAAGAACACACCGTCACACATTTAATAAACATCTTGTTTTAGCTACAATACAAAGCAGGTAATATATAAAGATCTTTTATTAATATCTGATTTTTGGTTTCTTTATGAATACATTTCAATTTTAGAAATTGCATTCTTTAGGATTAATAGATTTGCTAATCTATTATAGTAATGCATGAAGACTTCTGAGAGAAAAAAAAAATCAGTCCTTCCCTGCATGAACTTAAACTTATAAGTAAGTGACTCTACTCTTCAAGTCACCTATAAATTGTAGCAACAAAAGAAAAGTGGTCAATAATTACATGGAAAAATATCCCATATCTTTAGTATAGAAATATACATCAAAACAAAATGTAGGGGAAGGGGTCCTGGGCAGGGGACAACATTTTAGATCTAAATATGTAAGTAAGTAAATAAAACCAAATTGAGGGGCTGGGGAGATGGTTTATTAGATATGAGCACTTGATACTCTTGCAAATGACCAAACTTTGATTTCCAGATCCTAAGTCAAGGTGCTTAAAAAGTCCTGCAACTTCAGCTCTAGGGTATCTGATATCATCTCCTGGGTTCTACAGATATACACTAAATTCTGCACTAATGAGCACACACACGTGCAAGTACACACACACACACACACAGTGTTAAAAATAAAATGTTATTGAAAAGCTAGTTTGATATTCCATTGCACTCCAATCCAAAATGGCTATCACAAACAGCAGTAACAACAACAACAAAAAACAAACAAAACAACAACAACAACAACAAAAAACCAACAATAACAAAAACAGCTAATAATGTAAAAACCCAAACCAAAATATAGCAACAGTTAAGGAGAGCCACTGGTAGTGAAATGTCCTCCTTTGTGCTGTACACAGCTAGTAGGTCATGACTTCTCAACAGCTGTGACTGCCTACTGCAGGACTACACAAGATTAGGCCTATCCACTGTCAATCATGGATGCTGGGGGCTTTCTTGTGGCTCTAACACTCCACCCTGATGGATGGCTACTGATGGATAAATATATCTTAAAACCTGACCTTTCTAGTAGGGGTACACACTTTTTGAACCCACACCAACTGTTTGCGCATGTCTAGTATCTGTTTGCATGAACATCCTCTGGTGCTTCCTTACCTGATGGTATCATGGAGGACAACTCCATATGTCCTGTGATGTTCAGCTAATCTTTCAAGACCCATCTCAGTAGTTTGTTTCTCTGTAAAGCCTGTAAAGGGCTAATATTTGGGAAGCAGGACAGCCATTGTTTTCAGTGATGTACCCACTGAAGAGACCACCATGCTTTAATGGATAGTTGCAAAGCCAGCCTCACACAGATGGTCCAGAGTAAACTCAATGGATTAACAAAAGAAGATAGAACAGAAAGGCATGCCTGTAGGCTTTTAGATTTTTAAAACCTATCTTAATAAGGGTTTTTAAATGCTTTAAACTCCCTTCCAGTCCATCACCCACCAGAGGTAAATAGGAAAAGTTAATAGGGCAAAGGGGGACATAAGGTACATCCCAGTGGTATCTTTACATGGGACCACTGTTGTTCACAGTAGGTACTGAGAAAGCAAACCTTTCCCTTTCCTATGCATGCAAAGGTATTGTGAAAAAGCAATCTTTCAAGTCAATTATTATTATAGGCCATGATTTTGGTAACAAAGATAGTAAAGGAAGTCCAGGCTGTAAAGGACCCATTGGTCAAATTACCTTACTCACAGTTCTTAAATCCATCATCATCCTCCATTTTCCTGATTTCTTTCTTTTCTTTTTTCCATGGGCAGGTAGACTCTTCTATATATTGAGCTTCCAGTTGCTCTTGATCCAGCTGTTCAAGAGCCTGAACTATTTCTTTTGTTATGGGCCTTTGCTCTTGTTCTTCAAGTCTTTTTGTTAACCATTTTAGGTGCAAGGCTGTTGCTATGTCACCAGTCCTGCTTTTATACATTTGGAAACTCAATCCCTGTGATGTTGGGTGTTTGGATAACAGTCACAGTTTGTGGTTATTCTCTATTATCCATATCAATACCTTTCCTAGGAACTTCTACAATGTCACCCCTCATTACCTCATTTGCTGTCCCTGGAATTGCAGGAATATTAATTTGTGTACTCCTTTGTTGTAAAATATCCCTTCTCCATAAGTTTATGGATAGGTCAGTCACACAAGGTTTCAACTTTTCTGTTTTCCTTTCTGATCCAACACAAGTAATCCATTAGACACTTTATCTTATTTACCAATGCCTAGAATTGTGTGTAAACCTTCTGAAATGGCCAATCTGGATTTTAAGACTTTTGGAAAAGTATACTAACATTAGCCAATATCACTCATTTGGGACTCTGATCATAAACTACTTTTTGCCAGAATACATGATTTTTCCAGTACTCCCAAAGCCCTTGTCCTTCCTGCTGGAGTGGCTTTGCCCTTGATATAAGGAAACAAAAGTTGAACAATTCTCTCCCCTGCATCCATTTGCATCTCCTTTTTGACATGTCATGATTTTTATTTCTTCATTGCTATTCCCATCTACTATACCTGGTTGTTCAATAACCAGGTTATTGTACATCTATAATACCAGGTTGTACAATTACTTGAGATGTTAATCCACTTCTTCCCAAGATTATTCCCTCTGTCTCTGAAGGTCAAGGGCCATAAACAACAATGACTAACTTATAATATTCAACTTTTGGGGATAATGTAAGAAGGGTATCTGTGGCCACTGCAAGAGCTATACTTCCTTCTGTAAAATGTATAAGATCAGAAATGCTCAGGTTTGAATTTCTTGGTTACTTAGTACTGCCAGGCTGACCAAAGGAAAATGGCTTGTATTGTTTTCTACTATAGAGCCTTGAGCTGAAGGTCCTTTGGTTTGTTTCCCTAAGGAAAGAGGTTACCTCTTGTGTTTCTTTTGGACTGACAATACTTAGGCCAATGTTTGTCTTTTTCATAGAGTCTACAATATCTTGGAAGCTTTTGTTGACTCAGCAATCAGAATCAGCTTGTTCTCCTCGATGAATACCATATTCTCATTGACAATAGTGTGAATGTATCTGCTATTTTGAGGTTTGACTCTTCTAGCCTTACAAGGAAATGACCAAATTCACTACAATTAAAAGCATTGGGTATTTTGATTCCTGAATTTTTAGCTATAGCTTTCCTATGATAATTACGTTACGCTTCTGAGAACCAATACCACTTGTCTTTCTTATCCATTCATCTGTTGAGGTTCCTTGTGCTCTCAATGATCTGAATGGTCTCTTAATTCAGTACTAGCATTTTTAAATGCCAATATTTCTTTCAATGGCTGTCTGGTTTCAGGATTTGATATGACTCTATTTACAGCTGAACACAACTTCTATAAAAAAATCAGTAAAGATTTCTGAAAGTCCTGTATTATCTTAGTAAATGAGGTAGATTTTTTCCCCAGGGTACTCAATCATATCCTAGGCTCTTAAAGCTGCAAAAATGACATTGTTCAATAATGACATCATCAGATCAGATCAGATCTGTTCTTAAAAATCAGTCCAACTCCCTTCAATAAGCAGCTGGTCTTTAGTATCATTTATGTCCCTACTAAATTATGTTGTTCTATTTTTGTGGCTTTGCACTTCCACCATAAAAAAAACCACTGTAATGTCCAGCTTCTAGTATAGCTGACACAAATCCCTTCCAATCGTGGGGGATAAACCTATGCCGCATAGCCCAATAATTTAGCATTTCTTTAACAAACGGAGAAGGTAATCCATACAGTACACAACCTCTTTAAAATGCTTTAGATCTAAGATTTCTATCAGTGCCAGGTCAATTCATTCTAGGCAGGAATACCATCATTAGCAGGCATATGCTGCAGATAGACTGGGAAGGCTGAAGGTGCCTGTGTAGCCCCAAACTAATCCTGTGGTGGGATGCTTTGCAGAACCCCTTGACTCTGTAGCACCTCCTGCTCTTCCTGGCCCCTTATCTCACTGAGGTGCTCTGGACACCTGACAGTGACAGTGTGTGGAGCAGGGTGGGGCAGCAGTTTACCTTCCAGACTAGTGTGCTTCCCACTTTCATCAGGTGGTAAATCCTGACTCTCAGACACCAAGCCTGAATCCTGTTGTTATCCTCCCACTATCTCTTTTCATATTCCAAGCACTTCTACCTCTATCTACAAACTCTCTTAAGTGCATAGTCTGCTCAGCAATCCTTTCTAACACAGAGAACTATCTTTCCCCCAACCTTGATCTTTTCTATCAATCTATCTATCTATCTATCTATCTATCTATCTATCTATCTATCTATCTATCTATCTATCTATCTATCTTTTTTCTCTCTCTCTTTTTCTTATTTAAATGTATTTATACATCAAACATATTAATAATATTGAGTATTATGAGAATCAAATAATACATAAAAATTTGTTCAACTTTTCTATTCATTTCCTTTCATATCCTAAAATATCGTTAATAAATACTATCCATGACTGAGGATCCTATATCTAATGTGGAAATATAAATTGTTTTAAAACATAGAAAATATTCTTTGGGAATTAAGTATAGTAAAAGAGCATAAAATATTAAAAATGAATCATTAAGAAATATATTCATGAGGTCCCATTTGTCAATTCTTGATCTTAGAGCAGAAGCTATTGGCGTTCTCTTCAGGAAATTTTCCCCTGTGCCTATTTGCTCGAGGTTCTTCCCCACTTTCTCTTCTATTAGTTTTAATGTATCTGCTTTGATGTGGAGGTCCCTGATCCACTTGGACTTGAGCTTTGTACAGGGAGAAAGGAATGGATCGATTTGCATTTTTCTACATGTTAACCTCCAGTTGAGCCAGCACCATCTGTTGAAAATGCTGTCTTTTTTCCACTGGATGGTTTTAGCTCCTTTGTCAAAGATTAAGTGACCATAGGTACATGGGTTCATTTCTGGGTCTTCAAGTCGGTTCCATTGATCTACTTGCCTGTCACTATGCCAATACCATGCAGTTTTCATCACAATTGCTCTGTAGTACAGCTTAAGGTCTGGGATTGTGATTCCACTAGAGGTTCCTTTATTGCTACCAGGGTCTCAACCACCAACCAAGGACTGCACATGGAGGGGTCTGATCATTCTGGAAGCATGTGTATAGTAGAGGAGTGCAATTTGATCATCAATAGGAGGAGAGGAGCTCGGCCCTGTGAAAGTTCTGTGCCCCAGTGTAGGGCAATGACAGGGCCAATAAGTGGGAGAGGATGGGGTGGCAGGCATGGGGAGGGGGGAGGCAACAGGGGTTTGTTTTTGTTGTTTTTGCTTGTTTCTTTGTTTTTTGGAGGGGAAACTGGGAATGGAGAAATGTACATGTAAATAAAGAAAATATCTAATAAAAAAAAAAGAAATATATTCATATGCCCTTATATGATACCACCTGACATAGTGAGAGAGTATTTAAAACACGTTATATATCTGTGTATATTGTTTATCAGTTTACTTAAAAAAAGATTATTAGTGTTTCTATGTGAGAAATTATTTTATCAGTAAGAACATTTTCAAAATTTCAAAATAGCAGAAACTCTTTGAAGTTAAACATTAAGAGAATGCTAATTTTAAGCCAGTGAGAAAAATTATCAATAATATTTCCATAATGGAGCATGATTTTGATATTTTCAACTGTTAATAGTCAAAAGACAGAGTAATTATTTTAAGATATAGTTTGTTGTTATGTCTCCCTTTTCATTTCTGATTTTATTAATTTGAATACTGTCTCTGTGCCCTGTGGTTACTCTGGCTAAGGGTTTATCTATCTTGTTGATTTTCTCAAAGGACAAGCTCCTGATTTTGTTGATTCTTTGTATAGTTCTTGTTGTTTCTATTTGGTTGATTTCAGCCTTGAGTTTGATTATTTCCTGCCATCTATTCTTCTTGGGTGTATTTGCTTCTTTTTGTTCTAGAGCTTTGAGGTGTGCTATCAAGCTGTTAGTGTAAGCTCTCTCCAGTTTCTTTTTGGAGGAACTTAGAGCTATGAGTTTTTAATTTTTGAGAAGGTACCATGAGGTGCTGAGAAGAAGGTGTAATCTTTTCCTTTAGGATGAAATGTTCTATAAATATCTATTAGATCCATTTTATTCATAACTTCTATTAGTTTCACTGTGTCTCTGTTTGGTTTCTCTTTCCATGATCTGTCCATTGCTGAGAGTGGGATGTTGAAGTCTCCCACTATTATTGTGTGGGGTGATATGTGCACTTTGAGCTTTAGTAAAGTTTGTTTTATGAATCTGGGTGCCCTTGCATTTGGAGCACAGATGTTGAGAATTGAGAGTTCTTCTTGGTAGATTTTTTCCTTTGACAAGTATTAAATGTCTTTATTTATCTTTTGATAATTTCTGGTTGAAAGTCAATTTTATTTGATATTAGAATGGCTACTCCATCTTGTTTCTTGGGACCATTTGCTTGGAGAACTATTTTCAAGACTTTTACTCTGAGGTAGTATCTTTCTTTGTCACTGAAGTGTGTTTCCTGTACACAGCAAAATGCTGGCTCCTGTTTGTGTATCCAGTCTATTACTCTATATCTTTTTATTGGGGAATTGAGTCCATTGATGTTAAGAGACATTAAGGAGAAGTGATTATTACTTCCTCTTATTTTTGTTTTTAGAGGTGGAATTATGTTTGTGTGGCTATCTTCTTTTGGGTTTGTTGAAAGATTACTTTCTTGCTTTTTCTAGCATGTAGTTTCCCCCTTTGTCTTGCTGTTTTCCATCTATTATCCTTTGTAGGGCTGGATTTATGGAAACATATTGTGTAAATTTGGTTTTGTCATGGAATATCTTTGTAATTGGGAGTTTTTCTGGATATAGTAGACTGGGCTGACATTTGTGTTCTCTTAGAGTCTGTATGACAACTGCCCAGGATCTTCTAGCTTTCATAGTCTCTGGGTGAGAAGTCTAGTATAATTCTGATAGGTCTGCCTTTATATGTTACTTGACCTTTTTCCCTTACTGCTTTTAAAATTCTTTCTTTGTTTAGTGCATTTGATGTTTTGATTATTATGTAACAGGAGGAATTTCTTTTCTGGGCCAGTCTACTTGGAATTCTGTGGGTTTCTTGTATGTTCATGGGCATCTCTTTCTTTAGGTTAGGGAAGTTTTCTTCTATAATTTTGTTAAAGATATTTACTGGCCCTTAAAGTTGGGAATCTTTGCTCTCTTCTATATCAACTATCCTAGGGTTTGGTCTTCTCATTGTCTCCTGGATTTCCTGGATGTTTTGGGTTAGGAGCTTTTTGCTTTTTGCATTTTCTTTGAGTTTTATGTCAATGTTTTCTTTGTTATCTTCTGCACCTGAGATTCTCTCTTCTATCTCTTGTATTCTATTGGTGACTCCTGTTCTCTTTCCTATGTTTTCTATCCCCAGGTAGTCTCCCATTGTGATTTCTTTATTATTTCTATTTCCATTTTTAGATCTTAGATGGTTTTGTTTATTACCATTGCCTTTGATTGTGTTTTCCTGTAATTCTTTAAGTGCTTTTTGTGTTTCCTCTTTAAAGGTTTCTTGCTGTTTACTTGTGTTCTCCTGTATTTCTTTAAGGGAGTTATTTATGATCTTCTTAAAGCCCTCTATCATTGTCATGAGAAGTGATTTTAGATACTAATCTTGCTTTTCCGGTGGGATGGTGTATCCAGAATGTGCTACGGTAGGAGAGCCTTGGTTCAGATGATGCCAAGTAACCTTGGTTTCTGTTGCTTCTGTTCTTATGCTTGCCTCCTGCCATCTTTAGCGTTACCTGTCCTTGATATATCTGACTGGAGCCTGTCCTTCCTGTGATCCTGGTTGTGTCAGAACTCCTCAGAGTTTAGCTGTCTCTGTGCTCTTGTGATTCTGTGATTCTGTGATTCTGTGATCCTGTAATCCTGAGATCCTGGGTGTGTCAGTGCTCCTGGAAGTCAAGCTGCCTCTGGGGCCCTGAGATCCTGCTGTGACCTAGCTTCTTGGATCTTGTGGTTCTGTGATCCTATGATCTGGGGGCATTAGAGAGCCCGAGAGTGGAGTTTCTTCTGGGTGTTGTGGGATTGGCTGTGGAGTTCCCGCCCAAGGTCTGCTCAGGGTACCTGGCCCAGACAGGAAGGAACCCATGCCACTGTTTGGGCTGAGTTCCTGGGTGCCTTGGTCCCCCTGCTTCCCTCCACCAATCTTTTTTAAAGTGGTATATATGAAGACTATGAATCAAAACCAGAAAACGCCTTCTGGGGGCAAGGCAGGAGACCACTCAGCAGAAGCGACTACTATTTTGCCACCTTCCTTAACTAACATTGCTAACCCATCAAAATCTGCCTCTAGTACATAAGAAACAGAGTTACCAACATGTTTAAGCCACACTAGGTTACAACTGTAGGCTTATATTTTTCAAAATCTACTTTAATAAGGGTTCTTAAATGCTTTAACCTCTCTTCTAGCTCACCAATCACTAGAGGTAATGGAAATGAAAGGTTAATACGTCAAAGGCAAATGTGAAGCTGTTTAGAAATAGTTCTATGGGGCAACTCCAATTTTTTTTGTCACTATATCAGTAGTTCAGTTTATACAAATCAATAGAAGTAACTCATTCTACTTATAAATACTCTTCATGAATAAGCAAGGGTAGATCATTCCAGAAGAAATCACAAGGCTCTGCAAATCAGCCTGAGTCTGCAGTAGCAAGAATCTGCTGGAATATTATGAGAAATTCTTTGGTGCATTTCTGTCTACAAAGTCACAATAAATGATGATCAACAAATAAGGCAAGATAAACCAATGTCATAGCATCATCAGTGAAGACCAGGATCAGCAAAGCCCAATAAAGACCAGCAAAGTGTGGCAAGGTAAACCAATGCCACAGCATCATCCACTTTCTGTTGGGTTATACTTATACTCTTTCTGAACATCAAGTTTCTTCTTAAGCATCTGTTCCAGCAAAATATCACACATCCTCCTTCCAGGCATCTTCCAGAAAAATACCACGTGTCTGTTCTCAGCAAGATAGCCTCCTATATGGCTGCCTTGGCAAAATGTCCTCCAATGAGACAGGTTCCAGAAAAGTATCACATGAGATAACTGAGTTTCCAACGAAACCAGAAATTTCCACTTCACATGCCTGTGGGGAAAGACTTGGTTTTGTAGGGAGGGAAGGAGGTTTTAGGGATATGAAGAAGACTGAAATGTCTCCAGGAGTCAGCAATCAGAATGCTTTTCATGACTGTAGAATATAACTGATGAACAAATACAATAAAAAGTTATAAAGCAAAGCCAAAGAGTATGTGGCTAAAACAAAGTGGTTGGAGTCTGGATAAAATGCTGTTTTCTTCCCCCTTACCTACTGACCCCGTTGGTTACTCCCACACTTTGGCTACTGTGATAAATTGTTTGTAGCACATGCTCAGGTTTCTGCATGAGCTTCAGCAGCTCTCCATTTCCTTTGGTAAATAACAAGGAGAGCGATGCTGAGTCTCATAGTGAAAAGCCTGTTTGCTTTAATAAAGTCAAAAGAAAGTGTTCCTGTGTCCTAGCCAAAAAGAAGAGGTGGGATGTTAGCTATGGACTACAATTGACCTGTCTCTCATCTCTGGAGGGCTAACTCAATTGAAAAAATGCTTACTCAAAATCACAGTGAGCAGCTGGGGTCCTGAGGGAGTCCCTCTTTCTTGTTTTTGTGGCTTGCCCCACCACATTGGGGACTTGGATTTTTAAGCTAATTATCAGTTCAGTTAGATAGTTTTGCATCCTTAAAAGGAAATACAAACATACCTTAATCACTGCAGTGTGAATTCAGATTAGTTCAGTCATATTTTAATCCATGCTTAAGCATTTATACTCAAGCCTGGTGATTTGATAATGTTCACTTAGCTAAACCTGTTTCATGACTGCTGGCTGAAAGAACAATGAACTAAATTCAGTTTGTATTTAAAAAATTCTCTCTCTGTGATGTAATCATCTCACAGATAAGCTATGACATACAGATCTAAATTACGGTGCTGGACTAAATACCTGGAATGATTCAGTTGGAAGGGAAGCCACAACTTGTGCCAGACCAATCCCAGAGAAGCAAAGGACTCAGCTCTATTTTGCACACAGGCAAGGTCCCTCTAGTATGTGTCAGTTTGAATTTATAATAGAGTGGGTGGGTCCCTGAGAGTATAGACTGCAGCCTTTGGTATACTATGTGTCTACAGACCCTCTAGTTCTGTGAGGAATGCTAAACAATAGTTTTACAGCAACATGAAAGCGCAAGTTTGTGACAATGTCTCTGAACACTCCTGAGAGTGTCAGTTCGTGTGGTCTGCATCTATCTGCCTTGGATGTTTATGAAGTCCGTGCTTCCTCTCGAGGAAAAGAGAACACTTCCTATTTGTCTTTTAATATAATTCCAGTGGCCTAATTTTTATGTGTTTTATTGTAGGTGTAATTTTGAATATAGCTTTCCTTTAATACATTTACTATAATCCCCCAAGTCCTATTAATAGACTTCTCCTCTTAGGTACAACATGATAACATATATATATATATATATATATATAATACAGATTGCATGCTGGGGAGATGGCTTGGTAGATAAAGGGTTTGCCCTGCTGTCATGAGAAGCTGAGTTTGATCCCCAGATCCCATGTGTCAGTGTTGGTCATGGTCGTATATGCTTGTAATTTTGATACTAGGGATGAAGAGACAGGCAGATAGATCCCTGGGGTGTTGGGGATGTGGAAGTGAATCTAATGGAGGAAAAAGTGAAATGGAGAGTGAAAAGCTACGATCTCCTGTGCCTCCTGGAGGAATCTTGATCCAATCGTACATAGATCTGAAATGGAGTGAGACAAAACAAATGACCTGAGCCCAAGGTGATGGCTACTTTCTTTGTCTCCATGGAAATCCCCCTAGGCAATTGACCCCCTCCCCTACATAGTCAAAGAAGAAAGCTTGTCTAAAAAAAACAAGATGCATGTCACCTGAGCAACAATTAGGGTTGTTTTCTGGCTACCACATGCTTATGTACATAGGCCTGTGAATCTCACAAGCATGCATACACACACACACACACACACACACACACACATACACGAGAGGGAGAGAGAGAAAGAGAGAGAGAAAGAGAGAGAGAGAAAGAGAGAGAGAGAAGAGAGAGAGAGAGAGAGAGAGAGAGAGAGAGAGAGAGAGATGAACAGATACACAAAACACAGATTGCAAACTCAAAAAGAGATGTTCTGATTTGTGAACACCATGCCCCTTATATTTTGAATGTAAAACAGTATTTCATGCTATACTAAGTTAGAGTTGAGAATTTATTAGATCTGTCTCATTGGAATAATTTGAGATAGTTGGAGAACATGCAATGTCCAATGTTCTACACTGGCACAAGACAGTTTTTCCATTTATTTCTGTTCAATCAAATAATACCAGAACATTTAACTTCAGGTGATTTTTTAAAATTTAGGACAAAAATACCTACAGTAGTTTTCTTTTTCTGTTGCAACTCTTTCTAATGATTTTTTTAATGTTCCATCATTCCCAAGAAACACAACCATCCCTGGATTTTGAGTTGAATATCATGGACCTCCCACATCTCATAGGCAGCAGGCTGAAAATGTTGTCTTGCTCCTCACCGCTGTTCCTGAATGTGCTTGTCCACACTGCCTGCTGAGGGTGAAGAGAATGCAGAGAAGTATTTACTCTCTCTGTCAGACTGGAGACAGAGGTTTGGGCTGGAATTTACTCCAAATCAATTTCATCAAATATAAAACTACCTTGAGTGCTGATTGGCTGGCAAGACAGATTTCTGGTAATGAGATACTAAGCACTAGATGATGAGGAGTTTTCCAACCCTGTAGTCAGCCAATCAATGGACAGGACTCCAACAATGCCTGCTCTGTGTTTTGCACATAATTTAAAAGCTTGTAGCAACTTCCACTGGGCTGGATTGAATTCTTGAAATGTAGTGGTTTGTTCTATAAAACCAGATAAGTTTGGCTGGCTGGGGTCTCACAAGGCTGGCTCCAATTATGATTCAGAAAAATCACCTATCGTTACTCATCTGATAGGAAACATCTTGATGGAGAGGTCATTATGTTGTCACACTGGCTTAAAAGTGGGGTTCTAGACAGCTTTTGCTCATCCCTGCCTGATTGCCTGATCAGGACGGGCAACAGATAAATTTCTTATTCTTGTGATACTGTTGCTTGTCATCTGAGATGATTCACCTGCAAACCATTATTTCACCCTTTTAAGACTTACCCGCCTATGTCAGTGGCTCTCTGATTTCAACAACAAATAGAAGCACTCTTAGTTCAAGATGGAAAGAGAAGAGCCATGGGCATGTCAGGGACAGAGCTTCAGAGTAGACGAGGAGAAGCTTGGGGAAGCCCACAGAGAAAATTAAAGCATAACTCAAATATTTCAACACTGACCTGTGACTTAGATTTAAAGAAGTTGCTCTACTAGCCAACATATTGGAAGGTTTATCTCTTCAGCAGGTTCTCCCTAAGAAAATTATCTCAACTCTCTAATAATTTAAACACAAATATTTGCATTAATCTTCTGTATTTCAACCTATCTGGGGGACTAAATGTCCCTAGTCATTTTTATTTCAATTTATAAGATTACATTAAAGTGGATAATATTTTAACCTTAACATTATCAACTTAGAGTAAATGTAGATTTATTTTTTAACTATTAAAAGGTTCATCAAATTTAAATACACTCACAATTTATTTTTTATTAGATAGATTATTTGATTAAAAGATCTTGGAAAATTATATAGTTTATCTATATTGTTCATAAATTAATGTTTGCATAATTGCCATATCTTTACATACATATATTTCACCCACACATATAAAGATAATTTATAGTAATTACATGAAGTTAACTACAGGCTTGCACACTCAGTTCAGACTGAAATAGAGTCTCTCAGTTTTTCAGTTGGAACACTCTTCTCTGCCTGTATGGATGGCTTAGTGAATGATGTTATCCCACTAATAATATATCATGTATCATTAAGTTCAATTAGCATTATGAAACTCTCCTAAGAATGCAGACAAGTTAAATTAATTTTTTAGTTTTCTATAGCTCTATGAGTTGGAAAGTATTACCTTTCCGAGTAAGGACATTGGACAAGGTAGCAGGCAGAGCAAATGACTGCTGTACTGGACAGACAGCTGGAATCCTGGGGAGGACAAAGTCCACTGAAAGGGTAATGACTCCTCCCATCTCATTAACTTGACTTGAGTTGAACTGGCCTTGCCTTATAGAGACTCAGTTAAATTTCTGAATACAGTCATGACAGTCTGATCGCTCACAGTTCAGCTTAGAGAACTGCTGGGTATAGTTTATTTTGGGGGTGTGGGGAGCAGGTGGCAAGATGTCACACAATGTAACTTAGGTGATCAAGTTTGGCAGAAAGTGCCATTAACCACTGAGTAAAGTTTCAGGTCTTTTTGAGGCTTTTAAATACCTTAATCCTCAAATTCCTCACAAAGCATGACAGGAAGGGCAGAATTAGGTAAGCATGTGGTATGTACAGGATTGTATCTCCATACATTCCATAATCAACATTGCTTTGAAAGACATTGGGGTGGTGGTTTTCACTATCGACCTTGTTGTCATAGTTGTCTTTATCCCCCTCCTCCTCCTTCTCCTCCTTCTCCTCCTCTTCCTTTTCCTCCTTTTCTTCCTCCTCCTCCTCCTTGACTTCCCTGTGTTTCTCTTCTCCCTTTCTATAGAACTCACACTTTTTGAAGACTTAATACTCTGGAACTATCTATATCCCAACTCTTAAGTCAACTGATGTGAACAGGTCAGTACACTTCTCCACAGTAGCCCTGGATTCTGGTTTCTGGGATGTCTCTTAAAGTTATTGTAGAAATCACAGTGATGACTCCATGAGCAGCCAATCAAGCAGGGTAGGTGCACTGAGAAAGCATTACACATCTCAGCGGCTACTGCTTTCTTACAGCCCTAAGAGCACAGAGTGTGCTTGCTGACCTTCAAGCCCACTCTAGTGAAAAAGGGAAGAACGTTAGAGAACCATTTGGACTGAAATCTGTTTTTTCTGTGACTTGGTCTTCTAGCATATCTAAGCAAATCCTCTCATGATGTTTGGAAAAACAGGCCAGGATTTGAGATGGCTGAACTCTGATAAGTACTTGTAATCAATAATTTTCTTAAATGTAAATTTTATAAAATTTCCATTTGTACTAACTTTGATTTAAAATAAGATGAATATAAATTCAAACACTGGAATCTAGATTGTAGATGGAAATGTTATTTTCATTTTTATACATCAATGGGTATAAGTATTTTTTAAGGGTACAGAATCCTTACTCTATGTAAACAAGATATCACATTGTAACCCAGTAGCAGTGGTATGTAAACTCTCTTGCCTTGTTTTTCTATAATATTTATTAAAATATCACAATTTTTTAGTAGAAGAATGAACACATTCTTTAAAAAAATAGCTTTACCCTGTTTAGTTTTATTTGCTGCACTTTAGTTGATACTTTTCATCTAAAGGAATACTATTGCCTTTATTTACTTAAATTTTGAGTTTCCATATTTTTTTTCATGTATGTTGATTACTGACCTCCAAGATTCTCCTATTAGATAAAGTCCTTGCTTAAATGGGCCCATTGCACAATTCAATTAACTTATTGTTTCATTCATTTTTTTTTTTTTATTTTAACATCCATAATGCCTCAAGCTTCCGAGCCTCTTCAGGGAATGGCACCAAACAACATGAGTAAGCCAGGCGTGAAATTAGAAAATAATGTGAATAGGATTGGAAAGTCTATTTCCTTTAATGGAATTTCTAGCCATAGCTTAATACACTGAACAACACTAAGTTACATTAAGAAATCATAGTGCAAAAAAAAAAAAAAAAAAAAAAAAAAAAGAAATCATAGTGCTACAGAGTGCAAGAATCAAACAGTAGCCTGAAGAAGCCCTGTGGAAAGGATGTAACTTTCTGACAGTGGCTGGGGAAGGCTAGAATTAACCTCTCCCTAACAACACTGGTTTGCTCATTTCACCTTCTCCACAGAGTTTTCAGATGGGTTTAGAGGTAGATATCTCCTTCCACTCTGCCTCCTGTTAAAAGAAGCACCTTTCTTTCATCAGATTCCCAAACTTGCCTTTACACAGACTGTAGACAGTTGACTTAGTGCTTCCCATGCATAATGGATATTCTAGAACAATGTCCAAATTATTCTCCTGTACATAGCTGTATTTACCTAGTGCTGTGTGAATCTGATAAATACATTCGTCTCATTTCCCAGTTGATTGATCTAAGGAACATAACAGGATTGAATTGGAAAGAAGAATGATTGCTACTCTTCAAACTTTTTTCTTGGTGGCCCTGAACTCTTAGCTAGTTAAGTGTTAACTCGATAGGATTGCTTGTTAGCATGCTCAAGAGAATTTATAGCAGGTAGAATGAACAATAGCTTTAGGATCCCAGCGTCAACTTAAAGATGATATTTATTTTGTTACACTGACAATTCTAGTGTTGTGGATGCTGCCTTTTCAATCTCTGATTATAACACTAAGGTTCTATTTCGTCTGAATAAGCTGCATTACCTTGATAGTCTTTTTGGTGGCTGAAAACAGCTACATGTGGTTGTGCTTTGATTAACAAAGTTAACATTAAAATCTTCAGTTATATTTCTAAGCTGTCTTGGGTTGACCTATTTTCTGTGAAACGGCTTAGGCCCTACTTAGATCTGTTTACTGACTCTGTTACAAGTGAGTTCTTCTTGTCTTTTCTCTTCTTTTCTATAACTAATTATTAATAATACACAATATAAGTTTTTACAAGATCATAAGAAATGTATTCTTCGCTCTAATGAAATATATTACTTAGAATACTCTGCATATTGGAAGATAAAGTTTATATTTCTGTGTCATGGTTAAAACTGGAAACTGTCCGTTTCTTAAGATGTGGTAAAGAAGAATCTGCTTTCAAATGGAATGTGAAGGCAATGTGACTGCATGGGAGCTAAATTGTGAGTTCTCTCCTTTACTACTGATTTTGGCTTCTGTTTCATATAAGACTCTCCCTATAAAAACTCTCTCATGAATTTAACTGGAGACAAGACAGAAAGAGAATCAGGGTATCATCAATTTCTGTCTCCTAAAGAACTGCTTTATAACAAAGACATGATGTCAATTTTAACCATTGACATATCACAGACACAATGAAATCTATTCCAATCAAATGCACCAAAGCTTGACTTTAAAGAAGTATCTTGACTTTCTATGACAACCACAGAAGATACCTTAAGTTTTGACAATTGCAAGCTCTGCAGTGGTCCAATTTGCTACCTGGCGTTAAGGTTTCTCTCCTCCTGAATTTAGAGGATATGACATATTTTGATGAAAGGGAGCATATGCTGTGAAAACCACATCTTTTCCTATGACTAGAGCTGAGGAGAGTGACAGGAGACATTGTCAACAATTGTCTTAAACAAAAATACGCCACCAGGAAAAGCTGACTAAGCACACAACAGTTTACTCTGCCAGCAACTTTGACCACTTATCACATAAGGCCCTATGTAAATTTTAAGGAGCATGGAATGTAGAATATGTGTTCTGGCAAGGTTAGAAGGCAGCCATTGTACAGTGTCATTGTACAGTATAGTGAGTTCACAGTAGATATGAGTATATGAGTATATTATTTTGATGAGGGTGATAATATCGCTCAGAATAGTGGAAAGATTGAAGAAAAGTGCTTATCATCTCAGGCTCTGGGTAATGTGGAGAGTTTAGCTAAATAATTGCTTATCTGTAAGGTGGCTGTGGCTAGGATTGACAGTGGGTTAGGGACTCTTGGTGCAATGTGAGATGAGCCACAGCCACATTCATTCAAGGATTAGACTTGCCAAGCTGATTGCAGGATTGAGATCTGACAGACTCATACATGGATGCCACTGTGGTCTCTTCCTGTAGGCCTATCTTTTCCTCACTGCATAGTGAGACTGTAAGGCGTGAAGATCATTTCTGAAACCTTCTAGGACACCTATATTTAGGATATTTATTATTTCTTAAATCTTATCTTGACTCTCTACATAGCACTTACTATTCTTTTGTAAAATTTATTACTGGGTGAAAGTAATAATTGTCATGGTCCAAAAAGATTTACACATAAAATCATGACTGAACTCTTCTACTACCCTGTAAGGAGAGTAAAGTTAAGCACTTCAAAGATTAAAAGAATTCACTGCTACACATTTTAGTGTGCTGTAATGACTTTTCACTGTGAGTTTTTGTGTGTCATTTTTATCTGAGGTCTCTGACTGTATTGAGTCAATTTTATTATCGTTAATGGGACTCTCAATCTTTTGGCAGCATCTGGCAGCCTCAGGGAGGGCGGCCAACCAGCAATGAGAGCAAAGGCTGAAACAGGAGTTGGTGGGGAGGGTGGAGAGAAAGGAGACCAGAAGTTCAGCCAAACAGCCAGCCAGAGGGACTAGGCCAGCTCCAAGAGGTCATGCATCAGTCAGCCAACATTTGATAAACAAGTGAACTCGGCTACTGAGGCTCAGTCAGCTTCGTTTTGTGGAGTCCCATCTTGGGAGGGAGGGGACCTGACTATTCCTTAAGCTCTGGAGGGCCTTCCAACAAATTCACTGTATTCTGGAGCCAAGTTCTGAAGAACATTACACAAGGGACCAAAAGAAATGATGTTGTTTTCATCAGTATTGGGAGGACAGGAAGAAAAAAGTTCAAAGTTTGTTCCGTCTTTGCCAAAAATCCAGATCAATAATGGCGCACTGGACTCTCAGTCTCATGGGATTGGACATATGTTTAGCTGTTTCTTTAATGTTGTGTTTCTTTATTTCTATTTATCTGTTCGAAATTTGTTTCAAATTTACATATTCTTTGGAAGATACTACAAAGAATTCCCATATTCTCTTCATAAAGAACCCCCAGATTCTAAAGTCTCCCATGGTTAACACAATTCTGCCTTTGTTCTTTGTGACCTCTTTCTTCCACAAACAAAATATTTCTGTCCTAAATTTTCATTATCTAGTTATCTCATTAATAGCTTAACAGTAATATACATGCTACTCAAACCACAGACTGTTCAAATTTCTCCAACTGATCTTAGAAAGTCTTTCTTTCTTTCTTTCTTCCTTTTTTTCTTTCTTTCTTTTTCTTTCTTTCTTCTTTCCTTCCTTCCTTCCTTCCTTTCTCTCCCCTCTCTCTCTTTCATTTTTGTTCAGGATCCTATTTACTCATCAATGTACCTTGTCTGTCATGTCTTATTGATAGTTTTTGAATTTTCCTCAATCTGTCCTCATTAAACAAGCTCATGACGTTCTGGAAGAATCCATTTTTCTTCAATGTTATCCCCAACTGATACATCCACATGACAAACTTTAAGCCAAACATTCTTGTCAAGTATCTCACTGAAGTGAGATGAGGTAATCCCATCTCTGTAATTCCTGCCTTCTTTCTTCACACAAGTTGATAATCTCTCTAGTCTAGTCTGTTCATTCATTGGACTCATTGCTAAATCATTACACAATGCAATTGGAAATAATAAGCTATATTTTCCAAACGATTGATAAGCCATTTGGCTTTACCCCTATTTTATCTTTCACTAACATTATAATCACATTATGTAGTGATCTGCACTGCAGAAAATGCACAAGAGGAGGAATTAGGTCTTAGAAATACATGAGAAAAAGAACATAAAGGTAGTGATTTGGAATTGAACTTTATGAAAGATGCTAAAAAATGAGCAAATGGAGTAAATGGAAGGAGTAACTGAAGCATATAGCCATGGGACTCATAAAGAGAAAGACAGTGGGGCTGAGAGAACAATCCCAGAATGTAAGAATGTGGGAAATGATGGGTTGGAAGAGGACCCACTGAGTCAAGAGTCAAAAAGATATCTAAAGCTGAGACACAAACCCAAAATAAGCAAAATGCTATGATTGTACATTTATAGGCAACAAAGAAGAATGGCTTTTAAGTACCATATGGAAATTTGCTCAGGGACAGCCATGACACTGGTGGGAACAATGGAAATCAAAAGAAATGCAGAAGTTAGTATTATATAAAGACTGTTACTCTCATGAACTGCTGGACTTCTCTGCTTTACACATTTTATAATTGGTTTTGTATATTCGGATCTCCCTTCAGACCCAGATTCATATGTAATGGTAATGCTAATTGAAAGTGTTATATGGGAAAGTGTGATTTGGGGCAAGAAAATACTCCCACATTTTTTAAAATGCTATTTTAATGTCTGGATAGTATGAAATATCTTTCTGTTAGCAAAATAGTTATGGTCTTTCTCCCAGTATTATTGAATTTGCTTTTAGGTTTTTATTTTCTGTAGGAAATCTAACTATTCCTGGCTGTGGTAGTTGGATGACTACAGTTCTGAAGTCATACCTTTACTTAATGTGTATTGTCATATTACCATGTTGTCTGGTATCTGAGGTTCCTTTCTCTATCATTTGTAGGTATTTGTGTGTGTTCATAGGATCATATCACCACTGGAAAATGTAAATACAAAGAATAACTCCTAAGTCAGAGAGGAAGGCTTTACAATGTTTGTAACGAAGCAACAAAGCTTCAAGAAACAAGTTAGCTGATTCCCAAGTTATCTTCAAGCATAGAGCTGTCAAAATCTCCGAAATCATATAGCTCTGGGATAAAATAGACCACATGGCTCATGGGACACAAGAATCCAGAGACAAATGAGCAGCAATTCGTTCATTGATAGTTGACAGAAAGGTCTAAGGACATTCTTGACAATCAGGGCTACAGACACAAGGTAGATGTCCACATGAATATAAATATACCTTGAGCTTCCCTCTCCAGTATCCACAAGTAAATTATCTAAAAATTATCTACAAAACATGAGGCTTGAAGTTACAAATGTTCCAGAGGACAGCACACAGAGAAGGCTTTGTGGGATTGATTTTTGCAATGGTTTATTTTTAATACATAGTCAATATAGCTAAAATAGAAAAAAAATGGGATTGTATTATATTTTTTATTAGATGTTTTCTTTATTTACATTTCAAATGTTATCCCCTTTCTTGGTTTCCCCTCTGAAAGCCCCCACCCCATATCCCCTTCCCCTGCTCACCAACCCACTCACTCCTGCTTTCCTGTCCTGCCATTCCCCTACACTGGGCATTGAGCCTTCACAGGACCAAGGGCCTCTCCTCTCATTGATGTACCAAAGGCCATCCTCTGCTACATATGTGGCTGGAGCCATGGGTCCCTCCATGTGTATTCTTTGGTTGGTGGTTTAGTCCCTGGGAGCTCTGGGGGTACCGATTGGTTCATATTATTGTTCTTCCTAAGGGGCTGCAAACCCTTCAGCTCCTTGAGTCCTTTCTCTAGCTCCTTCATTGGGAACCTTGTGCTTACTCCAATGGATGGCTGCTGTGAGCCTCCACTCCTGTATTTACCAGGCACTGGAAGAGCCTCTCAGGAGAGAGCTACATCAGGCTCCTGTCAGCAAGCACTTGTTGGCATCCACAATAGTGTCTGGGTATGGTGATTGTATATGGCATGGATCCCTAGGTGGGGTAGTCTCTGGATGCCCTTTCCTTCAGTGTCTGCTCTATACTTTGTCTTAACTCCTCCCATGGGTAGGAAATGCATTATAAACAAACAAACTCTCTACCCATCCAAAACACTCAAAGGATCAGGTGCTCTATAGAGCTGGACCAAATATCTGCTTACTGTATTTGAGAAAAAGTTAATATCCAAAATAAATCAGAAACTTGGCTCAACAGTATAAAATTAGATGATGTAATATTAAAATGAGCAAATAATTTGAATGTACTTCTTAAAGAAAGTTATACAGGGAGGATCAACTGGTATTTACGAAAATGTCCAGGAATATGAATGTCCTTTAAAATTAAAACTACAATGTGTTGTCTCTCAAAATTGTGAAGCTGGGTTTTAGAAGGAGGAAAGAGAAACAATTGTCAAGTACATGCTGGGAAGAGAATCATCCTGTACTACTCCAGAGAGTGTGATTAGGAAAAGTTACTGCAGCCAGAGCTCCAGGTCCTCAGAAAGTTAAAGGTAGAACCACTATAGGACCCGGCAACCTTACTTTAGTGCTATACTCAAATATAACGAAATGAGGATCTCCGAAAGACACCCGTACACCTAGACTCACAACATAATCCGTCAGCTTAGGAAAGATATAAAGTGTTCAATGAGGAAAGAAACTGTAGAACACTCCATAATGGGGGGTAGGGAGGAAGAAAGAACTAATAATATTAACTGGCAAAATGACAGGCATCCCATAATTCTCAGCAAGATGAATGAGCCCAAGGAACATTTTTCTATGTGATTCAAAAACAACCACAGGAACAGTGACAATAGATAGCTGCAGCAAGTCTTAAGTGTGTGTGGAATCCAAAGCGGAACGGTAGCTGTGGAGAGCTGGAGGGTACAGCATGCTGACTGTAGTTACAACACATTCCAGTTTTGAACTGTGCAGAGAGAATAGGTTTGAAATGCTTGTAACCATATGAGAAGATGGAAATGGTAATGGGTTCTGCTTAAGCCATTCATTTCAAATGAGTATGTCAAAACTTCGTCTAAATGTTAAAGATATGTAGTTTTGTTCAGTCCTACCTGTGTGTAAAATTGGGACTGTAACTTAATAAATATGTGAATTAGCAATAGCAGATAACACCAAAGGTTGATGACTCGGTGAATCAGGAAGTCCAATCTTAGAAGAAACATATGAATCACTAGGCTTATGTGGTAAACAGTACAGATGAGAAGAGGGAGAGAGGGATAGAGAAAGGGATAAAAGGAAGGACAAAGGGAGGCAAGGAGAGACAGGGAGGCACAGAGGGAGACAGAGTGGGAGAGAAAGAGAGAGAGAGACAGAGACAGAGAGACAGAGAGACAGAGAGACAGAGAGACAGAGAAAGAAAGAAGAAAAAGGAGAAAAGAAAATATGTACTGTTTCTGTCAAAGGCAAATGACAATCATCTAGAAGAAATGTCAAGACTGGCCATGATGTTAATCTCACCTCTCTGAGCTATTTCCTCTTTCTTTTTTCAGCCACAGCCCTTTAAATCACTTGTGTGGCTCTCTGATATTTGGAACATTAAAACCATGCCCCAGTTTTTCTGGTTACTCTTGGCGAGAGCTACTTTGTAACACTATTCAGTTACTAAATGGATTGCTGTGTTTTGAATGTTTATTATCCTTAAAGGTCTGTGGGCAAAGACATGGAGGTCTTTCAGTTATGGACCATGTGTCCTCTCATGTGACTATAGGACTCTGGAGTCATCATCTCGGCCATGTGTCTTCTCACGTGACTCTAGGACTCTAGAGTCGTCATCTCAGTGCAGGGTTACGATGTGTTCTTTGTTGCCAGTCACATCCTGAAGCTGAAACATGCTGTCTTTGATAGACATTCAAAGCAATGGGGCTACTTGGTGTTGCATAGCAACTTCCAGAATTGTGAGCTAAAAATAAACCTTTTCTCTTAATATATTTATGTCTTTATGTATTTTGTTATAGTAGTTCAAAGATGAACTGTATAGTGTTCATTACTTCAGAGTAAAAAATAATTTGTGTTAACAATTTAAAAACAGAAACAGAGAGCATCTGAAATCTTATTTAACTGACATGAGCCTTTTCTATAATGTCAGCACGATTTGGAACTAGCAAGCTCTAAATTTCCAAGTTATAGAAAAATTTGAATTAAGCTTTTACCAGTCTGAATATTTTTCAGCACCCAGCTAAAAATGAGTCTGAAAATATTGTTGATGTTATGTTATAGCTCCTTAATAATGTAATATTCAATATTGTGTCTTGTATGCAGTACTCATTTTTTTAAATGTCCCTCATAAGGCTAGCTGTTTTTCCATTTGAAATCCAAAGGCTTATTTCCTTCTTAAAAATTTGTTTTGTTTTTATCATATGTGTTTGAATGTCTGCCTGGATGTATTTATTCGTACTCCATGTGTACCTGATGATCATGAAAGCCAGAAGAGTCCCCTGGATATCCAGAAACTGGAGTTTGAGCCAATGTGTGGGTTCTAGGAACCAAAATTCGGGTCCTCTGGAAGATCAACCAGTGTACTTAAACATTGTGATAGCTAGTCTTGTTTGTCAACTTGACTACATCTGGAATTAACTAAAACCCAAGTGGTTGGGTACAGCTGTGTGGGACTTTTTCTTAATTAAATCTTTTGAAGTGGGAAGACACACTTCAAATCCAGATCTTTAGAGGTGGAAAGATTCACCTTTAATCTGGGCCATAACTTCTACTGTCAGCTTGTACAAAGGAGATGGAAGAGGAAGCTTGCCCCCTTTCCTACTTGTTCTTGCTCTATCTGGGAAGTATATCCCTTCATTGGTGTAAGGATTCTAGCTTACCTCTTTGGGATTCTGGCATGTAGTGAAGACCAACTGAGACACAACTACAGGATTCTTGGACATTCAGTTGGTAAACAGCCCAAGTTAGACCAGCTGATTCACATCCGTACAGCATTCTGAAAAACTCCCCTCTATACACTCATTCTAGCTGGTCAGTTCTTCTAGCAACCTTGACTAATGCAACCAATGAGCTATGTACCTAAGCCTCAAAACGTTATTTCAAATAATACTTTAAGCACCCTAATTCTCAGAGAACTGAAGCCAGTTAATTAAGGTATGGAACAAGTCCTCAATATTACAATATGTACCAGAATCTTCTGCAATTACATGCATAAAGTAAATTCCCAAGGAGAAACATGAATGAAATTATCTTTTTTTTTAGGAGAGCATTTTTTTTTTTTGCCTTATGAGCTTTAGAAATGTAAAGTTCCCATGTTTAAAGATATTATAATGTTCTGATTTGTGTTGAAAGAACAGTTTGAGTTTCCCAAGATACCTTTAAAGTTTTTAAATGCTGAAGCCAATGGATACGATAGGACTTAGGAGACAAGCACATCACAGAGTGCAGAGGTAGGAACTGCCAGAGGAAGACCTATATAACATGATGTGATGTCGGACTTTGTCACATTGACACTCAGGGTTCTGGGGACATTGAGATGGTTGCACCAGAGCAGGGTCAGTTACATGTTGTGTACTGTGAACCCCGTTCTGCAGAGTTAAGATCCCAGAGTGACTTCATCAAGTTCAGAGTTAGAAAGGGAACAGGGGCTCTTGTGTAGGCCAACAATGATCTAAGCAGAGACTATGTTGTGCTTCTAAGTAAGCTAGTTATGTCCAAAAGTTAGCTACAGATAATTTCACAGGGTTCTGCTCTATGATCTGTCACAGTACAGTGTAGTGAAATTCAATTGTAACTGGCTTGGAAATGTGGAAAGATGACTGCTCATGCATGGCTGGTTGAAGAAGAAAACCAGGAATGACTCAACCAAGGGAGGAAAGGCAAGGAAATCATGTGTCCTTATAGTTTCTGGCAGGCCATGTAACCTAAAAGTTATATGCTGCTGACCAATAGATTTGTTCTCAACAGAGTGTGGTCTGCTCAGCTGTATCCTGTGCATGAAGCACAGTGTACATTAGGGGCAGGAAGCTTGGTGATCTCCTGAGGCTAGAAGTAGACAGGTGTAGAAGTCACAGCTCTTCCCAGGTGCAGCAAACAATTACACAAAATTTTCCTTTGATTTTGTTTACTTGTTCTAGCTGAAGTGCTGAAGGAAATACTGAGTTTTCACTAATTTATACCATCACACTGTATTTCACACATTTGGTTGCTTCGAATCTAAGTACGATTAGATTCTAATTCTGGGGTTAAATAAAAAGGATCCACGTATCCACGTGTGCTGGTTTGCATGGGTTTAGTCTAGGGAACGGCACTGTGAGGAGGTATGGCCTTGTTGGAATAGAGCTGGACTTGTTGGAGGAAGAGTGTGTTATGGAGAGTAGGCTTGGAGACCTCTTTCTAGCTGCCTGGAAGCAGTCTGCTCCTGGCTTCCTTTGGATGAAGATGTAGAACTCTCAGCTCCTCCAGCACCATGTCTATCTGGACCCTGCCATGCTTCCTGCCATGATGATAATGGATTGAATCTCAGAAGCTGTAAGCCAGGCCCCATTAAATGTCCTTATAAGAGTTACATGTGTTGTTATGGTGTCTTTTCACAGCAACGGAAACCTAACTAAGATAGCATGCATCCATGGCATCTGTACACCTCCATTTTCAATTATTAATCCAGCAGTTTTCTTCTTTTTAAATTTAACATGCAGATGGCTTTGTACCACTGGAAATGATAAAGATCAAAGATTGCTTTTGAATCTGAGCAAAGAACATAAATTAGAAAAGGTAAAACTGCATCACAATTGTGTTTTGGTATAGAAGTCAGGGTGCAGGTATAAAAGGGGGGATTCTATGTAGAAAGAGGAGTTATGTTAAATTTTCTGGCATGACAACTTTAAGCATCACATGCATGTCTGTCTGTCTCTGTGTGTGTGTGTGTGTGTGTGTGTGTGTGTGTGTGTGTGAGTGTATGAAAGAGAGAGAACACAGAATAAACAAGCAGAGAATAGAAAATGTAGAACATGAGTTCCTGTTTGTGGGGGTCTAGAGCTATCTCTGTGGGAAGGGACAGAGATGTCTTCTGCATACCTTTTAATACTTTCTTACAGAGTCATGGAAATTTACTTTTACTGGCAAATATATTTAAATTTCAGTTAGGAGATACAAACTATAACTTGTAAGAAATAACTCTAATAGCAGGCTCTATTAGCAGGGGGCTGGATTGGTGGCTTAGTGGTTAGCAATGTATACTGCTGTTGCAGCAGATTCAGTTCAGTTCACAACATGGGATCAATTTGGTATTCCATAGGCACATGGATACACATATGCACATGAACACATATGCACATGTATATACACACACACACATACACACACACACACAAACTCAGACGGACATGGAGATGGTTAGAAGAATGAAAAGACATGCACATATTCACACATTTTGGTTCATTTTGAGTTCTTCAGAGTGTGGCCACCATTTTCTCTCTATGCCTTAGATCTGCTGGTACATTGCCTGTTCAGTACACATCTGCTGTCTAGTTCGGATGTGGTGTTTGGCAAATCTTTCCTTTCCTCACTATGTCATGTCTAGTTGCATGTATTATTGAACATAGTGTATCATATTGCAATGTTTAAATGTTACAAGGGAATTGTCAACTTCTTTCAACTTTCTTAAGTATACTTTATGCATTTTGGAGCAATGTTGTTAGGAGAATACATACTTAAAATTGTTATGTCTTCTAGGGTGGAGTTTTGATTTTATTACTACATAGTAGGTTTCTTTGAGTTAAATTACTTTCTCCCTAAAGCTATTTTGTACATTAGTATGTCACCTCAGATATCTTTTGAATAAGTTGACATGGAGTATGTTTTTCTACTTTTACTTTCAACCATTTTATTCCTTTAAGTCTAAAGCAAATCTTTAGAGATATTCAGATCTCATTACCTACCCTTCAATGTATACTTTTTTAATTGGATGGATTAATCTGTTTATACTTAGTGATATTTTGTCTAAAAGAATTTCTTTCTTTCCTGTGCTGTCTGTTACCTGTATGATTCCTGTCTTTTACTATTCTCTAATTTCTTCATTATGGTCTTTTTTGCATCAAATAAATAACTTCAAATGCATCTTGTCATTTTTCTATGCTTTTGAGAAATTTCCTCATGAAGAGTAACACTGATAACATAATAAAAGCAAGTGTATGGTCTGAGAAACACTGGCTTACCTACAGTCTACATTAAATGCTGCTCTGATGAATAGTTTATTGTGCTCATGCTGCCTTTTTTTTTCTCCACCTTGGGTGGCTGTCCAGGGTCCTTGCATTTCAGTTTTATTTTGGCAGGCATTATCTTTTTGTTGCAAAGTGGGCATTTGAATGTTTCTATGCATCAACCTTGGATTTTATTCCATCTGCATATTACAACTATCAGTGTTTAATTTTTCGGAACTAACTGGGCAAACATTGCTTTTTATTGTGACTTGAAGTCTCTAATTATATTAGGAAGGAGATGTGTGAATGGAAATTTCCTAAGTATTTAGACCCTCAAACAGTTTCTAACTGCTTAAGGCCTGTGTGACTGAGTACTGAGCATTCAAACAGTGCCGTCCAGACAGCCTTTTACGCTACTGTGTTGCGGCAGAGTCGTCAAAGGTGGGAAATTCAGGGTTCTTCAGTTTGTTCTGAGCATGTGTATGTCTTATGTAATTTTATGCTACCACCTTTGCTCCAGGAAGTTACCATACTAACAACTCCCACCAGCTTCCCTTGAGTGCTCAGACAAAAGACACACAACTATTTGTTCCTTTTCAACTTGCCCTAGGACACGGGGCATTACTCTCTCCTTCCTGAAAAAGTATACCCTTATTAATATTTTTTTTATCTTCACTCCTCCAACCTGCCCTAAACCATCCAACCAACTAAACAACCAAGCCACAGAAATCCAACCAACCAACCAACCAACCAAACAAACAAACAAACAAACAACAGAAATCCAACCAACCAACCAACCAACCAACCAACCAACCAACCAATAATTAATGTAAAATTAATTATTGTGAATTATCTGTGAATGAGATTTACTTTACTGAAAGTAGCACTTGGAATGCCTGAGAACACTGGACACTGTATAATTGTGTGTGTTAATTTTCATGTGCATTCTTATGATGTCAAAAGACTGGTGAAGATCAGGATTTTGAAAGAGTTGATTCTGATAGATTTTCCTTATTTTATGGAATAGCAATTTTCAATTTTGTATTTTGTTACTGTGGCTGACACTGTCAATCTCATTGTGTGCACATTTTTACTGTAGAAAATCCTGGCTTTTGCCGTGGTGGCACACGTCTTTAATCCCAGCACTTGGGAGGCAGAGGCAGAGGCAGGTGGATTTCTGAGTAAGAGGCCAGCCTGGTCTACAGAGTGAGTTCCAGGACAGCC
>NW_022196899.1:33673108-33722813 GCF_008632895.1 Mastomys coucha | reverse complement strand
AAAAAAAAAAAAAAAAAAAAAGAAAATCCTGGCTTTTTTATTGGCCTCCAAATTAGTGGTTTGTTTTCTTATGTTTTCATTAACTGATAAAATATTTTTTTCTTATTATTTTATATGTACATTAGTGTTCTATGTAGGAATTAGGACTGGTTCTTCTTCCCAGTCCCATGCTCCCAGAAATAAGATTCAGACTCTATATATTTACAAATACCTTGGCCATATAGCTAGGCTCTTTTCTGACTAAAATCATAATTTAAGATAATCATTTTGTTTTAATCTACATTCTGCCACATGGCTGGTTACCTGTGCTCAGGTACCATGTATCTGTCTCTTCACATCTTCTCAGGTGGATCTTCCTTTGTGGCTCCCTCCCAGAATTCTTTCTGTGTCCCAGATGCGTCCCACCTTCCATTTCCTTTCTAAGCATAGGCCATAGGCTTTTAAGTTCACAGGTGATGTATTCACACAACACATAAGATATTTTCTCTATAATTCTCCTGTTTATAGTCCAATAATTTTACACACACACACACACACACACACACACACACACACAGACACACGCGCGCGCGCGCGCGCACGTGCGCACACGCATGCACGTACGCACACATGCATACATATATGCCAAGTATGTGTTTGGTGACCACAGAAGTCAGAAGGGGTACTGGATCCCTTGAAGCTTCCATGTAGGCCTCTGCAAGAGTAGTTATGCTCTTAAGCACCAAGCCATCTCTCAAGTTTTATGATACTCCTCCTCCTTTTCACAACTCCCTATTATACTGTTAACTCATCTGAAACATATGCTTCAGACACAACGTATGTAACCGAGTAGCAAAGTCTATTATGAAAATAAGCATCTACATAGTGTGATGGTATATGTACCTGATATTCAATATTGATACCATGTTTTTCTTATATGAATAAATTTGCCTTTTAATTAAGTTATTCAAAATAAAATAACAAAGTGAATTTAGCACCTGGGTGTTCAACTGTTGAGAGAATTGTTCCACTAGAGATAAAATAAGCATTTCCAGAGCCAGGCTCTCTGCCTGGGCTTGTTTAACTTGGACCACAGAACTTGTAGGCTGAATGACATGCTTTATTCCAACTTCGAAACTGTTGGTTAAGTTAGGATGTGTTGATGAATGTTATTTCTTTTACTAGAAGCTTGAGCCCTGACACATTCCTGATGCCTACTTGTTTCAGGGCATAATGAAAGATCTTGAGGCTTTCCTCTAGTGGGTAGATGGTGGCACCTGAGCCTGACAGTTATATTTCAGTCAGCTCAAACTATAAAATTCCATTTTTGCCTTTGGTAATGGCCCCAGCGGCACCCTTATCCTACTTCTCCTGTGTGTGTGTGATACTGTAGATCCCTTTGAGACTATTCAGGGGATTATTTATAATATACTAATATTACTTCTCCATGGATTCTGTTTCTACACAGAAGCACAGGGTCTGTTGACACTTGTTTTACTGTTGAAACTTAATTTTTGGTGTCCCATAGGCCACGGTGGGGTTTCTGAACTGAAATGCTATGACAACCTGAATAAAAAGTCATCCCATCCTTATTTCCCTCAAGGTCCTGGGGGTTTAAGTAAGCATCTGGGGAAGCACTGGAGACTGGTCAGATGCTCAGATTCACAATGTTGTAGCATCTATTTCGTCTGTCACTTCTGGTACTCATAGTTTTTAGGATTGTGAACTCCCTTTCAAAAACCATGTCAACTTATGGAAGGGGGGAATTAAAAATTTTTTTATTAATTTTGGATAAGCATCTTTTTCAGTGTCAGCTCTCTTGTGATCTACTGATCTGCATGGAGGACCAAGGTAGCATGGTGAGAAATCATGTTCTGATCGTTTTAGGGGCAGTAAGCACATTGTTAAGAGTCCCAAGCTAAGACAATTTGAGCAAAGCACATCAATTTTCTCCTTTTCCCATCACACATGACTGAACTAGCTTTTCAGTTTTGGGTTATCTATTTATAAAGGATGCACAACCATCTTTTAGTATACATTTTGTTAGTTCTTTAAAAATTCTGTGGGATGTATCTTAACTATGTTCACTTCTCACTCCTCCTTGTAATCCCTCCCCACAAGCCTACCCTTCACCCAGCCACCTCCTCTCTGCTTTTCATAGTCTTTCTTTTGCATCTTCTAAATAAACCACAAAGTCTAACTTGTGTTACAAGAGCACATGAAAGATGTCAGGCAAGAAAACAGTGGATTCTGGAAGAACATCAAGCCTTTCTTAAGAGGTCACTGGAGGTTCCCTTGAAGTGCTGTTTGTTGAGACCTAGTGGGATGAACAATCACTGACAAGACAATGGAAGTGTGAGGAGAGGTGTGAACCACACACAGGGATATCTGTGTGCCCAGGTCTGAGGTATGGAGAGAGGTATGGAGTGATGCACCTGGGAGTGTAGCAGAGTCTTGTAATTCCCTCTGAGGGCTTTTAGAAGTGGGGATGAGATGACTGAACTCAAGATAGTGGTACTGAACTCTGACAAAATGAATCTGCAGAAAATATTGCCATCTAGGACCCGAGGCCTATTCTTAGGACTTTTCTAATACACCTTACAGGATACTCAAAAATTCTGTCTTACGTGGGTTCCATAGGAACTTTGGGTTATTACCTAGCATGGCAAAATAGAAAAGACATAAGAATAGGCACATACAGAAAAAAGAAAAGAACTGGCTGGTGAGACCACTGGTCCAGAGAGTCTGCTGAGATGAGAACACCTGGCTAGAGCCATGTGGCCCATGGGTGCTTGGTATTGCAGGAACATGCTGTTCTTTTTAATATTTCCTGCGACAGGTGGTGAATATTGGGCAAGAATCCACTAGAAATTTAAGGTAATTAGCCTGAGAGTTAGAGTTTTTCTTTTTCTTTTTTGAAGCGAGTAGCTGGGTAGTGCTGAGATGAGTCATCTGGACTGAAGCATGGGAATTGAAACAAAGCAGGCTCTGAGGTAACCTGCTGTAGGGAGCTGCAGGCTGCTCAGAGTCAGGAGGAGGATGGAAGTTGCCTACTTCTTAGGGCAGAGATGGATCGAACTGTGAATTTATAAAATTAGGATTATTTGCTTTTAGGAAAGATTTATATACACATTTTTTTCCAAATCATGTGGGGAGGTTCGCCTGTGATTCAGAACTAAGAGAGGGAAAAATTAGTCGCTGACTCCAAGTAGAGTGAGCAGTGATAATTACCTGCTATGATCAGGTATTAATTATAAATGTCTGTGGCTCCAGGCAGAGAGCCCAACAGATAGATCGTATAACAAGATGGCTTCTCTAGGCAGAGAGCTTAACAAGTAAAAACTACCTGCTTCCTGTAGGCATATATTAGTGAAAGTTTGAATTAATTGTTTTAAAGATGGTATAAAGATATATTGCTCTATTATGTCTTACCAGATACTCAAATTCTGCCTAACGTGGGCCTGATGGGAATTCTGGGTTATTATTCTGCATGGCAAAATAGAAAAGGCCTAAGAATAGGCACATACAGTATTTTAGTTTACTTTATTTGTTTTGGATTGTTTTAACTTTCAAATTGGATGTGATTTTGAGTTTTGTGGTTATATTATTCCTCTGGGAAAGAGGTAAATATAAAGGTCAGGGATATGCTGATTTGGAAGAAAGGTTTTGCTTTGCATTTTTAGAAAAGGTAATTAATGTCTATACACCTTCCAGAGTAATATGGATCAAATTTGATAGAGGGAGACCACCAGAGAACTAGATTCCAGAGAATCAAACAAAAAAGTTATCTTGATGATACTAAAATTTTGGTCTGAGATTTGTGTACTACAGAATATACAACCTTGGTGGGTCCATCATCAGACATGCTGAACTGACCTGCTTGAACTCTTGATGTCTTGGACTTTCAGCAAGGTCCAGTCAGGACACAGACATCAGAGACTAATATAATCTTTGGTGTGGCCTTCTTAAGGTCAATCAACTCCCCCATTTTCCCTCCCCTTCCCCCTCCCTTTCTAAAATATCTTAACGCCCATATTCTGCTTGAAGAAGTTATGAAGAGTTGTCATTCCAGTTCCCTGGGCTTTGGGGCTGGAGGTGATTATTCTAAGATTGCCTTTATAGGGAATGTAGAAATGGTCATAATTGGAACAGAAAGGAAATAACTAGAATTGATTGTATAGCCATAATCTCATTTGGTAGAGATATTTATAATTGTTACTAAGTGTTGTTATAATTTCCTATTTTGATACAGAATTTATTTTGATGCAAAATCAAGGTTTTCATTGGTATAAATTCCTTCTATTGATACAAAATTTAAAAGTACAGGGCTTAGGTCCAGTCCTTCTATAGATTATTATAAACTGATTTGAGATTATTAAGCCTGTGAGTTAAGGGCAAATTCATGGCTCTGAGTCTGTGTTTTCAAGATATTTAATTAGAAATAGCTGAGAGTAGTTAATGAAGAACAGCCCAGATTACATAGATAGTTGGTTTTCAAAAATGTCAGAAATCCACAGAATGTGACATTTAATGTTATTTATTCACTTGTTGAGACAAATCTGCTCCTAACAGCTTCCCATTCGTGGATTTAAAGAAGCAGCTGAGCATCTTACCTCTAAGTGAGGCTGTACATTGTGGCTAGGTTGCTCCTGGGCAGAAATTGCCAATCTTTCCTGCAGACCTGTACTGTCCTTGAAAGGACACAATTTACAGGTTAGGACAACTTAGTTTTGCTAAGACAGAATTGCTCAGTCCTGAATAACTCCTGTTTTTCAAAAGTCTGTCAGATGATCCTGGGCCAAGAGGCTGAAGATGGATGCTCCAAATTCCTGAGCTACTGGGGCTCTATAGGTAGGCAGCTGTCTTTACAATTTGTCTTCATTCTGGAAGCTGTGTTAGGTTTCCTAGATATTTTCAGTTAATGTTGGTCATTCTTGGATTTCTGATGGGGTTGAGAGACTACTTATAGTCTCATAACTAACCCAGATTTTTACATTGAGAGAACATATTTGAGAGGATGGTTTTCAGATGGCAGGCAATCTAAAGCCAGGACATAAATCAGGTGTAGAATTATAAGTCTTTTAAGTTAGCATAGATGACAATGTTCAATTTTATTGACAAATATATGCACTGGGTGTTAGGTCTATTTTGTACTTTATAAATTACAAAATGGTAATAGTTGTGTTCAATTTATATCTGAGATTTAAAAAAAGTCTTTTAAGTAGACAGAAAGGGGGAAGTATTGTGGATGAAAAAAGCTGTTTGTATTTTAATGTTAATTCTGCTCTCCTGGGAGAGGTTGTGGATAAGGAGTGAGTCACTTACTCAGGTGACTTCTTGTAAACCATCCCCTAATGAATAAAGGAGGCAATCACTGGGTGAGTAGGAGGGACTTCCAGGTTGGACAGGGGAAGAGAGGAAGCAGGAAAGGGAGAAAGCCCCTTGGGATGAGGAAAGCATGAGGTCAAGATGTAGCTACTAGTGTCTCCCAGCTTATGGTGAATCTGCTAGGATTAGCCACCAGAGGATTTAGATTTAGTATGGCTTACAAGATTAGGATTCTAGTTGTTGCACCCAGAGATTGAGTTACCATTGTCTCTGAACTAAGTTTTTGTGGTGTTTTTCTTCATGCGGGGGCTCGATTTGGGTTCCAGAGAGAAAGGTATGGTGGCACATCATGGGTTTGCCAGATGTGCACGACAAAGACTGCGAGGATTTTGAAGCATGGGATTGGCATGGTAGTGACCTGACAGTGGAACTTAGTGAACTGGTGGAGAGATTTTAGAGCTCTGAGTCAGAGAGTCTCCATGAGAAACAACTGGCTGGTGAGACCACTGGGGCTGAGAGTAGCTGGGTCAAGTGCAGGAAGTTCCTTTTAATATTTCCTGCAACACCTGACTGGTCTGTGACAACTTAATTTCTTACTCAGACCTGCTGGTCTGCTGTCATTGGACACCAGCACAGATGACCTATTTGGCTTATCTTGTGCATTTGTTGTCTTTTTGATGCTTAGATGGATTTAGGGCCTTCGGCATGCTAAGCCAGTGTCCTACACACTGAGCTATACTCCAGCTGTTACCCTGGAAATCTGTGTAACCTGATAGTAAGGATCTTTTCAACCCCAAGATTGACTTCACTATAGATAATCCACTGCTGTCAGATATTGCATTAACATGAATATGGTTTTTTTCTAACTAGTTTCACTCAGTTTGATATCAATTTAAACTAGACAAGTCTTATCAATAGCAAATTAATGAACCTAATCAATGATAAGAAAAGAGGGTGAAAATTCAGATGTCTATGCATTTATACATAGCAAAAAAATATTAGAGCCTGGCCTAATACCATTATAAAAATATCAAGAAAAAATTTCTCTTTTTAAAAACTTTTTATTGTTTCTTTGTGAGTTTCATATCATATACCCCAGTTCCACTCATTTCCCATCCCTTTACATCCACCCTTTACCTTGCAACCTCTTCCTACAAGATATAAAACATACAAAACCCCACAAACAACAATAACAAAGCATAGAAAACGTTTCATTGTAGAAGCTGTAGTGTATCACAGTCTGTCTCACAGTGTATCCCTCTGTCCACACATCTTCACTTTCAAGTGTTCACTGCAATGAGTCGTTGGTCTGGTTTAGGCCTCTCTGGCTTCTGTGACACCTTCAATATTATAGTCATTAGGACTCCCCCTAGTTATCCTATTGTTGCACTGTGTCATGGAGACATGTGTTTAGAACAGCAGGACTGGCCTTTTCTAGTGTCCCAACTGTTTGCAGATGATATGGATTTTGGGATGGGCCATCTTGGAGTTCTGAATCTGGGGAAAGGTGGTATCAGAGTTGGTCAGCCCTTGGGCCCTCCCTTAACCACAGTACCAGGGCAAACTCTCCAGCACTGCTTTGGCTAGGCCACCCAATGCCTTCATCTGCTGGAAGCAGGGTCAGCTCTCCTGCCCTCATGCCCCCCAGGGTTTGCTCACCAGCACCCACACCTTCATAGCAAGCTTTATTGTGCTGCTCGGTCAAGATGTAGGACCTGCTCTCCCAAGTGTGTGGGGCTGGGCCAGCTCACCCACAATCTTGCCCTCAGGGATGGCTCACCTGTGTTCCCACCACCAGGGTCAGCTCTGCTATACTTCCCAGGCTAGGTTCAGGGCCTGCTCTCCCAAGTGCTGTAGCTGGTGAGGGGCTGGGATAGCTCTCCTAAGCTCATAACACTGTAGGCAGCTTTCCTGATGGCCTGAGATGGTGAGGGATGTGTGTGCTTATTGGAGAGAGGGCACCTCTGCACCAGTGCCACCCAGGGCAGATGTGTGACAGGGTTAGCTCTCTCATATTAATCTTCTGGGGCAGGACTTCCCCTTCTCCTCTCCCCCAAATCAGGGCCAGCTCTACTGTTCTGCCTGGGTGAGGTACAGGGACTGCTCTCCTGAGTGCTGCAGGTTATGAGAGATGAGGTCAGTTTTCCAGAATACCACATCCAGTAAGGGGCGGGGCCAGTTCTGCATAGCCCCTCGACATCCACGTGATCCCTGGCAGCTGCCCTGCCTAGGTATATCCTCATATTCTCTAGTAGTAAGATGAGCTAAGGTCATTGATACCTACCCCTGACACTTAGCCACAGACTCGAACATGGCCAACAGCAGCAGCTTGAGCTAGGATCTCACCATGGTCCCAGGTGGCAGGGCTGGCTACTCCCAGCAGGGTACTCCTCTCTATCCTTGAGTCTGAAGTTCCATCTTTCTTCATACTGCTTAAACTTCTCTACCTCTCTCCCATCTGACCGCTATATTCTGCACACTGTGGTGGCTACAGGCTTGGGGTGGCTAGGTGGCTGGTAGGCCCCTACGTGCCATTCCCCATATACGCTGTGTGGTGTTCAGCAGGCAGATATCTATAGACTACCTGCAAGAGGCAGATCTGGGGCAGGTCTGTAGGAAGCATGGCAGTCCACAAGTCTCTGTCTGTCTTCCTTCTTCTGTGTGTGCTATGCTGCCTGAACTTGGTTTGGTTTGATTTGATTTGATTTTTATGAATCCTAGGCATTAAGCATAAACCCAGGGGCACTAAGCTAGGATGGACCGAGGACTGCCGTCTGCTCTGCTCCTGCCTACCACCACCAAGGTGTCTCTGCCCATTGCCAGAGGGTAAGACAAACATTCTTGTTATAAACATTTTAAGGCCCTGGAGTTAAAAAACAAACAAACAAACAAACAAAACAAAACAAAACAAAATCCTTCCTAATGAGAAAATATAGTTAAGAATACATGGCAAGATTTAGGAAAGGCCAATAGCATTTCTTGGCTCACAGATCCTCCTAGAATTTTCCTTGTCTTGCCATGTCTTTGAGGCAGCTCTGCATGAGTTTACTGTCAAATCTTTCACATTGTCTTCAAGTGCTTACACATAGATTCACCACCTTAGATTAATCTTGCTTAACACCTTTTACTGTTTACCAAGTGATTAGAGGATTGGAACAAGAGTGAACTCATATAATCTCCATTATAAAAGCAGGTTTAGGAAAGTTGAGGTTTCAGAGAAGCAGGCTGGGCAGTGTGACTACCTACTTATGTGTCATGGTTTGGATGTGTGGATACGAAATCAACCTTCTGGGGAGGATTTCGTCCCAGGTAAAGCAGTGACAGGCTCAGGAAATGGATGGTCAGCTGGGATCTGTTCCACAGTGGACTAAGATACTGATGGATTCATAACTTCATTACACTTTGGGATACTGATGGACTCATGTTTGTCTTTCTGCATCCTGCCCACTGTGATGAGAGGGGCTTTGTTGCACTGCACGAACTTGGCTGTGATGTGTTGTTTCCTGTCAGGCCCAAAATTTTACAGTCAGACAGCCAGGGGCTAAGACTGTTTGTCCAAATGCACCCTCTTCCTTCAAACTGTTTCTTGCTGGGGTGTCACATGACAAAGAGTCTGACTAGCACACTTAGGAGGAAAGACTAAAGATACATTTAAAAAAAATAGTGGTCCCAAGCAAATTAAGGCACTGGAATATTAATACTTTCTAAAACATCATGTCCGTGCCCAGGAGCTTTATAATTAGACTTTGTAGGCGTTAAGACACGCAGAAAAAAGCATGAAGACATTTAGCTGGTCATTTGGGCACTTCACATATGTGATGCTCTCCGGGTTGGGGGTGGGCTCACACAGCCACTGTGATACCTCACATATGTGATGCTCTCCAGGTCGGGGGTGGGCTCACACAGCCACTGTGATACCTCACATATGTGATGCTCTCCGGGTCGGGAGTGGGCTCACACCACCGCCACTGTGCTCCTGTCTGGGTCGGGGGTGGGCTCACACTGCCACTGTGCTGCCCCTGATGACTTCTCAGAAGCACTTGCAACTAATGGGGTTTGTGTTCAAGGAGACAGTCTGAACATTCTTTGCAGAAGAGATTTTAGGGGTCACTAGAATGAAGAGGGAGAGGATCAGTGAGGAGAAAGGCTGTCCTCTCAGTACATAGGACTCCTTGTGGGATTTCCTTGATAAAATGCTACATGTTTAGAATGGAAAATGAAGGATGCTTCCCCCACTTCATTTTATGATTAAAAGCACTTCATAATCATACACAAATTCTAGAGCTAAAACTCCGTCTAAAACTCATGTAACTTATGTTCTATACTGTAGTCTATTCCTGTAGAACATGGTGCATCTAGATATTGAATTCTCTCTTCTCCTCTATCCTTTTACCCTCTTCTTCCTCTCTTCCTTCCTCCTCCTCTTCTTTCCCTCCCTCCTTTTCCTGTGCCTCTTCTCTTCCTTCTCTCTCTGCCTCCTTCTCTCTTTTATCCATCTCTCTTGTACTTCTTTTCTCCCAGTCTTATGCATTCTAAACTTGATACTACTGAATTTCATCCTGAGCCTGGGTATTAGATTTTAATTAACAGAATGTGCTAGACTGCAGCACAGTGGTTTCTACCGACTCACCCACTGATCTCCTGATGTCCTAAATTGATACCAATGGCAACTAGTACAGTGAGTGGTAAGAAGTAAGCCCAGGGTATTTGCTCTGATGGCATCACGAGTCCTTATTTTTTGAGGACTTGCTGGTATTAACCAGGCTGCTTTTAATTAATTTCCTCTACTCCAAGTAAAAGAGATTCTTTGAGGGATCAAGGCACATGCCATGCTTGGTAATAGTTTTGAGTGCCCTGTACTTATGTGCATGCATGCAAGGTTTCCTGTCTAGGTTATCAGTAGTTCTGATTGATGTACACTATCCCTGAGAAGCAGCTTTGCCCAGAGATGTAACCAGATCTTTGCATAGGCCCAGGAGAAGTAAACATTCCTTTTATGAGTTGGAAGCATGCCCATTTTCAAATTTGTTTAAAAGGAAAAGGAAATTTTCTCCCTGCTGCTTATTCTGTTTCTAAACATCCCAGGAAAACCCCTTTCTCATCTTTTATTACAGGACATTTTGAGGATGGCAGAAATTAGGCATTCTGGACACATACAAATGTAGTGTTTTTGAAAGGTATATTGCTACTTCCTGTGGAAATTAAGGTAATAAGAACTCTTTTACAGACACTACGAGCTATAAAGACACAAACATTTCGTGTGTGGCATTTCTTCTCAATGGAGTAGTGGCATGTGGGTGGGGTGGCTCCTCCACAGCCCAGTCCTGTCAGCTGCCCGGATGCTTTTGTGGTTAAGTCTGAGTCTAAACTATCTTTGTACCTACCTGAGTTTCTTTGTGTTTTATTTCTTTTCTCCATGTCTTCTACCTCTTTATGAACCTGTGTTCCTATGTAGCTAATAGGTACATATTTTTTGAAACTTGCCCCAAAATGGTTTTATTCTTTCAAGACCTGTATCAGTCTTATGGTGAAGATCTCTTAATGTTATCCTGCATTGGGTTTTTCATCTACATGCTGATGAACTGTTGGTTCAAAGTATGTCCTGGGTGTCTTGTTGACTGGAAGATTTACCAGCAACAGTGACAGTGTTCATTCTGATTTTCCCTCATCCATTGAACCCAAGCCTTAGTGCATTCTGCAAAGAAGGGGACAGAACCTTTCCTGAAGATCAGTCCACCTTCCTTCTCAGTAATGTTTTCTCTATCTCTCTCTGTCTCTGTCTCTCTATCTCTCTGTCTCTCTCATCTTTGTTACAGAATGTTGGCAAAATTACTTCATTGTGAAACAGCTTTCAGTCATAGGAACACTTTCTTGTTTGTAGTCATACAAACGTGTACAGTCATAGACACTAATTATATTAACTCTGATAGTTGTGAGTATGACACTTGACACTGTTTTCTGTGTGTATGTATGTTCACAGGTCCTTGCATGTGTGTGGAGATCAAGCAGGTGTAGCCCTTTATCATGTTTTTCCTTCCTCTTGGATCAGGGTACGTCACTGAACTAGAAGCTAACTGGCTGGCTAGACTGGCTGGCCAGTACACCTCCTGGGATCCTACTGTATCTACCTCCCAGACCCTAAGGTACAGGTGTATATCCCTGTTCCTGAATTTTTATGTGCCTACTGATGATCCAAACACAGGTCCTCCATAGCCAAATATTGTGATAGAAGTAAGAAAATATACGATTTTTGAGGTGAATTAAAAAAATAATTGGAAAACCTTTCTAAATCTTTTATATTGCAACCTTTAAATTTTAAATTTTATTATGATATATACATTTAGCAAATTTATATAGTGACATGACAAAATTACTTATAAAGGAGGCATGGAAATTCATGGTGACAAAAGCTAGTAAAACCAGCTACTGTAGAAGATAAGACAGGAGGTCAGAAGTTCAAGGTCAGCCTGTGCTACAGTGAGTTCAGGCTAGTTTGGTCAAGATCAAGCTTCAGAGGGATCAGTTGATGCATCCCTCAGAGCCTAGGTCTCACAGAGAGGCCTTCTCAGAGGGCAAGGTCAGTTTATTTTGTGGGGACCTTGTCAATCCTTTAAACAAGGAATTAGAGAAAATATGATTTATTTGTTCAGTTTATTGTTGTTTTATTTATAATTTTGTCTTATTCAGATATGAGTTCATCCACCCAAAATGTACCCTAAGGGTAATTTCAAAAAGTACCTGTTAGGAAAAGTAGGGTCTCCGCACTGGGCAGTAACAATCAGTGGGCACCCAGTTCTAGGTTAAGCTGAGTAAGTGTTAGCTGGAGGAATTAGAGTTCTTCTAGAATGTGAAGGAAGAGAGTGAGCCTTAGCTGTATGGTGACTGGTAAGATACTGGGCAGTAACTTAGGCTCTCAAACCGGCATTCTTCTTAGGAAGCTATCTACCTCCAACTTGCTGTCTCTCCTTACAAGCTCCTTTGCTAGTAGCTTCAACCTTTCATTTTTATATCAGGCATTAGAAAGAATATGTTTTCAGCAGGAGGGGAAGAGAGAGTGAGAGTTGTCATGTGATGAATAGTTAAAATTAGACTTTTTACGTGAACACATTTATTTCTACTATTCCAGAGAGTCTAGTTCTTATAAGTAATTTAGTATCTTTAGTTAGGTACTGTCTTAATTATACAACACATTTAAGCACATGTAGTTATACATACGTGCAAATATACACAGATAATATGCATGTGATTATATATAAAATATTAAGAAGTTCCTATTTGATATGGTCTTAGAAATCTTGTCATAAGCACTATGTAAAAGCTGCCAAGATATTTTATCCTTAGATAGGTGTGGTTTGAGAATTTTCATTTAACACATAAATATTTTCAGTAGTGGCATTACATACGAAGGAGTCCCATTGTTCACCTGACTGACATGAAGCTCTAGTGCCTAATGCGTGACTGAGATCCATCTGACTCTGCTCTGTCTAATACATGCCTTTGAGCAATCTTATTGATAATCTCATTTGTTTTAGTTCTTGTTCCCAGAGTAAAATGACTTTGAGTCTCTCAGCCCTGATTTTAATGAGTTTTCTGAGGAAACATTGTTCAGAAAAATAGAAGTTGGTGTTCACTCTTGGACTATTGAATAACTTTATGGGTCTAAACTACTTTATGAAATAATTGCATGAAGTCATACAATTTAGTCATTGAAATGGCATGTCAATATTTGTATTATCTCTCTCTAAATCTTTCTTGATCAAGCCTTGCATTAATACTGCAACCACATTATCTGTTAATAAAAAGATAAGATTGAGTATTAATTTAAAACATGGTAAAATACAGCTCTTGTATAATGTGAGTGCCATCACCACAGGCTAACAATAGCCCTGCAAGTGAGACTGAGTTCAGTAGATTAGTTCAGCTCTTCCAGTGATTTGGTAAAGCCATGAAAAGTGCAAGAATACAACCTTAGTTGTAGGCACTTTGAATACTTTTTTTTTTTACATCTTAAAATATTATTTCTATTGTTGTGACTAACCTCCATTCATCTAGTCTTTGAAAAAGGATTAATTGCCTCAAGGATCTAATGATCTAAAAGTCATTAAGCAAGCACCATGGAAAATAGAAGAAGGCTGTGTAACACACACACAGACACACCCCCACACCCCCCACATACCCCACCCAGACACATACACACACACATACAGACACACAGACACACACACACACACACACACACACACACACACACACGCAAGGCCTCCCCAAGCTGGTGCCTTGCAGCCTGTGGTCTTCCTTTGTTCTGCCTTAGGCTTTTGTGCATCTGAGTTAGGACTTGTTCCAGAGAATTGATGAGTACAGGTAAATTATTCTATTGCTTGTGAACTTGTACTCTGAGCCTCATCCTTTTTTTCAAATTGTTTACTTTGCATTTAGAATGCTCAGCAGCAAAAATCAAATGAAAAGGGTTGATACAGATCAAAAGTTTCAGAATGATTAGGGAGCCACAGAAGTAAATTCTGCACCAAAGTATTTTTTCATTCCTAAGTTCCTTTACAAACTAATTGGTTTGTCTTCCTGGGGTTTGCATTCAGTTGCTTCACAGGTGGTAAAGTTAGAAGATCTAATAGCTCTCTTACTCTCACTGTGCTGTGGAGACTTAGAAATATCCTCTATGGTATCAGAAAGGCACCAAAGCTAAGACTGATGTGTACTCTGCAAGTGCACCTTCTGTCTAGAACCCCTGTGGAGTTAGGGAGTGAATAGCCCCATTTGACTTCACCCCATGCTCCCACCTCTACATTACTGTGCACCAATATTGTATTAGCTGCAGTTGTTTCAAACATTGATGAATTCATTGATTTCTTTAGGTAGACCAAAGGTTAATCATTTCTGAATAAATTGTAAAGACATGTGTCATTCTGAATGTTTACTAAGCATTTTGACAAATGTAGTTTTTGTTGTGCATGTTCAGGCTTGGGCCTATATGTAGGACTGCTTCCTTGGATGCGTCACAAGCCCAAATGTGAGTCACCATGTGAGTGCAGTGACAACTGGGACTTCTGGGAATGCAAGAAGAGAAAACTATTTCATATGTTTGTTAGACACAGTGTGGTCACGTGGAGTGATTTCATTCCTTAACACATATTCTGTCTAGCACTGTCAGACTGAAGTTTGAGAGAAAAGTTAGGAATCTGAAAATAAGTTTCAGAATATGTGGTGTCCCTGATCCATGGTTGCGTGGAGTTGAGCATCAGGTATTCCAACACAACCCCATCACACAGGCCTCCATGTTGTCCACACCACAATGGATGCTGCTTTCACTTTCTCCAAGCACCAGCTGATCTGGACTGAATTAACTTGAGCTCAATAGAAGTTCAGCTCTAAGGTACCAGTAATTGGTCATCTTTTCTTAACCTTTAACCCTTAGTCTTCAATATGTAAAGTGCCTTTCAAGTTCAATTATCCCACATGCAAATATTTTACTTTCCAATTTAATATACTTTCAATTGCATTTGATATTTGGTTGAGCACATATGTTTTGAGTGAGATTGTTTCTGATGTTGGTTAATAATCATTTATTAATTTTTGTGACTTTACCACCAGTAGACACAACAATGCTTTATCATCCGTCCTATATGATTATCTGAGTGTGTGGAATTCAAGATGTTTTCCGTTTTTATATATCAACACAGGCAACAACTAGATAATGGAAAACATATTCTTTTTCCCTCTGATTGCATTTTATGTGAACCATAAAAAGGAAATATTAAGCAGACAACTGAAAGTTTTCAGATTAGGAAAAACCTAAGGATAAAGATAACACATGAGCCTGAATTTCCATGAACAATGCAACAAGGAACCCATAAAACATAGCTGTCTTCTCTCTTTCAAGGTCTCTCACTTGAACCACAATAAGGCAGCACCCCTTTTCATCAGGTTTGAACTAAAGATAAGGGTTTGGCTCATTTGTTTTCTCTCTCAACTCTCTTTTTCACCTTCCAAGCAACCCAGCAACAGGAGAAATAGCTGTTCGTGTTTAACTTTCTCTTTATACCAGTCTCTAAGTCATGCGGCTTTATATGTGGCATCCATATTTCTTTTGTTTGCATTAAGAACATTGTATTGTGCATAGTGTTGGTCTTAACAAAGTACATTACTTTGAACCTTATCATATGTATGTAGTATATCCATTATCTTCTCCTGACTCCTGCTTCTCATGTGTGGACCAGCCAGCTCCTTTCTCTTTTTACTCCAGACTCCATCTTTCCCCAGGTTCCCCTCTGATTTTGTTTTTTGCATGCCCCCCCCCTCTCTCTCTCTCTCTCTCTCTCTCTCTCTCTCTCTCTCTGTGTGTGTGTGTGTGTGTATAAGCATGCATGCATATATGCATGTACATTAAGTAGGTATGGTACATATTCAACAATATACATGTAGTGGCCAGAGGACTTTATGGAGGCCTCTCTTTTCTCTTCATGTGGGTTCTAGGTACTGAATTTAGATATCAGGTTTGCAGGGAAAGTAATCAGCAGTACTTACTCGCTCCTGAGTTTCAAGTTTTGGAGGTCTTTGATGTAGCTTGTATTGCTTTTTGTACAAGGTGAGAGACAAAATCTACCATCAGATTTCTACATGTGGGCATTGGGGTTTCACAGTACCACATGTTGACAAAGCTATCTTTTCTCAAATGTCTGTTTTTATCTGTCTAATTTTGTGCCCCTACTGTTCTTGTAACCATGACTAATTAGGAGCATGCCTCTTCCTCTAGTCTTTTTATCAGGATTACTTTAACTATTCAGGGTCTTGTCTATGTGAATTCTGTGAATGAAGAACATTACTAAGTTTTGATGAGGATTGTGTTGTCTCTCTAGTTTATTTTTGGTAATATGACTATTTTACAATACTAATTCTAACAATCTATAAGCACAAATCTTTCTTCTAGCATCAATTCATTCACATTTCTTCTATTCTTTCTTCCTTTCATTCTGTCTATCTGTCTGTCTGTCTTTTCCCCACTTAACAGCTTTATTAACTTTCATTTTTTTCTCTCTTTTTTATTGGATACTTTATTTACATTTCAAATAGTAGCTGCTTTCCTGGTTTACCCCTGGGGAACCACCTATCCCACTCTCTCCACCTGATTCTATGAAGGTGTTCCCCAACCATCCACCCACTCCTGCCTCCCAACCCTGGCATTCTCCTACACTGGGGGAGCCTTCACAGGACCAAGGGCCTCTTCTCCCCTTGATACCCTACAAGGTCATCCACTGCAAAATATAAGGTTAGAACCATGGGTCCCTCCATGTGTACTCTTTGGTTGGTGATTTAGTCCCTGGAAGCTCAGGGGAGGTGGAGTCTAATTGGTTGATGTTGTTTTTCCTATGAGGTTGTAAACCCCTTCAGCTTCTGAAGTTCTTTCTCTAACTCCTCCATTGAGGAACCTATGCTCAGTCCAATGGTTGGCTGCCAGCATCTACCTCTGTACATGTCAGGCCCTGGCAGAGCCTCTCAGGAGACAACAATATCAGGCTCCTGTCAGCAAGCACTTCTTGGGTTTGGTGACTGTGTATGGGATGGATACCCAGGTTGGGCAATCTCTGGATGGCCTTTCCTTCAGTCTCTACTCCATATTTTGTTTCCGTATTTGCTCCCGTGAGAATTTTGTTACCCTTTGTAAGATGGACCGAAGCACCCACACTTAGGTCTTCTTTCTTCTTGTGTATTTCTTAGGTCTTCATGTGGTCTGTGAATTGTTTCTTGTGTATCCTGAGCTTCTGGGCTAATATCCACTTATCAGTGAGTGTATACCATGTGGGTTCTTTGTGATTGGGTTACCCCACTCAGGATGATATTTTTTAGTTGCATCCATTTGCCTAAGAATTTCATGAATTTCATTGTTTTTAATAGCTGAGTAGTACTCCACTGTGTAAATATACCACATTTTCTGAATCCATTCCTCTGTTGAAAGACATCTGGGTTCTTTCCAGCTTCTGGCTATTATAAATAAAGCCGTTATGAACATAGTGGAGCATATGTCCTTATTACATGTTGGAACATCTTTTGGGTATATGCTTAGGAATGGAATAGCTGGGTCCTCAGGTCATAGTGTGTCCAATTTCCTGAGGAACCGCCAAACTGATTTCCAGAGTGGTTCTATCAGCTTGCAATTTCACCAACGGTGAAGAAGTGTTCCTCTTTCTCCACATCCTTGCTAGCATCTGCTGTCACCTGAGTTTTTGATCTTGGCCATCCTGACTAATGTGACGTGGAATCTCAGGGTTGTTTTGATTTGCATTTTCCAGATGTCTAAAAACCTAGGTGCTTCTTGGCCACCCAATATTCCTCAGTTGAACATTCTTCATTTAGCTCTGTACCCCATTTTTAATAGGGTTATTTGGTTCTCTGGAGTCTAATTTCTTGAGTTCTTTATTTATGTTGGATATTAGCCCTCTATCAGATGTAGCGTTGGGAAAGATCTTTTCCCAATATGTTGGTTGCCATTTTATCCTATTCACAGTGTCCTTATTAACTTTCATAATTACATTAAAATACTCAAAAGGACCTATATCATCCAAAGGAATAAGATTTATTGTAAAGTATACATTTATTAGTTTAGTGTCTAGAGATGCAAATTAATGTTTTAGGCATTTTGTTATGGCTCTTCTTTGGTGGATAAAATTAAGTGTTTGTTTTGTTTTGCTTTTAAATCTTGTCTTTTCATTGTATGGGCATTTTACTTCATCCATTAGCTGTATTTCTGGGAATTTGTCTTTGAAGCTATTTGAGTAAGACTGTTTTACTTTTTAATGTCTTTCTTATTATGAAATATCACATGCTAACATTGGTCTATCTTTGTTTAGAATTACAATAGACCACTGGTAGATTCTTCTCTTAAGCCAAATGAAGTGATTTTCTCAACCTTGTCTAATTTTTGTTTTAAGCTTATTTTGTCTAAATTTCCAAATCAACTAAAATTGCAAGATATGAATAAAAGAAAAATGTACTGGAGAGGTTAATGAATAAAAATTAAGATAGAAAATGATTAACTTACTTAATATTTAAAAATTTTACATTGATAATAAATCAAACTATTTTGTGAAAAAAGAAGTATATGATATTAACAAGGTTTACAGCAAGTACAGTATAAAGATGTATTTAATAGGATTATAAATTTTATAATTATAAAAAGTGACTTAAAGTCCTTTCAAAGTAATATTTCGCATCATAATAATGTATAACTCAATTGCTTACAAATTATCAGTGACATCAAAAATTTAAAACTTAAATTATTTTAAATACTAAAATGAAAAGTCACATACAATTAAGTTAAAATAAAGAGGTACTTCTATATGATTTTTGGGTCATTTCAAATGAATACTTATTATTAGTTTTATAGCTAATGATTATTTATTTTATAACTAATTTTCACCAAACATGTAGTAGCAAGAAATATATTTTTAACCAATTAGCAAAATAAAGTTTTTATTGGAGTACCTCAAACAGTACCACTGGTTCTAAGAGCATTTTTTCAACAAAATCTTTAATGAACATTTTGTTTGAGTTTGAAGAGAATGAAAGCTTCATATACCCTAATAAAATATACATGCTGAACAAACAATAGTTTCTTTCTCATCCTGCATCTGTGTACTATTTAAACTGCTCTCACTAACAACAGCATTTGTAGATTTATTATATATGAAGAACACTCAAGCAAATTAATTGAATTGATTACTTTCATGAATTCAACTTCAAAAATTTAAGTGTTGTATCAATATGAAATATTTTTTAAACAAATTATTTAATTTTATGTGTTGAACATTTTACCTGTGTGTATGTTTGTATACTACATGTGTGTCTGGTGCCTGTGAAAGCCAGAAAAGGTCATCAGATCTGCTGGAACTAGAGATAAAAATTCTTGTAAATCATTAGGTGCTGTGTTGGGAATGCAACTTGGATCCTCCAGAGGAGCAACCAATGCTCATCCCATCTGATCTGTCTCTCCAACCCCAAGAACTAAGTTTTAATATACACAGTAATATAATCATAAAAATATGACTGAAATACTTAGAAGTCACATTTCTCAAAATCACCCTTTATCCTTTTGTCAATAAGCATATTATAGTTGTATGTATCAAGCTAACACATTAGTAAAATATGAAACACTGGACATTAAATTAAAATAAATGCATAATTTATGTATACTACAATACACTTTATTTGCAATACCACAATTATATATTTTATTTTATAGACTCATTCATCAAAAAGCTCTAAAATAATTAAAAATTAAAGACTAATTTTTCGTGTTCTTTCTCATATGTGTCTCCTAGTTTCAAGTTCTGGGATACATGCAACAACTAGGAAACTAGAAACAGGCTTTTGGTGGGGAGAGTGTACTTAGAGAGAGGAATAAGAGAATACAGGTGAAGTAAAAGTGGAGAAGGGGTATCTTGGAGACCAAGGGGTCAAGCTCATAGTAGAGTGACTATAATGGGGAAAGCAGGAACCAGAAGAGTGGTTAACCTAAGTAATGTGTGTGAAGAAGTTACTTGAAGGTCTTGCAATCTAAGCAAAAAACATAGCCAGGAGAGAGCAGAATACATATTATATTGAAAAACAAGGGTGTAGAATACTGGGAGTTATAGGTGTAAACAGAGGTAGGGACAGAGAAATAGGGAAAGGGGTATAGGGGTTGGTTAAACAAAAATTTGGATACATGAAGAACCCTCTGAAACTCCATTATGTGTGAGGCAATTAAAACACAATGAAATGAAATAAGGCAGAAGAAGAAGAGGAGGAGGAAGAAGAAGGAAGAGGAGGAAAAGTAAGAAGGAATAAAAGGAAGAAGTAAAAGAAGAAGAGAAGGAAGAGGAGGAGGAGAAGGAAGAAGAAAGAATAAAAGGAAGAAGAAAAAAGAAAGGAAGAGGAGGAGGAGTAGCAGGAGGAGGAGGAGGAGGAGGAGGAGGCAATGTTATGACAAATGCCTTTTTTTTTCCTTTGTCTTACCACAACTGTAGAGAAGAAAAATCTCCTTAGGGGGTTCCAGTCCACTGTTCTGTAATATATATTTGTTGTGTTACACATGTTCAACCTTCTTTGTTTCCAGTACACATGGTTTCCTACACTTGCAGAGGAAAAAATTTCTAAGCTTTTATCTCAACTTCATCTTCTTCCAGCAGTATCAATGAAAGCATTGTATCTGAGAGTCAGCCCCAGACACAATGGAAGGCAATGTTTTCATAGCAGGACATGATGAGTTCCTACTCAATAGGCTTGACAGGCTGACTTTGAAGACTATTGGAAGAGGTGTAGAACATCCTCAGAGTTACTGCTAGAGAGAGAGGAAGCAGTTCTTGTGACCTTCAGTTCCCGTCTATCATTGACAAAGCCTTCTGGGATCAGAGGTCTCTGGCTCCCCTGCACTACTCACCTGATAAGGCAGACATGTTGGCACTGATATAGGATATCTGGGCCATGACTGAATACTATGGCAATAAGGTGTTATTCTTGGAAAGAAGAGCTGCTGAGTGTTTCAAAATTATGCAAAAGGCCAATAAAATTATTACAGAAAGATTTTTCCTTTGGACACTGGTAAAATTCAAAAATGAGTACATATTTTAAACCAGAAAGGTAACATTAAATGAGAAGATTTTATGGCCTATTTATATGGAAAGTAATAAATGATGGTGTTTCCAGTAAAATGTTGTAAATTATTTCAAATTACATTCAAGTTCAATTTTAGAAGAGTTACATATAATGGGAATTTAAGAGACTTTACATTTTTAAGAGATAATTTGGAACATAAAATTGTAAGTTTAAAAATGATTCTTGCTATTTATTAAAAATCATAAATCCTTTATCATCTCTATTATAAAATAATTATATATATGCAAATGCCAACAATGTTTCATAGTTTCTTGATCTCAGTGTATAAGTTTTATAAAAGGAATTTTTATTAAGGTGTGGTAGCACTAGGGAGCTGGAGGCAGGAGGATGACAAGATGGAGACTCACCCTGCCCTGAACTGAAATCCTGTGTTAACAATAACTAAAAAACCCCAACACTTTAAAATGGTCTCTTTTTATTTTACTAGATTTTATACTTTGGACCCCAAATGGGATTGATCAATACTTTAATTATTTGTTATTGAAAAGCAGTTTACAATTTGATTTAAAATTCCTTGTTTTAAACAAGAAATACTATGTTTCAGAGCTTTAATTATTTACTACATATTTTAAACTCTTTTGTATTGATTTTTATTAGGATGAGATAGTGTAACATTTTACAGATGGAGTACAGAGCGCAGTACTGTTGACTCATTGTGTTAGTTCTGAGTAGGAACTGAACCCCAACATTCTTTGGCTTTGCTTAGAATACAGTACCCCTACATAGTTAGATGCTCTGAGCAACCTTGGCATCAGAGATGACCATGGTCCCAGGTGGTTTCTCGAGGCTAACTCCTTTTTAAAGAAGCTGAGAACTTTGTATGACTAGTGATATCATAGCATTGCCAGGAGATACAAAATTCAGTGCTCACCCACTAGAGTAGTGGTGGCAGCATCCATTCTGTACTGGCTGGCTTGGAACCTTATTGTACACACAATCCTGCAAGACTTAGTGGATAAGAGGAGGCCACATTACTGGTTTATCTTTTTAGCATACCATTACCTTTAAATCACATGATGATGATTTTTCTAGGCATATGCTTATATCTAAATATGCTAACATCTAACATCTGTTAGTATTCATGTCTCCATATAAAAGTCAGTATAGAGTCCTGTTGAGAGACAGCAGGCCCATAAGTGTGATTGCCCACAAGTCCTCCCAGTGAGAATCTCTGAGTCTGTGTATTTCTATGCTAATGCTTGTGATTTGTTTTAATTGATAATAAAAAATAAAATTAAAAAGTTTAGAAATAAGCTGTACTCAACCTCCAGGTGTGGTTGCTAAGCTTTGCATTCACCATCTATGCTCAAGCAACAGCTGAGATGGGCATGGTGCTCTGCTCATGAAATGTTCTCTTTGCTGACTGCATTTACTTCCCTGTCTCCATTGGGTTTACCAAAATAGCTCAGATCCCATCAAACACCAGGGTTATGGCAACCTACACTGTATTTGTGTAATCTAAGGACTCTGAATGATTCTCCTTTTTAAAATTGACCTTTTTTCTTTTACTAGTTAGTCTTTATTTACATTTTGAATGATATCCCATTTCCCTGTTTCTCCTCTGGAAAAAAAAAAAAAAAAAACTCCTGCTCCCTCCTCCCTCACCCTGATCACCAACCCACCCTCTCCCACTTTCTAGCCCTGGCATTCCCATACACTGGGGCATAGAACCTTCATAGGACCCAGGGCTTCACCTCCCACTGATGACCGACTTGGCCATCCTCTGCTCTACATATTCTGCTGGAGCCATGAGTCCCACCATGTGTGCTCTTTGGTTGGTGGTTTAGTCCCTGGGAGCTATGAGGGTACTAGTTAGTTCATATTGTTGTTTGTCCTAAGGGGCTGCAAACCCTTTAGCTCCTTGGGTCCTTTCTCTAGCACCTTCATTGGGGACCCTGTGATGGATGGCTGTGAGCCTCTACCTCTGCATTAGTTGGGTACTGTCAGAGCCTCTCAGGAGACAGCTGCATCAGGCTCCTGTCAGCCAGCACTTGCTGGCATCCACAATAGTGTCTGGGTTTGGTGATTGAATATGGGAAGGATTCCCAGGTGGGGCAGTCTCTGGATTGTCCTTCCTTCAATCTCTGCTCCATACTTTGTCTCTGCAACTCCTTCCATGGGTATATTGTTCCCTCTTCTAAGAAGGATCGAAGTATCCACACTTTGGTTTTCCTTCTTCTTGAGTGTCTTGTGGTTTGTGGGTGTGTCTTGGGTATTTCGAGCTTCTGGGCTAATATCCATTTATCAGTGAGTGCATACCACATGTGTTCTTTTGTGATTGGGTTACCTTACTCAGGATGATATTCTCCAGATCCATTCATTTTCCTAGGAGCTTCATAAATTCATTGTTTTTAATCATTGAGTAGTGCTCCATTGTGTAGATGTACCACATTTTCTGTATCCATTCCTCTGTTGAGGGACATCTGGGTTGTTTCCAGCTTCTGGCTATTATAAATAAGGCTGCTATGAACATAGTGGAGCACGTGTCCTTATTTCATGTTGGACATCTTCTGGATATATGCCCAGGATTGGTATTGCTAGGTCCTCTGGTAGTACTCTGTCCAATTTTCTGAGGAACTACCAAACTGATTTCCAGAGTGGTTGTACCAGCTTGCAATCCCACCAGCAATGAAGGAGTGTTCCTCTTTCTCCACAATCTCACCAGCATCTACTGTCAGCTGAGTTTTTCCTCTTCTGGCTTTTTTGTTATTCCAGATGAATTTGCAAATTGCTTTTTCCAACTCTGTGAAGAGTTGCATTGGAATTTTGATGGGGATGGTATTGAATCTGTTGATAGCTTTCTGCAAGATTTCCATTTAAAAAGATCTTTACCAATCCTATATCTTATAGAGGGCTAATATCCAATATATACAAAATACTCAAGAAGTTAGACTCCAGAGAACCAAATAACTCTATTAAAAATGGAGTACAGAGCTAAACAAAGAATTCTCAACTGAGGAATACGGAATTGCTGAGAAGGACCTAAGGAAATGTTCAACATCCTTAGTCATCAGGGAAATGCAAATCAAATCAACCCTGTGATTCCACCTCACACCAATCAGAATGGCTAAGATAAAAAACTCAGGTGACTGCAGATGCTGGCAAGGTGTGGAGAAAGAGGAACACTCCTTCATTGCTGGTACAACCACTATGGAAATCAGTTTGGCGGTTCCTCCGGAAATTGGACATAGTTAGGACTCAGCAATACCACTCCTGGGCATATACCCAGAAGATGCTCCAACATGTAAAATTGACTTTTTCTACTCTTGCTTCACTTATTAAGTTACAGGAGAATTCAGTTCAGGGACTGACATAATTATAGGGGTGAAAAAATAAATTCAGTGACTTCTTGTTTGAGTTACTGGTCTCAGAACACTCAGACCCCCCCCCCCCCCCCCCCCCAACGCCTGTGCACAATGTGTCTAGGGCAGTGCCCTGGGTGGTAGCATGGCTAGGCTGAACACTGAGAGAATGTGTGCAGACCTGATCACACTCCAGGTTTGTTTTGCTCACCCTTGCCTTTTTTGCTTTTGTAACTTATCTACATTGAAATCCAACTTTGCTTAACTATTCTTTTCTATTAAGAAAAGATTACTTTTCTCCAATTGAAAGATGAGCCAGAGTGTGTTAGGTGACAGATCTTAGTCAGTTTTACTATTGCTGGACTTTTTTTCCCTGGGAGATTTTAGTTTTGAATTCCTGTATAATTGTATATTTTAATGTATATTTGAAATATAGCTCTTTTCCAGCATGCCTGATTTGACAATTTTGTAGTTTTACTTTGAAGAAAAATTTCCTATGCAGGCTGCAATGCCTGGCTTAATTCTTCTTTAGGTTTCTAAGAGACTCCCTTTATCTTCTGATGACATCTGCTTGCTCATTTAAATTTTGCAATTTTGCAAGATTTTGTGGTGCTTTGGTTAAGGATTTTATTCTGTGAGGAAATTATTATGTGGTTTCTTGGTGTGGCTTTATTTCAAAGATGACTCAAAAAAAGAATATACATCCTCAAATTTAGTTGTAACACTGTGAACCCTCCACCTGGTGAGCCCTTAGTCTCTGCTGCCTGATGGCTCTGAGGAGCTGGGCAGCTTGCTAGAACTCAGCTGTGATCAGTGAAGGTAAGGGCTGGGCTACCCAGCCTAGATCCACCCCCTCCAGGGCTGCTGGGCCTAAATCAATCTCTCTAATTCTTGTTTTTAATTAAAGTCTAAGATACATGCCCAGGCCATCATTTTTTTTCCCACATTAGAGATAGACATATCCATGTAACTCTTTACCACTGACTGTGCTCTTCAAACATACCCACTGTGTGTATGCAAAGTGGTCTAAATGATGGTTAATGTGTGCCACAAACTATTAGCAGCTGAATTAACAAGAAAAAGATTATGTGGCATTAATTTTAGCATGACTTTAATCTGATATTTCTAAATACTTCTATTTTAATAAATAACTATATATTTGATTATATATAAAGAAAGTGAGTTATAGAAATGTAATGTAAACATATGGTATACATTTTAATACAAAGAATTTGAAATTCGGTGAAGGAACAGGCCTTCTGCCCTCCGTTCCTCTCATCTTGCCTGGATGGGTAATACTACATTACCCAGACTGCTTTGCAACTGATCCTCTGGGTATGACCTGGGTTGGGTCTGAGGCTTTATTTCTTAAGTGTGTGATTGCATTTCTACATCCCTCTTCTGGGTGCTTCCTTGGGGTAAAGCATTGGTGAGCAGTGACTGGGGAGGCTCCAGCCCAACTGCTCTTTGCTACCCTCTGGTCCTGGGGCTCCTGAAATGCGTCGTTTTTCATAATGGTTTTGTTTTTTACATTGTTTTATTTATTTACATTCCAAATGCTGTCCCCTTCCCAGTTCCCCCCTCCAAGAGTTCTAGTTAGGAATGTTTTTCACACTGTTTGCTCCCCTTTTGAACAAGCCTTATTTCTGAGCAGCTTGGGGAAATTTCTCTATTTGGAAAACATTCCCTGGCCTCACTTCTCTGCCACGCGGCTTATGCTGCAGTCTCTGCTAGGTGCCATCTCTCTAGGTTGGCCGTGTAAACTTTCTACTGCTGGCTGAGTGATCCTGCTGACATCACCATTATCAGTCATCACCTGGCACATTGTAGGTTCTCAGTAAATGCTCATTAAACAGATAGCTGAAGGGCAGTGTGCTCTTGTGACAGATGGGGCAGTTCAAGGGCACGTCATAGAGAAGGACTTCGGCAACAGGACTCCTGGTACTGGGGGGCACATACTGTATGCATTGTGCTAAGAAACACGAACGATGTAAACAAAGGCATGTCACGAGATGTCTCTAAGGCTGAGCTCTGGACGCACAGCACAGCTTCTGGCCTTGGATTCCTAGGTGGTGTCTGATGAGTCTTCTGGGACACACTAGGAAGCATTGGAATTGCCCACCCACTTCACCCCTGCTTTGTCTTTTCTACCTTATGATGTTAATTTCATATCAAATCATATGGAGTTATTGATCACATTGTAAAAATACCTTTAATTATTTACTGGCTTGGATTATAGTCTTCAAGTAGATTCCAACAGACAAGCCCCAAAGGAGCTTTGTGAATGGTGTCATGCATGTGTGTCTAATGATTTCCCAGCTTGAGCATCAACCTTTTGTCCCCTCAACTTGTGGTAATGAAAGGATCTGTTTTTAATATATATCATGTATATATATTTTTTATCATGTAAAGACACCTTTCATGAAGTAACTGAATTTATTTTGTTTGTGTGTTTTTCCTTTTTCTTTTGCATTGTTCGTGAATTGACTTTAGATTTCTCTTCCAAATAATTTATTATTTCTAGATTTAGACAAAAAATAATGATCCGAGAAACAGTTTAAATTCTAGGAAATATAATCAAAGACTTGAGCTCCATACTTTGGCCTTCAAAAGAGATTGATTTGGAACAGAGATTGATTCAGAATAATGTCTTAAGGTTGTGATTTATTGGAGATATTCGTACTATGTAGCACAAACTAGCCTCATATTCCGAATCTTCTTGCCTCGGGATGAATAGTGCCAAATTAATGGAGTATGCTACAAAGCCAAGAATGGCAATGATGATAGAGTTAAAGACCACTCTGTGTTGTACATTGTAATCTTCTAATCTTATGCTTACTAAGTTTCTATGCAGTCTTGCGGACAATGTGTGATGGTTGGACTCGTATTATTAGTGGAGGAAATGCCAGCCAGGAAAAGGTCTGAGGTCTTTCTCAGAACATCTGTTCAACGAATGTGTGGACACCGTGAGTGCCCTAGCAGCAACTGTGGTGTGGACACAGTGAGTACCCTAGCAGCAACTGTGGCATTGGCCCTGTGAAAACAATGTGCACAGGCAGGATATCTTTTCATGGCTGACTTTGGGCTACATTCTTTATCTTATTCAGTCCCAGGTTTCCAATCTCTGATATTTCTTCCAGGGGAAAGCCTTTTGCTACCATGTAGGCACTTGGACCAGCAGATATTTCTGTTTCAAACCAGAGGACCCTATATAATATAAAATTAGTTTCCCCAGGCTTGCCAATGTAAGCATGAGGACTCGCTAATGGTCATAAGTCCTGCGAGTCAATTCTTTAAAGAATTAAAGTTGGACTTGCTGAACTATAGATGATCCTTTCTTTGTTGTTGCTACTCTTTATTTGTTTACTTGTTTTCAACAGAATGTATTGGCTTGCTAAATAAAGATTCTTTTCTCCAACAGTTAGAACAGACATATTGTAGCATATGTAATTTATGCATGTATGATATGCTGTAAACCCTATCATTCTAGACAATTAGTATATGCTAATGAAAACTTTTTAAAGATATGCTTCATATCTGCATTAATAGTACAGATTTTTATTTTGAAAACATTCAGACAATATTGACCCTCAATTCTTGGGTCATCTAGATTCTTCAGAGCCCGATTTACAGAGTATTTTCATCCCATAGTTATGTCTGGTATGTGCAAAGGGGAAAAATGCTGTAAGGTTTTATTTTATACTTACTATGGTTGTAGGAAGCCATGATGGCACACATCCACAACTGCTTCTGAGTTTCACCCTTCCCCCAGATATAATGGCTTATATCATGTCACTTGAGTCATCTCTATGAAGCAAGTCACCTATGTGATTCTTGTATAAAATTATTTTAAAGCAATAGCCATACTAAAATGCTAGGACCTTGTGGTAGATGAAGAGTCAGAAAAGTTGCCTTCATTGCTAGCGGATTCACAGAGATCAAAGAAAAGCCACCAGTGAGTCTGTGCTGCCTCTGTACCCAGTGTATCTATGTTATAAACCCAATATGCCATATTGGTGACCTATGTGTGGCACTAGCCTTTCCTTAAAGGCACTAGAAAACAATAGCATTTTCTTATTCTTTGCTTTTAAACATTTGGGGAACTTAAGACTTTCTGGTGGGTCTATGAAATATTAGTAGATTTTATTTTAAGTCTCTGCCATGTAAAGATGGTTCAACAGAGTAGGGATAAATGCATTTAAGAAGCAGACTAGGATAGGCTTAAATCATAGTAGTGGGGGACAAAGAGTAAATGGCCCTCCTGAGTTGGAGGAAAGTGGGGAAATCACAAAAGGGTATCTTTTATGCCACCACCTGCTATCTATAGTTAGTTATCAGAAAGGTTTCTGTGGCTCATGGTCCTTGAAGAAAGTTCCTTTGCTCAGAAGCAGCTGCAGGTCCTGGTGTAAGGTGAAGTCTTAAATACAAGCTTCAATCAAAAGCTAGTGGTGCCAGAATCTCATTTCATTAAGTTAACCAGATGCTTCAGATGGACACTGCCTGGGAAATCATGGGTGCAAAGGATTTGCATAGAATATTCCATGGATGTTACTTGGATTCTAGTCTGGGGAAAATGGGCTCAAAGCTTTATATGCTCTTACTTGAAGCTGAAATGACTGGAGGTTTTGTCCAAGAATAGCTGGGCAGGGTGAAGAAATTAAAAGGAAATGAGCCAGAAAGGCTTTGCATTTTGCAGAATATTAGCTTAGAGCAGGAAGGTCGGTGACTGAATTAAAGCAGAAATGAGTTGGCATTCCGGACAAAAAAAGGTATTAAAAGGAATTGATGTAAATGAGTCTGGTTCTAATAAGATGTAAAAATGTATAGAATGTGGAACACGGGTGCAGCTCAAATCTCCTGTGTGGTTAATCCAGTTCTGTGGTACCCTTCCTAACACAGGAATTTCAGCCATGCTGTGTCCAGGACAGGCAGATCCTCTTTTCTGTCAAATACATAAAACTTCATCAGTTTAGGAAAAGCACCTCGATTGAGTGGTCATCCTGTTCAGGGATGTAATGAAAGAAACTATTATTTTCAAACAGCCCCCACCTCTCCTTCCCCATCCCCAACTTTCAGAATGGGTTGAAAAAACCCACAAGAGACAAAACAGAGAGCAGGAGCAATTATCAGCTAACCAAACACTGCAAGTTTGAGCTCTTATCATACACAAAGTAAAAACAGGTTTTTCCAACTGTCCTTTTAAATTTACATTCTGCTTCTGTATGGAGAAGTTTTCCCCGAGCCATCTAACAGGTAGCATGAGGGCAGAGTTATTCCTCCAGACTGACTTCCCTAGGGGTTGAAATGAATGACTTCTGAAACCAAGCATTTCTTAACAAATCATATAAAAACCTCACTGGAGACTTCTGCTGCCAGGAGAAAGACTTGAAGCATCCGCTGATGGCTCCTCCAAGACAATAAAGAGCCAGATGCATCAGGCTTAGAGCTCAAAACTGCTGATGTCCAAATTTAGCCTACACATGCTTCATCCCATTTTGAAGAACTAATATAGTGCTACATTCTTGCTTGTGAGGCAATGCCGTTTTTTGTTTTGTAGAGCCGTTCTTTCCCGTTAATACAAATCAGAAGAGTGGCTGCTTATATAAACAAAAGAAAAAATAAATAAAACCATGTATACTGATTTATTTTTGGAATGAAGAAGGAGAGGGATTGAAAAGGATGTACATGAGGAGGGGGAAGAGGAGGAAGATGGAGAAGGAGGAAAAAGAAGAGAGGAGGGAAGAGAGTAATCCTTATTACAAAAGTCAGGAGAGGTGAAGTTTATTCCTATCTGATGTGTTCTGCTAGCTCAAGACCAAGGAAACACGGCAACATATGGACCTCTGCCCTAGATCAGGGCTTCATCGTGTGGCTAATGACCTATGGTCGACAGAAGAGAGTTTGAGGTGGCTGAGTTAGTCACACTCCCACCCGGGAAATGGCTGTATGGAAAGATGGATGTGTTTGAACCTGCAGAACCGTGTTGGGGAAAAAAAGGGGGATTTTTTTCTGCAGTGAATTAAATATTAATTAAAGACTATGCATATTTTAGATTGCTTGAGAAACATATTGCTGGCCTGAGCATCTTCATAGGGTCTATCTCTGATGTATGTTAATTTTATACTTTATTGAATTAACTTGAACAAAAATGTTAACAATTAATTCTGAGGTCTGGAATGTCTATAAAAGTTTCACTGAAATAAAGCAAGTTCTTTGGCTTAAGCATAGAGTGCTCAGGGGAGCTTTAGATGCAAAAATTCAGATTTCATATTTTCTCCCCCAAACTAGATTCACTTCTCCGTGGTTGAAGGGACAAAAGTGACAGTGTCAGGATGCTCATGGTGAAGACTGTGACACTTTGCTAAATGTTCTAGATTGGTCATATGACCAGCTAGTTACTGCCCATGAATATCGACAGCCTTGGATAAGGTCCTCAGTGCAAAGCAATGGGCTTTGGCCAGGTGCTTTAACATTTCACTTTTATAGTACACAATTAACGATTTGAGATTTAAAAGATTTTTTTTCTTCCCACAGTATATTTAACAAACTCTATTTTAAAGCTGATTGTTAAAATTATTTCTGATATGGCTACTTCCAATCTCTTAAACTTTGGATTCTACCTCTGTCTCAGCCAAGCCACTTTAACCTTCTAATGGTCCCCTTACATTTTTCATTAAATCTTAACAACCTCTTACTGGCTCTAGGCTAGTCTGGCTTTCTGCAGAAAGCTATGCTACCTCTGCATCATAAAGGCAAAAGGACTTTTATTTTTTCTTGGAGGAATGGGTCAGATGAGGGGCATGGGGTAGAGCCAACCTGGTTGGAAATGTCCATATCTGCTAGAAATCTGCATGAGGCTTGTTCTGGAAAGAGTGAGGAGGATAGAGACCAGCAGACTCTGTGTGCAGCGGATGCAGTTGCTGCTTCACAGCAGCATCCCTTAAAGGAAAATCACATGTTTACATAATAGCAATGGCTCTCATCACATCACGGTCCTCCCTCTCCCTGGCCTTTTATACACTTGTCCTAATGTGTCAGCTTGCCCAAGCTGCTTAATCTCTTTATTCTGTGTAGAAGATGCTTATTAGCAAAGTCTTCAAAGGAGAACCAAACAGCAAACCTTGACTCTGTAATGACTGTAATTTCTGTCAGTTAACACTTTGTTTCGAGAGGAACACATCTTTGGGAGACATTGAAGCAAACTAAATTACACAAAAAGAAAGATCTTGATGAATAAAGTGTTCATTATATAAGTCACTGCAGAAAATGATAAAATTGCCAGGGATGTGTAGAACGTTTAAGTGTTCCATTCGACGAGAAGCACATCTAAATGGGCACTCAAACAAAGTTCCGTGAGATGATGGATCCTTCTAGAACAAAAATGTAAGAGATGTTCAGTGGAGTTCAAACAGGATCTTGAAGAAATGTGTTGCAAAGAAGAGGCAGGGTCAGGGAATTTCTCTGTGGGGGGTTCTGACTGAGTTCTCAGACCCACCTGATGAACTACTAATGCTGCTGATACAACACATGGAGGTCAGCTGGCTGAGCTGCACTGTGCAGACGTGGCTCCCTTATTTTGAGTATCGTTCTAGGTTCTGTTCAGTGACTAATCACTGAAAATAGGGGAGTTGAACCTGGGGTAGTTAAATGTCCAAACTTTTCGAATGAGGGGTGAAGGGGAAAACAGGCCTAAGCCTGGGACTAAGGAGGAGATGGAGGAGTTTCAGCAGTAAGGGTGGGGGTCATCACCAAGTAGACAAAGATAGAACCATCCTTTATAGTCATTGGTTTCCAGTTCCTTTCTGTTGCTGTGACAAAATCAGACAAAAATCATACCACAAGACAACCCAGAGAATCAATTAACCTGGCCAAGGAGACTGAACTGTCAATTAGGGAGCCTTCGTGGGACTGACCTAGGTCCTCAGCACATAGGTAACAGTTGTGTAGCTTGGTCTTCATGCGGGACTCCTAATAGCAAGAGCATTGGCTGCCTCTGACTCTGTTGAATGCCTTTGACCTTTTCCCTACTGGGGTGCTTCTCTAGCCCTGGGGTGCTTCTCTAGCCCCAAGAGGAGAAGGTATGCCTAGTCTTGCTGTGATGTGATATTTGTTGGCTCTCCAAGGGCAGATGGAAGCTGGTGGATATCCAAGAGAGGGATATCCAATGGATATGGATATCCAAGGGAGGAAGAGTTGGTGAGGGAGGGAAATTGTGGTCAGGGTGTAAAGTGAATTAATTAATTAAGAAAATCTGACCAAAAGCAATTAAGGGAGGAAAAGTTTTATTTCAGTGTACAGGTCGCAGTCTACCATTTCGGGAAGTGAGGGCAGGGACTCAAGCAAGAACTTGATGTAAAATTGATGAAGGAAAGCTGTTTTTTATTCACTGTCAGTCTCACACTTAGCTAGTTTTCTTATATATTTTTGTAACTACCCATGTGTACAAGGAATGGTGCTGCCCAAGGTGGACTAGGCCTTTCTATATTAATTATCATTTAAGACAATTCCCCACACATGCCAACCAGGACATTATGATCTGGGAACTCCTTCAATTTAGATTCCCCTTCTCAGGTGACCCTGGGTTGTGTCAAGTTGATGATTAAAGCTTAATGGAAACACCATGGAAGTGAGACCATTTCAAAAACAGACTCCACAGTTGGTTCATGCTGAGACTGATGATCATATACATACCCACACAAAAATGGTTAGAGAGCTGATCAGAGCTGTAATCAAGGTCTTTCAGGAGGCTAGAGAAGCTTGAAGCTTGACTTGTGAGAGCTGGCAAAGGAGACTGGCTTAGATTTTAGCCTTGCAGGCCCAGCCATGAGTGAAAGTTTTCAGGCCTGGGCTGCTGAGTGGTTTCAGTACAGATTATGGAAGTAAAATGGCATAGAGAAGCGAGGGCCCTGCTCAGCATGGCAGGTGAAACAAATGAAGGAGAAGAAGAAACAAAGTTTAGTGGCTATCAGAAGTCAAACCGCAAAAATATAGTCAGAGTTCTCCTTATAATTCAGGTTGCTTCATTACTGCAATCTGAAGCCCCGTGTAGTCTTCCTGTGAAGAAAGTCTAGTTTTCTTTTCAGTTTCCATAACAAGTTTCCTCAGGAGTTTCAGTCTCCTTTCAAACCTAAAGTCTAATATCTTATCTGTGTTCCTAGAAAGCCAAGCACATGCTTTCTGCTGCTTGTGTGGATGCCTCCTAGCCATGAAATCTACCCAGCAACCTTGCTCAGAGTCTTCTTGATGAGGGTTAGATGCCAGATGCCAGAATACAATCTGTACTGGTCAGAAAAATCCTCCATAGAACTGTGTGTTTGGAGCTAACTCCAGTTGTGGCTGGGGGTTTCAACTTATCTGGTTGGGCCTAGATGACCATTCTCAAGGCAGAGAACCAGAGGTTTCTGTTTCTGGAAGGAATTAAGTTGTGGGGCAGTAGTCTGTGCAGGCAACCTGGTCTGGATCAAGCTAGAGGTCTGGAACCCTGAAGACCCGGTGGGTGGTAATTTCCACCTGCATGGGACTGAAGGTGTTCCACCATGCATCCTGGGCTCCTGGCTCCCTGAAGTAGAGGTGTGTGATATTGGTCATGTGTTAGTAGCACCAAGCCTTCTTACATGCAAATAGGATTCCCCAAGCTCTCAGCTCAAACCAATGAGAAGTACCTGCTGTCAAATCCTGAATCACACCCAAAACTGTACATAAATCCTACCCAGAGAATTAAAGGTATGTGAGAACTACTCTGTCATCCGGGCCTTTTGTTCTAAGAGTTGTAACACTTGGGAAGAGGTCTGTTCTCCCAAAATAAGGCTTGAAGCTATTCCACACTCCTTACTGACTAATTGACCTCTCGTTGGCCCAGCCTAACCTGACTCAGTGCAGGGCAGCATGGAGTAACTGAGTGACCTAGAAGACATGGCAGAGATGGAGGTGAAGCCAACTGCAGCAGCAGAAGCAGCAGAAGCGACTTCTCCTCCCCGCCCATGCTCGCTTCCCTTGGCTGGCACTCTCATACCGTGGACTGGGCTAGAAATCTCCGTGAAAGCCTCTGGTGCACAGGCCCGCATTAAGTTCAGGAAAACCTCATTTAAGATAATGGGAGTGGAGGGGGTCAGTAAGAATCTGTGAGATAGATGAGTCCTCGGTCATGGTCACATAGAACAGTTGTGGCAAAAAGTTACAATTTTACTATACTAAGAAAATAAGTTTGTTTCAGAGGAAATATCTACCCTCTTATTCACTGTGTTAGGGATTATGGCATTTAATACCTACTTCTAGAGAAGTCACGGTTACACATCCCCATGTCTAAGAGATTTTATTGTCACTTAAAATGTGAAAATGCATCACACTCACTCACACACACACACACACACACACACACACACACCCCACATACACTATGCACACGGGTTATGCACTATTGCTCTCTTTAGGTGGTAAATATTCAGTGAATCCTCCAGAATAATTATGATCTGTAATCTTTATGTTCATATTCAATAAATACTATGACTCCCTATTTCCATAAGGTAATGAATGGGATACTAGAGCTGTATGGGTCTTGTTCAAATGTTCCTATATTCATTCTTGAGTCTTAGAGATTGCTCATCTGTGTTCACTCATGGAAAGTCCTAACTTGACCAAAACTAAACGATTGTTTCTAGAAGTTTTTGTCCTTTTTACCTACATCCATTAAGCACATTTTCAATGTAGTGCATGTTCAGTTTGCTGTTTGAAGTCGTGTCAGATAATGTCCATGTACCCAATTTTGGCGCATTTTATACTTCAGAGTATGCAGTGATTAGCGTGGTTTCTCACCCCAGATTTATGGGAACATGCTCTTCTTCTGTAGAGTAAGTACGTCTGGGAAAAGATTCACGGTTGTCAATATTTCCTTTAGCATTGGAGTGCAAGAACTAAGCATTTGCTATTTGGCTTTTAGCAAAGCGTCCTTATGAAATAAACAGATGCCAAAATTTTGTTCCATGTCAGTTTTCACTAGATATTAAATCAGAAGAGGGAATTTGGTTTGGGTAGATCAAAAGGAGGCCAGCTCAGCTTTGGCTTTCTGGCTTTCTGACTCTCTGGGCTGGCCTTGTTTGTACACTTGCTTTTATCAGCTCGAGCTGTCATGAGAGGAAAGTCTGGGTGATTTCCATTGCGCTTCCTGTTTTTGTTTGGCACCAGTTCATGCAACTTGAACAAATGTCTTTTCAAAAGCCAGAGGAAAGAGGCTAAGGATGATTTCCCAAATTTTAATCATATTTTCCCTAGCTTTTAAGTTTCACAATATTTCTATCTTTGTTTAGGCTACATAGTTGAAAAAAAAATCATTCCCATTCAACTATTGATGACATTTCTCATTTTTTATCTTCACCTATGCAGAGGGTTTTGAATAAATGTTTTTTCTTTCTTCTGTAAACATATATGTTTCAGGAACAGTTATTCAGGAAATGTGTTGAGCAGGTTTCTTCTGGTGAATTTTGAATGGCATTGCCTTTCATACCATCCTAATGTTCATCAACCCATTTGAAAACTTCTAATTTTAAGAACTTTATTCCTTGCTAATTTTATGTTAGGACAAAGAAGAAAGGTGCCACTGAAGATGGAATAAAAATTACAAGTAGTATTTCCTACATGTAGTGCTATACTATGTCAGAAATGACAAAATATTCTCGAATTCTTATACTAATTTTAATTTATTTATTTATGTAGTATTTTATGCTTCTTTAGAAGTTACAGACAGTGGAATATCCTTTCAAAGATGTCTTCACTCTAATCCAGAGACTGTGAACATGTTACAAGAGAAAATAACAGCAGATAGTTGAGCTAACCCTTCACATCTGGGAAGTAGCTGCAAGACAGACACTTAAACCCAAGTCCATGAAAGTTCCCGGGACGTCAACAAGCCTAACCATTGTTATGCATGTAAGATGGACATAGACTCTAGACAAACTTGTAAATGTGCCTGCCTTTGGTGGGGCAGGTGTGAGACGGCCTAGTTTGTGGAAAAAATATTGGAACATCTCTGAAGCTGGGCACAAAGAAGAAAGTATTTTTCCTGTTTTTATTTTAATATAATGCCTGCTCATTATAGGTTGGATGAGTCAATCTCAGGAAGTCAGTGGGAAGATCTGTCTCATCACAGTAGGGTGAGACACTCAGATCTGGTTAACTCAAATGTCTGAGGCCAAGTCCCTTGAATGCTCCTTGGGCATATTCGTGCCTTCATGTACATTCTCACATCCATAGCTAAACTGTGCAAAGATGAGAAGAAATAGATCTAGGACGTACAGTGATTTTCAACATTAGAGGGGGAAGGGGCAGCCTCAGGAAAGCCTTGCAGTGAGCATTGGATAGTCAGGGTCTCCCAACACATAGTTAGGGAAAGCAACTATGAGTGAACTGTCATTGTAAACTTTAATTAAAATGGAAGAAAACAGCCAGACATATGAAAAACAGGCATCACTCCAGAGCAAATACAAGAATTGGAATTTTAAATTGATTTTTATGATTGAATGACAAGCATACACACACACACACACATATACTACAGTTCTCGATCTTGGGACTAAAGAGTTTGAGGCATTTACTGTTCTTGCAGAAGACCCTGGTATGTTTTGTTTTCTGTTATTAACATCATGTGGCTCACACCACTCTCTTCTGGCACAGAGAAATAAAAATATAATAAGTCTTAAAAATTAAAATAATAAGGCAGGCAATGGTGTGTACGCCTTTAATCCCAGCACTTGGAAGGCAGAGGCAGGAGGATTTCTGTGTTCAAGGCCAGCCTGGTCTACAGAGTGAGTTCTAGGACAGCGAGGGTTATACAGAGAAACCCTGTCTCAACAAAACAAAACAAAACAAAACAAAACAAAAATTAAAATAATAAGAATAATCCACATAAAATTTTTCTTGATATCTTGAGAGACGAAAGGCATATTTTATAGGTGCTCAGATTATGAGTGATATTTTTACCATACTTATTTTAATTAAAGTTAAATATAGTAAGTGACACACACAAAGAATATGTTTTACATCAATTTACTATATTTCATTTTATTTCCCCAAACAGACTTTTCTTCATTGATAATGCTAGTATATTCAAATCTTGTTTCTTTTTCTCTAGAAAACTAGCACGTGTTTCCTCCTTTCGTCCTTTTTCTTTTTGCATCCAGATCTTTACTATTGAGAATTCTTATGAGACTTTATCAATAGTATTAAAATATTAGAGACAATTTGGATTTCCAGCAACATCTTATGAATGACCCTCGATCACATCCTAAGACTGTAACTGAGTGCAGTGTGGATAGTGGCAACATTGAACTCTGTACTGTCTTTGAAATCAGTTTTATTAAGGTAATAATTTTTACAGTTATGCACATTTATGCCCTTAAATTAAACACGATCAGTGTGTATATGTGTGTGTGTGTGTGTGTGTGTGCAGGCCAGAGTCTCACCTCAGCTGTCATTCCTCAGTCACTGCTGTTGATTTCTGATGTGAGCATCTCACTGGCCTGAACTTGGTTGATTTGACCAGGTTGGCTGCTGACTGAGCCCTAACAATTTGCTGCTTATGCCTCCTCCATGCCAGAATTTGCAAGCACATGACCATTCCCAGCTTCTCTATCTACTTGTTTGTATAATTTAGTGACATGAGTTTGGGAGATCAAATATCATCACATTTGCACAGCAATTGCTTTGGAAGAAGGTAATGGTTGACTTAACCGTCTAGCCTACTAAACAAACTTATTTTGTATGTGTGTGTTTATGTGTGTATATACATGCATATAAAACATATATATTATATATAACAGTAGAAATATGTAGGTATTCATGAATACCTAAAATTATCTTACAGTTATTAGAAATGTGGTGTTTATTCTTGTCAGAGAAATAACTAAAATCATACTTCTCTTATTGGTCTCTCTATGTTACCTGAAGTCATCTCTGGCATCACTGATAAAACATCTTGTTTCTTTAGGTACTAGTCAACTGAAGAATGCCCTGAAAGTATGTGGTTAATGTAGCCATAAAGGTTAGAAGTACTGTAAGTCAGAACTTATTAATATGTTAATATACAGGTTGACCACAGCTTTTGAAGTGATCTTTGACAGAAAGAATAATTCTAGCTTTTTTTTTTTCGGGACTGGGTTTCTTTGTGTAGCACTGGCTGTCCTAGAACTCACTCTGTAGACCAGGCTGGCCTCAAACTCAGAAATCCGCCTGCCTCTGCCTCTCAAGTGCTGGGATTAAAGGCATGTGCCACCACTGCCTGGCTCAAGTTTGACCACTTCTGATAGTGTTAAGTACTGTACTGAAGTAGTCATTCTTAGTGACTAGTGAGATAAAATGAAAATGTATTCTGATTCTGCCTGTTTTGTTTATTCTCCTTAACATAACTATTCTTTACCGATCTCCTTGGAATTGGTATGCTTGTCTTCAGTTCCTTAATTAAAGAGTATTATCAATGTTCCAACTATAAAAGCTATTTTATGTTTTATAAATAATACCAATAAATAAAATAAACATTGACTATCAGATGGTTAATTGATCTATATTAGATGAAGGAATGTGGCTACATTTCATTTTATCATTGATCTCATGAACATTTTTTAGACCAATACAACTAGCCAGTGGATATGTAAACAAGTAAAGCTGTAATTCTAAAGCTTATAATGAAAGAGGCTGTGGACATAATTAATCACTTCTGGATTCTTTTATTTGTATTTCGGGTAGTTAAAGCATCCAGGACATCCACTTGCATTTGTGATCTAAACATATGCTCAGAAGCGATAAGAATTATCTTATTTTGAAATACAGAGCCTGTCTCCCTATGTAGTATATTCTTCTCAAGCATAAAAGCCACATGACTGGCTGCAGCCTTGAAAACATCTTATCTTATTTTTTCCTTTATTTCACTTGTTTCTTTTTGCCTGGGAAGTTCATCTTTGAAGTTTCAAGGATAGTTTGCTGCAGTAGGGAGTCAGCCGGTCCCACTCACTAAGATTACAAATCACCAAAGAGCTTAAGTCCTTTCCTCCTTCAATGGCTAGCCAGGTCACGCTGGAACTTCAGCTCCATGGTCCCACTAGACAATGAGATTCACAATGACAAATTTTAAAGCACTTTAGACTGAGTTTTTGTGTTGATTAAAATCTCTTCCCCTAAGTATTAAAGTCGAAGATCTCATTTTTAACAGTCCTTACCCATAAGGGTGGGCCTGCACAGCTTTCTGCACTAGTAATATCCCCGTCTGCACAATTCAATTTGCTGTCAGATATTGCTGCTGCTAATGCAGTTGAATTCAACTTTACTATGCCCAAAGTTTCTTGACTCTTGTCTGAACAATCTTCAAAATATACAGCAATTAAAAAAATGTAAATTTTAACAGTTGAGTTCGGGGAGGATGGCTGGCTTACACATCCTGTTCATAGCTATGGCAATGAATTATGGAGTGAAGTTAGTGTTCAAAGAACACTTTGTTAAGAATCATAACAAAAGCTCCTGAGATGCCTTCATGGGAAGGGGAATCATAACCTGAGCTTGATCTCTAAGGCCTACGTGGTGGGGGGAGAGAAGCAACTCGGTCAAATTGTCCCTGATCTCCACACTTGCATCATGCCATGCTGCATCCACACCTACACAAACTGAAAAATTAGGTGTATAAAAGTTAATGACCTGGAGATATACAATAATATCTCTGTTATGATTGAAGCTGAAAAAGTTTGTGGGATAAACGAATATGTAATATTGTGGATGCATTTTCAACTAGCTGTAAATTCAAACACTTAGACCTGAATGCTCACTTCACTGAGCTCCACAGATCTCATTTTAATTGTACTGGTTCCAATGACCTTTTACTCCCTTGTTTGTCTGTTCCAAGAAAGACCTAACTAGCGATAGATAAATAAAAAAAACATTTTTAGATAAAAGTGTATATTCATAGTAACCTACTTTCTTATTCTATAACAATGTGTTAGGTATCAAGATGAAGGAAGATGACAAGCAAACATTATTTATAATATACTGTTGTCCCAGAGGGTGCACAGGTGCCTAGGGCTCTCTGGCTGCCAGCCCTGCTCCAGCTCAAGGGAGTAAGATGCTCAGTGACAACAGAGAAACAGAGATCATCTGACATCCTCCTCTGACCCTTTTATGCGTAGGCACACACACACACACATATGCACATCTAACCAACCAACCAACCACCACCAACAAAAAATTCCCAACACTTTACATGAGTTTGAGGCAAGCCTGGCCTATATAGTTCCATGGTCGTCATGGGTACCTAATGAGAGCCTGTTTCAAAATATAAAATAGAATAATAAAATAAATAAATAAAATGAAATAACAATTCTTTGCATAATGTAAAACATGCATAATGCATGTTAAATTTGGACAGTGATTGTACTTGTATGTTTTTGACAACTCAGTGTTTGCCTTGAGGATAGAACTTCTCTGCACAGCATTCATTGAGCAGCTCCCTGTTCTATTGGATGAAGTATGAATCCTTTCACCTGTGTCCAGGCCTCACACAATTTTCTGTGTTCGGCTTTCTTTTCCTCCTGCTCTAGCTCCCATCAGTCCAACTCCTCTTTCTAAAAGACATGCCGTCTAAGCACACCTTTCTTTGTCTCTTCCTACCGTGCTGTTTCCTGACCCAGTGGTATCTTGCTCTGTCCCTGTGCCTAGTACACACCATTCTGCCCCTTGCCTGACGGCTTGTTTATTTGATTCTCCCTTAGGGTTCAGTTTCGTTAGCAGTACTTGATGCCCTCTCATTGGAGCTGGGTGCTGGAGGGTGCTTGCCTAATTGTTAACCTTAGGCCTTTGGCTTGCTCTTGCTGTCAGTATTTTCTTAATTCAATCAGATCGCATATCCTACAAGGTCCTAGGTGTGGGTGTGTGGACTAGAAAGTCCTGTGCTCTTCAAAGTCTTCAAAATCATTTCCTTCTACTGGTGGATGAGAGCAGATCTAGCAAAACCCCTATGTTTCTGGCCATGCCACGCTTCCAATGCTCTTTCTAGCCTCACTTAGACCAAAAGTTATTGGTTGACAAAGTTATACTTTGAAAGTGCCATGGTCTATTTCCAGAGTATATACAAGCTGTTATTTAAAACCACAGATGAATAAAATCAACCCTTTGAACCACTTAAAATGTTAAACAAACTACATCTATGTGTATTAATCATTTTATTCATGTGCCATATGAAGCAAGTGCTTTTTGAGTTTTTCAAGAGCTGTCTACACATTCCTTGAGTTTTCCTAGTACAAGTATACTAGTTACCAATGCATCTGTGCTCAGCACTTTGTTTAACTTGTTTTTTCTTTGCATAGGTCTGTATATTGTATTTTATCCTAATTGTTAAAGATATTGTAGCAGAGTCAATTAGTTTGTTTAAAGCAGCCTTCCTATACAGAACCATTTGAGGCAATGTGTGTGTGTGTGTGTGTGTGTGTGTGTGTGTGTGTGTGCATAGGAGAAGGCTTGTATGAACATTGTCCCAAGGTTGCTGGTTCTGAATTATTGCTGCATAAATGCAGAGGGTAAAGCCTTTCTGATCCCAAATACTTGGTCTTTATTAATCTAACAGTAAATCCTTTTATGTAGTGGATGCTACATGGGTGTATAACGCAGACACAAATTATCACAGAAGTTAATATTTGGGGGGCAAAATGGAATTCCTTGTTCCATTTACATGGGCACATAGATTGCAAAGCCAGATGTTAAGAACAGATGTCAAGGAGCCATTTTTCAAACCCTCTGGCTTGCAGCTATGGACCTTCCATTTATCACCTCAGATGGGACCAGTTAATTTGACAGTGAGCATGTTGGTTATTAGCCAGTTTCTGCATGAGTCTTGTGTTTGTAAAATCTGAGTTACAGAGATGTGATCAAAGACTCACCACTAACGTGATTTCTGTGTTTTTGAGTTTACCAACATATATAATGTGGATGGAGGAATGTCTGCCCTCTCATGTGGATGACATAAATTGGGTGCTGGCAAAGAAATAATGAAAACGTCATGACTGAAATATAGCATGGCTAATCTAATTGTAGATTCTAAGTAGCTGCAACTCAGAGCCTCACACTGATGTGTAGCATAGCAGACTATAGCAGGCTTTACTTATTGTATATACTTGGTTGTAACTAAAGTAATCATTAAACTATTCCTGGCAATGTTTCTTCTACTTTAATCCTTTTTTTAAATTTTGACTTATTTATTTTTCTCCACTAATATATACTTTTGCTGTAAGAGAGAACACCATCTTTCAAGTCATCTATTAGGTATGCTTACATAAAAATATTTCCAAGGAGCCAGTTTCTCTAGTGTGATAAGAAACTAAAATATAAATATAAATACTGTTTAAGAAACAGGTCTAGTCTCATGAGAGTGGATCAGCATGCAAAGGTACATGTCACTGAGTAAGACAAAATAAATTCAGTGTCTGGGGCTCTATCAAAAGAGAGAGGTGACTCCAGACAGCAGTCCTCTGAGAGCCTCACCCACATTTAAAAAAAACAGGTCTGAAAAATATTGAAATGATAAGGAAGTATGCTAGCATGTATTCTATCTGTAATTTTTTTAGTAATTTGGTAAGACAGTCATTGTCTTATTTTATTTTTCTCAAGGATTGTTAAAACAAAGATTTCATTCTTAGATTCTCAGTTCTCCCTTCCTCTCTCCATCCTCCCTGGCCTCCCTCCCTGTGGTGTTGAGGGCTGGAATCAGGAAGGTTTTACTTTATTGCTCTCATTCTATTTTGCCTAGGTATTCATTTAATCAAAAAGTAAGCAGCCACTTTCGTCAGAAGGTTGAAGAATAGATTGAGTCCTGCTGGAGGAAGTTTGACCAGGCTGACAACAACTTAAGATGTTCAAAGCTATACATAGACTGATGACTTTAATAAATACCAAATACATTCGGTTTAATATTTTACCTGCAACCAGTTGCTTGCCTAACAGGAATCCTCCCTTTCTTTGAATACACACTCAGATTCAGATTTTGCCTGTGTTTCAACTCTAAGAACTTTCATGGTATGCTGAGCATGAGTTGGTACTGTGCTTTCTCGCTGCTGTGACAAAACACTTGATGAGAACAACTTAAGGAAAGGGTTCCTATTGGGCTGCAGTTCATGGAAACAGCTCATCGTGGTCATGGAGGTGTCCTCGCTGTGGCCGCAGCAGCATGAGAGACAGTCTGTTACATTGAGTCCACAGTGAGGATGCAGAGAGTGACCAAAGCAGGCTCAGCTTGCCTTTCCATCTTCATTGAGTCTCAGACCCCAGATTATGGGATGCTTCTGTCAAGATTCAGGATGGGACTGCTTTGACAGACTGAGTTAAAAACTCTCTGGCAACTTCCTCACACACACATCCAGAGTTTAGTCTCTGGTGTGATTCAAGCCCTGTCAAGTTGAATATTACTTACTCTCTCCGTGGATTCAGCAATTCAGTCTTAGACTTCTAAGTTTCTAGAACCAGGAGCCAAATAAATTTCTCTCCTCCATAGCTCAGCACCATAAAATGGGCTAAGGTACTGTCACATAAATAATTATTAACCCATTTCAGCTTCAGTGGCTGATTCAGGATTGGTTAGGATAAACAAAGGATCAGAGGCTATCTTCTTATATTTTCTAAGCCCTTTCCGTATAAAATTTGTATGCAAAACAAGAACTTCATAATAACTCTGGTCATATCTCCTAGAATACCTGAGCATTAACTATGTAACAAGATGTTGCATTTCGGTCTCCCCAGCACTAATATATGTCAGAGAAACATTTATTTTTTTGCATAACTATTAGTGACAATTACTGAAGGGTTTAAGAGCTCTGATTATTTTGTTAGTGTGAATTTGGCCCTCTTAACATTTCTATAATTTTTATTTTATGACCCAGATAAATATGATCCTCCAAGGGAAAAGTGACTAAAAATATAATACCCACCAGATCTTAGGTTTTGTTTTCTCATCTGGGGACCTGCAAAACACATTCCATTTCCATCCACAACTTCATTTCTTAAAAGTTGTCTTAAGAACTTTATCTGCATGAAATGTTTAGTAAGTTCTTAGTAACTGGAAAAATTTCCAAAGATTTTATGATTAAATTACTAGAAATAAAAACTTCATACATGCTTGGGATTTCAGAATGGTTTGCTTAAGCAGTCATAGTTGTTCAAGGTTACGCGTCCTGGGCACTCACTGCCTTCTCTATGCCCCACATGTCTCTCTGAAGAAAAACAGAAATCTCACCTCCATGCAAGGTGAAGGAGACCACAATGATGTATTGACTCAGTGTGAGAAGGAGGGCTACTCTTCAAGAAAATTGATTTTCAGCATTTTCTTTGCATATTAGTGTTGTCAAAATATTCAACCCTCAGCTGGAGAGATAGCTCAGTTGTCAAGAACACTTCCTACTTTCCAGGGGACCTGCTTTTGGTTTCCAAAACTCAGGTAGCCAGCTCACAACCACGTATGACTACAGCTCTAGGGGATTAAACACACACACACACACACACACACACACACACACACACACACTGAATTAATATAACTGTTTTCTCTCTGGTTACTGCACAGTGGTTTACAATAACGAAGGGTTTTCTATAACAAAAAACTTGAACCTTTGTGCAACCAATTATCCAATTTTTTTTTTTGTAGTTCATGTCTGCAGCTTTCATAAAACATGTGTATTGGAGATTTGAGACATTCTATAAGTGACAAGGACTTACTGCTTAGAGACCTGAACCCAATCCGTGACAAGGGTTTTTATTTATACACATACTTTAACCTGTTTTTAAAAGATTCATTTTTATTTTTAATTATCTGTATGCATGTGTGTCTGGGTAAGTGCATGTTGATTGTAGATGCTCCTTGAGGTCAGAAGTGTTGGAACCCCAAGAACTAGAATACAGGCAGTTGTGAGGTGCCTGACATGGATGCTGTGAACCAAGTCTTCTGCAGGAGAAGCATGTGCTCCTGAACACTGAGTTATCTCTCCAGCCTTCCAAAAGTATTTTTAAAAAGCTGATGCTGAGGCATACCTTGTCAAGTGAAGGGGCATGTGTCATTGCTCTGGGGACCTATCCTTAGACTTTCAGAACTTTTCAGAGGACTGAGAAATCTAAGAGAAGAAGATGATTTCAAGCACGCCACATGGAACCCACCATTTCATGCCTTTCCACCATGCAGGCTACAAGAGCCCTGCAGACACTTCCATGAATTGCTCTTTCTCCACATCAACTGCTCATTATTTTAGAAGTTGTCCAAGTTACAGTCCTGTCAATAGCTGCCTTGACAATTGATAGGAAGCCTCAAACACACAGCTCTTGTACAACTGGAGGAACCATCAGTCGTTGTGATAAGGCATATGGTAAGGACATCATGAAAGGACAGTGAAGATTACCCAAATTAATTTTTCTTCGATACTTTTGAAGCCATGTAAGAAATGTTATTCTAAAGGTTAGTCTGTAGTATAGAAGGACAGCTAGGAAGTCCTTAAAAACCCAATTTACGTCATTTTTCTTTCATGTACCAAACACGCATTTGACATAGTTCACCCTTTAATCTTAGACTTCATTTGTCTGTGAGCACTTCCAGGTTCCCGCCAAGGCAACAGCACAGAGGCACAGAGCAAGGGTGAGTTACTGTCATTAATAAGCCAGCCCATTCTTCCCCAACCTCATTTAAACTAATGGACCATATGTGGCCATTTTCTTTCAACTGTATCCAAGAACATTGCGGCACAGAAGAGGGGGCCGTGAACTTACACATGACCACAAGTTCACATTTATTGTCCAGTTAAGACAAGGAATGGTGAGTGCGGTACTTTGTCCATCTTGACAAATGCCACCCTCGGTTATCTGCCTGAGTTATATCATGAGCCAGAGTGATTACATTTATGTTACTTAAGCTAATGTATGAGAATTTATTTCTAAGACTATATTAGGGTTTCTACAGTTGGAAGCTGTACAAAGAAAGACTAAAATATCCGCGTTTATCTTGCACAGTGACACAGACTCCTCTTCCGGTACCACTCAGATTGATTGGCTAAGCTTTCCTTTGTATCGGAAAAATCTTAAAAAGTAGTGTGTATCACAAAAGTTTAGAGAGCACTGGGGCATAAGGGCGTGGGTTTTAGGCAGTAGTGAGAGTTAAATTAGAGAGTCTAACATAGATCATTCCCGGGTGGAACATATAAAGCAAAGCAAAACAAAACAAAACAACAACAACAACAAAACCCAAAACCCAAAAGACTGACAGGAAGCCATAATCAAAGGGAATAGGGCTTGACAGAGAGATGTTGCATATTTCAAACCTTCATGGAGGATGGGCAGGCAAACATTCTCTGCAGGAAGTTGGCACCCATAAGAGAAAGATGGCTGCAGTACACTGTCGAATTCAGGATGGTGCAGGGGTGCACAGACCACAGCTCTGAGCAGATGGTTGGTTGGCAGTGGCTGAAGTGGCGCCTGGGCTGCCTCTGATTTCAAGTCTCCCTGGCCTGGGAGCTTTGACAGATCATTCCGGAATATGTCAAAAGTACCGAAATGTGTCAAGAGTAGGCTAGTGTCAGTCCTTGCGTGGACAGTCTGTGGCTGAGCTCTGAGAAAAAACGCAGAGGCAAGAGTTTCAGTTCTCTGGACCTTCGTCTCTGAGCTGGTAAGACTGGGGAGTGATCCTGGGTAACCTGCAGAAAGCCCTTTGTAACTGTTACTCTCGTACCCCTAAGGCAAGTGCTACCCCAATGAGTTTCAGCCTCAGACCTTTAAAAAAATAGTCCTTTGAGACCCAGCCTGGCTAATTGTTCCTGATTGGTTCAGAACTTGCTCTGTAGCTCTGACTGGCTCCTTTTCTCGATGTCCAGATTAAATGGGATTGACTTCGGCCTCTTTCCACAGTGCTGTAATGTTGAGATCTATAGGGAATAATTAACAGGAATAAAAATTGCAGAGATTGTTGTTCATTCTGTCTAGCCAGTGCTTCACAGACAGGGAACTAGAGAAATGTTCATTTATGGAAAAAGAATGCTTCTTACACTCACGTTTATTGATGCTGACAATTTTCTAAAATTAAACAATAAATTTGATTCAGAAAAATCTGTAGCTTGCAAATAAAAACACATGATTTTTACCAAAAAAGGGAACAGATCCATAAGACTTCCGAATCAGCCAAAACCTACTTCTTCTCCTTCTGGTTAAATCTAAGATACATGTGAAAAACATCAAAGCAAGTATTTAGAAGATGAACATTCAGAATTAGAGCGTCTGCATTATCCAGTGTTTTTTTTTTAAATTTAATTTTATCTCCTTCCTCAATTTATTGATTTTCTTTGGTCTTAGGAGAGTTGACACTCATTATCCCCCCTCAAGAAATATTCCTAGCTCTTCTTGCTTTCACTATTTTCTTTAGTTTAGTTCTCATTGAATTACAGAATAATATGGATTTTTAAAACATTCAACATGTTTTTTCCTCTACCACCTTAAGAGTAGCAAGTACTTCCAATGATTTGCCTGTTTCATCTTCAGTGCATTGGTTGTGTAAAAATTACAAGAACCGACACGCAGATGCAGCATTCTGAGCATGCAATAAAATAGAAACAAAAACTGTGTGCCTAAAGGACTCTGTTGGGTTATTTTACCCTGCTCCCTCAAGCCTGCTCTTAATAGTTATTCGACCATAACACAGTGTAGTCCACACTCTCTTTTAACTCAAACATTACAGACACTAATAATATTTCTTGAGAGCTGACACATTTTCATGCATTTATTTTGGTTTGGTTTGGTTTTTGTTTTACACAGATCTCAATTCATCCTCACAAAGTCTCTGGAGTCTGGACTATTACACACCCAGTCTCCTAGACCAGGGCATTTGAGAACTGGAAGATTTTTCTTGCTGTGTGTAGAAAAACAGGCAGCTATTCTGGAGTATGCTTGCTCCAATTACAGCAGTGCTTGCATGCATCTTGAAATGGCACTGGAAGGTGTAGTTGTAAAGGTCAACACACTGTCTTAAAAATCAGACTGTTACACTTACCAGGTTTGAAAACCCAGTCTTCCAGTTCTCAAATGTCTTGATCTAGGAGACTGGGTGTGTAATAGTCCAGACCCCAGAGACTTTGTGAGGATGAATTGAGATCTGTGCAAAACAAAAACCAAACCAAACCAAAATAAATGCATGAAAATGTATCAGCTCTCAAGAAATATTATTAGTGTCTGTAATGTTTGAGTTAAAAGGAGATTCAAACCATAACGTTTTAACAGACTGTTTTAAAGATATCTGAGCATCATTTGTTATTCTGCCCAGTGTTAATAATTGCTTGATATCAAACAATATATCACCGTGTGAGCCCTTGAGTGATTTTATGCAACGGAAACAAACCAGTCTGTTCTCTAGCCGTAAGTAAGGCAATCTGAAACCCTTGCACTTGAGGGTAGGTTAAGGTTTTGTTAGGGAGTTGCAGAGAACACTCGAGAACACAGATTTACTAAATTAACACTCAACATTAATGAGCAGTTTGGAAGACAAGCTTCATCTTAGGAATCTCCTTAGTGTATATGAGCAGCATTGCTTATGGCTTGGTGAATGTGGTCTTCCTGGGCAGTTGAGAACACAGTATGTGGAGCTCGGCTGTCACTTCCATTCATTTTCCTTCCCATAATGATTTCATTATATTTCATTCTTGGGTTTGGGGAATAAATACAGCCAATTAACAAGTATATTCCAAGTGCCTTTTAATGTAGTGTTTATATAATTCACGGGTTAAGGCTTATTGTGGTACTTTCTCTTACATTGATTGAATTAGCACATTACACTGTTTCATTGTAAGGAATGTGTCTAATGGATTCTGATTTTACTGCTGCTGCTTGAAGCTTTCATTTTAACTCTGCAGCCACATAGAAATTCTGAGTTTGAGTTGAAACTCTTTTTGATACATTGGTTTTGTGTATTATTTCTGATGTTAAAAACCTCAGAAATGAAGTGTGTAGCATATCTCAGTGTGATCACACCTTAATAAAGACTTGGAACAATTTTGAAAATGTTATCTTTAAATGAAATTCAAAAATTTTAATAAAGTTGTAAAAAAGAAAAGTATACTTTTAGAAAGGTATCTATACTGGACTGATGAAAAATGACTAATTTTTAAATCTTGGAGTTAAATATTCCTTGCAAATGATTGTATTTGCTCCAACTATCATTTTCTGAATCAAGGAAGATGTTCATTTTTACATTTACTTGGAAGTATAGAGAAATTCATGGTGGTGGGGAACTGCCCATCACTTCCCATAGATCTCTGACTTCATTTGGTAATAACTTTGATCTTAATCTCCAGTTCTTCTGTTTAGCTCCTTACATTCTTTTTCGTTTGTTTGTTTGTTTGTTTGTTTCGAGACAGGGTTTCTCTGTGTAGCTCTGGCTGTCCTGGAACTCA
>NW_022196899.1:33664280-33673030 GCF_008632895.1 Mastomys coucha | reverse complement strand
ACTCAGAAATCCGCCTGCCTCTGCCTCCCAAGTGCTGGGATTAAAGGCGTGCACCACCACCACCACCCAGCCAGCTCCTCACATTCTAACAGAGCTGAATGAGGGTTAAGGGAAACTTAGATGATGTGTCATTGACTGAAGCACGCAGAGCCTACACTCGTGTGTGCAACTCATAAATATGTTGATACATAAAATACACATGCTTCATACCATAATTGCCTCACTAAATAAAAGAAAAGAATACTTCTGCAACCAGACAAGAGTCCCAATTTTAAAACTCCCCATCTCAGTTAAAGGGAACCCACTGGAAATCTTCCTTTCCCCATCATTACTTCCATGGTGCTTTAGGATGCACAGCACACACTGGTGCTTCAGAGTTTGCACAATCTGTTCTAGAGAATTTAGAATGAAGTAAAAGTATCTATTGCATGAGATGACCAGGCAAATCCTCACTCTTGAAACTTAGCTGGCCTAGAACTCATACCGTTGCCCATGTTGGATTTGGACGTAGGATGAGTTCTCCTGTCTATGCTGCTCTAGGGCTGGATTATAGGCCTGTGCCTACAAGGAGAATTCAGTAGGTGTTGATTTTTTAAGTCAACTTTTTATTAAGGTCAAACACAGGTGCCAAACACATACCAATTCTTGAGTCTAGAGGATGCACCTTCTTCCAGCACTCCTGTGCTGCCAGGTCTCTGAAGGAGAAGCTGAACATCCACAGGACCAGAGAATCATCCACAGGATTCTCCCCGAGTCCTCTTAACGTCATACATTGTTGACTTCTGATATTGCAGGTTAGTTTTATCAGCAGAAGCAGCTTTTGATTGACCATGGCATACCTACTTACTATGACAGGAGAATCTTGCATAGGTACTAAATGAAAACTTTAGATGTTTAAAACCATCTTGATCCTATAAGTGGCCAGCAAATAAAGAGGTACCTGGAGGTGATGTTGGAAGCCAAACTAAATCCACTGAAATTGATGTAGCATCAGAAACACAAGCACAGATAATCTGGGCATTGTTTGTAACTAAATCTGTCCCACTCAACAATTTATTGCATGACATACTTTGGCATTGGTCACTGAGAGCTCAAAACAAATAAGTTAGCTCCCCAAAGACATGGAGATCCTAAGGAGGATGAACCTGAAGCATGGTGGCCATTGTTAAGAGCCCTTGCTTTGTCTTTATAAATCCCTGCTTTCTCCAGAGGACTGCGAATAGCCTTGCGTAGGAAGTGCTCAATGAGCCATGGAGAACGGGGATGGAATTAAATTGAGTGAAATAATGTTGGTGGCTGGGAACCTTTAACAGGGATGTAAACAAAAAGGAGGTTTTGCTGAGAGAGGCTCTCACTGAGGGGATGATTCTTAAGGCTTCACCAGAGATACTCTGGGTTTAATTTGAAACAGCATCCTGTTGGGCCACTTCAGTGAGAAACTGTAGTCACTCAATTATTTTATTATTTTAACTGAGAACAAAAGGAGTGAATGAAATAACGATCTTTTCATAGCATTTATCCTTATGTGCAGTCCTTAGTTATGTAAGTGAAGATCACAGAGACTTTACATTTGTAGCCAAGTTTGTAAACAACCCAAGATAAGGTAGGAAAATCATGCCTATTTTTAAAAATAATACATGTAAATCTCTTTGCTAAATTGCCATCAGATCTGCTCTGCAACTTTCTGATATCCTACAGCGTTAATTAAAATGTTTTGTGTGTGTGTGTGTGTGTGTGTGTGTGTGTGTGTCTTGTGTCTGCATGTATGAGTGTGGGGAATTCTTTTAGGAAATTAGTTAAGACAGCTCTTTGAACTGTGTCTTCTAAGCCACACATATGATAGTTTTTCATTTGTCTAGGATAGCTTTGAGAGCCCATTCAGGGTGCTTGTGGTCACCAGACAAAGGCTGTTTTATTCACAGTAAGTTAGAAACACTATAATTGTTAAGAATGTCTGTTTGAGAATAAAGGATGCAGAGAAAAGGCTGCTGTGCCGGTGACAGTAATCCCTTCAAGTCCATTTAAACAATTTGTGAATCAAAATAAAAGTTTAAGAAGCTCCAACAATTTCTGAAGAAGGTACTGATTTTCTCAGTTGTCTGTGTGCACAGGAAATACTGAGTCAGGGTTTTAGACCCTACATTGTTAGAGAGAAGACAGACACACTGTGTCTAGTGATTTTTAAGCATGATGTGATAGAGCCTTGTGCTCTATGCATAGATATAACTATTGCAAATACTGCATAAAATTGAATACCAGATTTAATTTTTCACTTCTCTCTTTGTCATTGACTTAATGAGTTGCTAAGTATAATATAAGGAAATAAAACCCAGTTACTTAATTTTTTATTTTTGTGGCTTTCATAACTGTGTACAACAAGGTATTATTTTTATATTTATTCCCTCTAAATTTCTTCATGTTGCTATCAACATTCCTTCCTCTCAAATTCATATACTTTGTTTTATAACCCCTGAAGTTCAGTTAGAGCTGTCCAGACATACATGTTTAATTAATCCAATAAAACATCAATAAAATGATGAATACTACAAATCAAATGAAATAAAATAAGATCCAACCATTTATTTTGATTTTTCACCCAGAGTTCACAGAAACAAGTTGTTTCCATCAAAGACAAGTGGGCCAGGGGTGTTTCAAACGATTTCTGTAAAGAGAAGAGAGGTACCTGATGCTGAGGGACAGCAAGCCTTTGCTTCTGGGTTTGCTATAGTTTATGGTATTCTTTAGCTGTCAAACAATCTTTGGATCATTGTCACATCAATATTGTATAAAAATTAGACTCTAGCATCTAGTGTAACCATTAATATTCTTTATCATTGAAATCTCTTCTCTCCTAACTAATTATGCTAAAGATACTATCCGAAAATCCTACAGTGTTTTAGATATTTGCCTTATTTTGATGTTTTTCTAGTAGGCCAGTCATTCCAGGAAAAGAAAAAAAAATGAGTAGAGGAAAATGAAGACTCTTTATCACCTCCTTTTATCACAACGTAGTTGAACTACTGCCAGTCTGGCTACCAGGGCTATGAACAAGGCTTTGTTGGGTCTCAGCTTTTATTCACTCTAAGGAAAACACACACTTAATATGTCAAAATGTGGTTGTTTAGTTAGAATTGCTTTGGCTACTATCAATTGGAGTTTGAAAAGAAATTTTGGAAGCTCTTTGCTGACCATTCTGTTCTTTTCCAGGATAGTTTATAAACCAGACAGAATCTTCTAGAAGCTCCTCCTCTCAGTGAGTACATCTGTGTTCGTACCTCCTCCCCCAGCAGCAACTCTCTGTCATGAAGCATCTCTTGGATGATGTTCATGCATTTTGTGAAAGTGTTTGTGGTACTGAAAACATTCTCCAAATTCCTGGGACATTAGAGTATTATGTGCTCAGTCTTTAAATCTCAACTCCACAGTCAACCCCAGGAGTTTGGAATAGGAACTAGATGTTAGCAACACTTCCAAACCTGACACAGATCTGTGATGCACTGAGCTCTGTGACCTTTTCCCTCTTTTCATAGTTTTAGAGAGGAAATGGTGACAGAGAGTAGAATAGAGTTCTACTCAGCAGGATCCAGTAACAAGGATAAAGTACCAATCAAAAGGACAAAACCTCACTTTCAGATACAATTAGTAATAAAGTCTATTTTTATTATGATAAACAATAGCCAAGATTATGGGGCAGTAGGATGCAATGAAAATTTTGCAAACATTAAAAATCCCTAGAAACCTTCCTGTAGTTATTAACATGGCATTAAAGATCAGAGGCTACCAGGCTAGTCCATGGAATGCAAAGAGTTTAAATGAAAGCATATTTATTAAAGAAATCTTCATTTAGCTACTGAAAGTAAGTAGAGACATTGGCATATATGGAAAAGATGGGTCTGTATTACCAAGGCAAAATCTTAAGTCAGATTCTATAGGGCTTCTCCAAATGCATTAGAAACCTTGCCTGTCTCCATGACATTCTAGCCTGGATGAAAGCATGGGGTGGGACTGCATCTCAGTGAAGTCTAGGCCCCCACTTTACATCATCTTACTGGGGTGGTGGCTCTACCTGCTAACTCGTGCCCCTTTCCTTCTTGGACATTAATAACCTTTTTCTCTAATTTCGGTTCTCATTTATTTTAAGACAGGGCCTCATTAGGAAGCCCAGTGTGGCCTGAACTGTGCTAGAATCCAAAGTTCATAGAATCCCCACTCTGGCCTCCAACTCAGCCTTCCAAGTCCTAGGATTCCCAGGGCAAACCAACACTCCAGGATGTTATCACTTTTTTTTTGGTTGAGGATTTTCTTCAGAAGAATAAGGAAATAAATATCTGGGTTTTACTTTTATGCTTCACCTTTAACTTCAAGACATCTAAATGTGAAAGTAAATCATTTAAAATTTTATTATTTCTGATTTCATATTAGCAACTTCTAATACTCTAGTGCAGAAGGGATGGTATCTTAGAAAACTTCCTGGTGGTTAACTAATACTGCATCAAGGTGAGCAATGAGAGAATCTCATTTTCCTGATGGGAAGATTCTGTATTGGATTTAGTGGGTCTGCTGAGGTCACATGACATAAAACATCTATTTTAGTTTCAGACTCAGGCCAGTGGATTCTAATTGCTCAAATATTGTCCCAAACTGTCTATTTTTAAAGGAATCTTGGTCCTCTTTAGTATAAAATTATATTTTCAAATCCTAAGTCTGAGTTCTAGGGACACACGTTGCTCTTGAGATGTCATGATTAGTAGATTCTTCAGGGACAAGCTAGAAAATACAGTATAATAAACTCTCTCCACACTCACACCCACGAACACACTCATGCACACACAGGAACACACACACATACACAATGTCTGTTTTGCTCTCTTTTGTATTTCACACTTTGTCCCCTGTCGTTTATTTTATTTAGCCCTTTCCTTCTTCCAACCCTCCCTTCTTCTCCTTGACAAAGTCTTACTATGTGGCCCAGGCTGGCCTGGAACTTCTTATCCCCCTGCCTCAGCTTCACCCTGCTAAGGTTAAAGGCATACAACAGCACATTCATCTTCATATCTATTTATCAACTTCTATGTATTTCTTTCTACACTTAATATTGTATCTTCTAACATCAATTTCCTTTGAGCTCTGGCCTCTATTAAATAGAAAAGGCTGAGAAAATTGTGTTGATATCACAGTTATAAACAAAGCCACCCGGCCTTCAGTATTCATAGCTAACCGTCAGCAGCTTATCACTGAATATACACAAGTAAACTGCTCTGTCTGAGGCTGTTTGAATTCAATGTTTTTTTGTTTCTCTGTTGTTCTTATGACAAGCCTGAGAAACAGCCATTCATTTGTTAATGTTTAGATGCAATTGGAGTTGACCTCTTAAGATACTGTTTCCCTTTGGAGGACATGAAACTTTAACATGGTTCAAAAGTCAATAGTACATTAAAATGTAATAGTCAGCAAATTGTTATCTCAACTTTATTTCACTAATTGCTTCTCTGCCCTCTCTGGAGAACGGTTTTCATTGTCCTAAGTATTCTTCCTGATTCAACCAAAATTACCTTCTCCTTTCTTTTCTGTTTTTCTTACTTATAAAATAATTGTATTGGAGCATTCTTTGAACTTTATTATTTTTTTTAATCTAAAATGAAAGCCCAGTTATAATAAACTAGAAAGTGAGCAAAATAAAATATTTTACAAAATAGCCTTCCTGTGGTAATCCATGCCGCTTCAGTACTCCAGAGGCCCAACGGTCACAAGTTCAAGGCCGATTGAAAACTACTAAGTGGAAGGTTTGAGAAGTTTACTAATTTTAACATTTGGCACAAACTTACTGTATTGTTTAACTAAAATAATGTTGTTATGACAAGAATACTGCAGACCTGTGAAATTTTACTGATTTCATTGTTAAAAAATATAAAATGTTTGTGGTTAGCTTTGTATTTATTTCAAAGGAGAAAGTGGGCATCTGCTAGAACTGAGCGTATTTCATGATCCTTATGAAAGCATTCATTATACAACAGTGTGTCAGTGACCTTCTGTTAGGCCAAAGCTGCCCTTGAACCCATGATCCTTCTTCTGCCTCGAGAGTGCTCTAGTGATCGACCAGCAGCACCATGGCCAGTTTACTTTGTGAAATATCTTATTTTGTCTGTTTTTCATTTTGTCATAACTCAAGTTTGAGTAATATTAAGAATGTTCCACCTCCAGCAATTGGGTCTTTTTGTTTAATGCATTGTCCTTGCTCTTGTCTTCAGTGCTGAGGATGAACTCAGAGCCCGCTGCCTGTGAGCCATCTCAGCCAGCAGCCTCCAAGCCTGAACAGAGCTCTTTAGAAAGTGAGTCAGGCTCTACTGATAAAGCCAGAGGGTTTCCCATGAAATTTAGGGGCCTATCAAGAATCCAAGGCCATGGTTTCTCTTACTGATCCTACATCATGTCTCATGTCTATATCACTATTGATTTTTATTACTTAACTTTATGAAAAAAGCCATAGTTCTTCTGTTTCTTTTACATAAACTGTTTTCTCATCCTATTATCTATGCAACATCCTGTATGTGTTGTATGATACCACTTTCCGGTGAAAGGTCACTTTAGCACTAATGCCTGTGTTGTTATTCTATTGCTTTGCTGATTAAACAAGGGATGCGTGAGGCTCAGCACAGACTTCTGAGGATCTGAAGTTTTAGGAGTATCTTTATTTTTATGTAATCTCTAAAAACGAATATTATGCAAGGGACTGAGGCGAAGGCTAGGAAGTTAAGAGCACGTGCTGCTCTTACAGAGAAAAGGAAATTGGTTTCCAGAACATACAGTTGGTTTCTCAGAGTTTCCTGTAACTCTAGCTCCAGGAGAATCTGATACCCTCTTTAGGCCTCTGTTGGAATGAACATGTTCAACACATGTAGACACACACACACACATTTAGATATATACACACATACATACACACACATGCAGATATACACACTCACACATACACATGCATACACACATGCCATAAATAAAAGTAAAACAAATATTTAAGTGATAGAGCTAATATAAATCTTACAGTCATCATTAGTCTAGAAAAGTAGGAATAATAGTCTTTGCAGTATATGTCTCATCCACACCAGAGATGAGTGAGTTTCAGTAGAAAGAGAGGGATAAATCCCCTCTGAGAGTTTTCTATAGACAGAACTTAACCCCGAGTATCTGATAAGAAATGATTTGCAAGTGTCTTGTTTGTAACAGTACATTCCTGAGATACCCATATCATCTGTCTAATGAACATAAACTTTAAAGAACCTCTAGTACCAGGTAGGCCAATCCAGCTACACCACAAAACATGTGCTCAGCCCAATCTCACATGATTATTCCATGCTCTTAGTTGCAGGCTTAGAGGATGCTTTAATTGAGACTTCCTCTGACGTTGTTGTCATCCTGACGGGGGATCTGTGTTCTTGGAACAGGGAGTTTCTTTATAAGGCTTTTTCTGTAGACCAGTGAGTGATGGATGGATGCCATTTGCAGGGTCTGAGGAGTTAAAGACTTGACATAGCCCCGGGCCCTCCTATGGAAAGCATCATCCACTGCTTATGAAGCCACAAAGCAGGATCAAATCAGCCTTTTCTAGTCCTACCTTTAACTTCCCTTTACTAGGGATGCTATGACATTTCTAACAGATTTCTTCCACACCACCCTTTCAGAACACAAATAAAAGAGTAAATACTGGAGCTGTGCTTGCTCCCATTCAACTTTCAGCTCTGTTGGCTTTCAATACCACCAGTGTGCTTAACTGGGTGAGGTTTGTTTCCTCTTATCCAGCAGTGTCATTCATCTGCATGGAAAATAATCCAGCCATATATGTGAAAAGATTTGCATTGCAAATTAAAGCTATTCATGTTGGAAATGTAGCTGTAGACTGGAGAAAGCAGTGACGGCAAGAAATGGGGTTCAGGCCATCTTTACTGAGGACAGTGCAGTTGGAATGTCTCATGCTAGCTGCATGAGCTCTGCATAGTCTTTAGTATATACTATAAAGATCTTTCTGATGAACGTGTGCTTAGATTTGATTCTAACTGTAGTGTATTACAGCTTTTGGGCATTTTTTTTAAATAATGTTTTTTGAAAGTGTAACAGCCACAGAAATAAAACTACATTAAAATTTTTCAAGGGATTCAATGCTTTAAATAATATATTTTTAAATTTCATGATTAACTTTTTATACATCTTATGGAATCCCTTTAAAGAGGAAAGGAGTAGATCTAATCAGAATCTTTCCGTACTTAACCTAAAACAACCAAAGCAGATAAACCCATTTCATGATAGGTAAATATTACTCAACTGTTACTCATCAACTAAGATTTTAATAATATCATAAAGATACTTACTCCAGTGATTTTTTAGCATAAAATAAACAACTTTAAACAAATAAATATTGAAACGCATTACATAATTTGACTTCATTCATTTTCTGTGATTTGAGCAGCTGTAATAAAATGCTACAGGATGACAAATGAGCAAGATTATTTCTTCAGAGTTCTAGATATTGGGAAATTGAGGTATTTGTTTTTGGAAATGTCCTTCTCTCTGTGTCAGTTCATGGCTGATGGTCACAGAAAGCATAAGACAGATGAAAGAGATGTACCACAGGATTTTGAAAGACCCACACTCTTATAAAAACAAGTCTACTCATGAAAGCTATGTGTCCAGGACCTGCATGGTTCCTCCAGGCTTCTCACACTTTCATACTGAGATTGTGTTCAGGACCTGCATGG
>NW_022196899.1:33628356-33664187 GCF_008632895.1 Mastomys coucha | reverse complement strand
CTCCAGGCTTCTCACACTTTCATACTGAGATTGTGTTCAGGACCTGCATGGTTCCTCCAGGCTTCTCACACTTTCACACTGAGATTGTGTTCAGGACCTGCATGGTTCCTCCAGGCTTCTCAAACTTTCACACTGAGATTGTGTTCAGGACCTGCATGGTTCCTCCAGGCTTCTCAGCACTTTCATACTGAGATTGTGTTCAGGACCTGCATGGTTCCTCCAGGCTTCTCAGCACTTTCATACTGAGATACAGTTTTTTGTATGTGGCTCCTTAAGACACTTTCCCCTCTAGGTGTGTGCCTATTAAAGAAAAATGAATATGAATTTGAAAACTTGTAGTTGTTAACTATTTTAAATGAATCTGGTCACAAATGAAAGACAAGGTAGAAGGAGTCTGATGCTGGACTAAAAAAGACAGAAAATGAGGGTCGTGGGCACGTTGTAAGGAAAAGAACAAAGAATAGATAGAATAGATAACAGGACACAGGATACAAACCAGTGAGATGCTAATTAATCAGAAATGGAGGTGTCTCTACGTTCTATACAAATGGAATAGGTAACTAATCTCTAAACCTACATTTCCTCATTTGTAAAACTGGGATGATGATTTTTTTAAAACCCTCAGTTGTAGAGATAGTATCATTTTGTGGAGAATAGTAAATAAAATAAACTTCTACTACTACCAGTCATTTAGAAAAATAACAGAATTTAAAATATACACAAAGACCCAATACTCTTCTATACTAATATTTATGTACCTAGTGAGGACCACTGAAATCTCCTATATCTTTATTATAGGCAATGGGTTTGGTTAGCCATAGAAACAACATTGAGATTCTTTCTTCCAAGAAGAGATGAGTGTGTATGGAGTAAAGAGGAAGGAGTTAATGATGCAGTCAGTGAGAGCCAGAAATTCTTAGGTAACAGGTGAAAAAGAAGAATAAATGGACAACGAAGCATTACTACAGAGTGCTCAGCATTCATGTTTTGGAAGAACAACAATATCAACCAACCAGACATCCCAAAACCCCCAGGGACGAAACTGCCAACCAAAGAGTACACATGGAGTGATCCATGGCTCCAGCTCTATATGGAGCAGAGGATGGCCTTATCTGGCATCACTGGGAAGGAGGCCCCTCGGTCCTGTGGAGGCTCTATGCCCCAGCATAGGGGGATGTTAGGGCGCTGAGGCAGGAGTGGGTGGGTGGGTGGGGGAGCACACTCATAGAGGCAGGGGGAGGGGAGGGGTTTATGGATGGGAACCTGGGAAGGGGATAACATTTGAAATGTAAATAAATAGCCAAAAGAAGCACCTTTATTTACAACTACTTGTTTGCATAATAAAACCTACTTTCATGATGTGAACTTCTACCGTTCTCTTTTTCTAAAGTTAGATGAGTATTTTGTGCCTTTCTGAGAAGAGCTTTCCATATCTGAACTTGTCATATTTGTTATATGACATCTGATGTAGTGAAAGCCAAAGAATGTGGCACCTTTGTCCACTAGAACTTGTAATGTGGACTTTAATAACCTCATAGATTAGAACAGAAGTAATATTGTCTTGCAACCTCCCACAGACCAAGTATTACAAAGCTAAAATTATAACTAGTATAAATTACACAATGTAAAGTATGTTGAACAACATCTCTTCATTATAACAAGCTCAATCATTCAACCAATCTGATGTATAGCTATTTAAACTAAGGTCAGTAATTTTAAACAAAATGAGAAGTGATCAAATGAGCATGTAAAATCTGAATCTTATTGTCCAAGGAGTAGGCTTGTCATCTATTTCTACCCTATTATGCTAGGATGAATGTGTAGCTGATAAGTCATTGTCAATCAGGAAGCCAAGGAACGATCACAGATGTGAAAAATTCTGACATCCTGAGATAGGATGTTTTTCCCTCCTAGAGTGTTTATCTCAGATGCATTCTTCCTTCTTGGTTATAGGACTGGCTGCAGAGGAAATATCAATAACCGGCCCAGAATAATCAGCCAGGGAAGTAGTGTTTTTTCAATGTTGTCAAGGTGACTAATTACATATAATTCTTTAGGTCATACTTAAGGAATATATATTCTCAGCAAGGACACTCTTGCACAGTCTGGATTAATGTGCACATACAATGGATTGTTATTTGCCTTTCTTTCTTTGAACTTATTTCTCAACAACTTCTAAGGTGAACATGTGAAGAGTATATTCTCTGTAAATAACAAAATTTTATTTTTTATAAACATAAACTTTAATGACTTTAGCAATGGCTGAGCAAGGGGTAAAATAAATTCATAAGTGAATTTATTTGGTCCAACATTTATCAATAAAACTCTTTGTTTTTTAAACATTTTGTATTGGATTGCTTATTGGTTAGAGCTAGACAAAAAGATAAAAAAAAAATGCAAACTAAAGGTTAAAATGAAAAGGATTTGGGGCTGGAGAGATGGTTCAGTGGCTAAGAGTACTTGCTGCTTTTACAAAGAAAGCACTAAATTTCAGCTCCTGGCACCCACATAGTGGTTGACAATCATTTTTAACTCCAGTTTCAGGGCAGCTACTAGTTTCTTTGGACACAAAGAATGCAGGTGATACACACACACACACACACACACACACACACACACACACACGCAGACAAAACACTCACAAATATAAAATAAAAAGACTTAAGTCTGTTTTAAATGTGCTGGATTTATTTAAACTTACACGTAAATTAATGTAAAACATATATACTTGACACTGTATTTGTAAGTATAAATGTATGTATGATGTGTGTGCATGTACATAGGAAGTTTTTCTTTGCTTTGCTTCTTTCTACAACCCCAGCTGTAATACACACACACACACACACACACACACACACACACACACAGAGAGAGAGAGAGAGAGAGAGAGAGAGAGAGAGAGAGAGAGAGAGAGAGAGAGAGAGAGAGAGAGAGAGAGAGAGAAAGAGAGAGAAAGAGAGATTAAACTGTAGGAATGTATGTTTCTTTCAGAAAAATAAATGGTTTTCTTAGGGAAGAAAAGAAATTTGTCAATATATAAATATATAGAGTGGAATTGTCAGGGAACATACAAAGACTTTTAGATAAACTAAATGTAAAATTCAGCATTTTGAAAATAATGCACCATATATTAATCTTGGATGCTCGGCAAAGCCTGAAGACAAAGCCCCAGGTTTGTGACAACAGTGACATCTGCCATCTATGTTTGAAGTGACTATATATGACTCTATGGGGGCTACTTTACAATGAAAGCTGAAAGGCTTGCCTGTTTGCCACCCACCCATGAAATGTGAATTTCATACAGGGATGCAGCAGCTTTCCTTCCACCAATAAAAACATCATAAGTCTACAGTAAAAAATATTTAATCTCGAGTTTTCAGCCTAAAGTTTGGGTCTGCACACATGGGTCTAATGTCCTGTTGCAGGTCTCTCTATCGATCCCTCAGTGATAAGAATAATGTTGTGCTGCCTCCCGGAGATGGGGGAATTGTGTAGAAACAGCTATCCTAAACAATTCCATACTTTATACATAATTTGCATTATTTTCTCAGTCACTATAATAATTTTAAAGCAGCAATGAGAGCATTCCTGAATAAAGTAGTCCTGGATGATGTTTGAAGTCAGGCTTGTCCTCAGCATGACAGAGGAAACCATGACAATGGAAGTAAGAGATGATGGGAAGCAGTTAGACTCACATAAATTCAAGGTTTTTGCAGATTCCTCTCCTTAACCATAGAAGCACTTTTAATCATCGCAAAAGAAAATGATGTTTTTATTTCTTATAAAACATGCATGCAGACTTATTACTTTTGTGCCATATTACAAACCCAGCAAGTCTAATTTCCCACAGTGATACACTATTTTGTGTGAACCATTCAATATTAAAAGCTTCTTATGCATGCAGATCCCTTCTGTGGGTTACAAATAAAGATACATTGAAATTAAGTTAATAGCTCAGGGACAGCAAGATAAATGCTCAGTGTTTTAGCTGCTTTTACAATTCTCTTAAATTTATTAAACCAGTGTCTAAAAGCCCATAATGAGGAAGGCGTGCCATAGCCACCAATATGCATGCTTGAAGCAGCCATGAATAAGAAAATAGCACGTGCACTCTTGTGGAAGAGGGTTTAAGAGGATATATGCAGCCCAGTCAGTACAATACATCAGACAGGAAAATCGGTATAAATAAATAAAGTAATCGGGGCAGGAGAGCCAACCAAACCGAACATCTCTGCAGAGGAAATATTTGGCAGAAATGTAAATGACGAGTGGTGGCCTTTAGAAAATCTCAGGGGAAAGCATTCCAGGTCCAAAGCAGAGTAAGTCTAGAAGCTCTGAGGAGAGGCCTCCTTATCTGTGTGTTCTTAAACAACCAAAGTAGAGATGACACAGGCAGGGGGAACATGGGAGGCAAGGCACCTACCCTGGGAGAGGGCTTTGTGAACACAGCAGCTAGGGTTGAGCCAGAAAAGGAAACAGGCGACACAGGAAAAAAATGGCGAGAAGTCTTGCATTCTGGTCTAGTTAACAAGAGCTTCAGTCACCAAGGACCTCAGCTGGATACCTTAAACAACAAACAGTTGATCATTTCAAGGTCTTGGGAGTGGGAGTGTGATCATCAATCATGTAAGTCTATTCAGAGTTACAGAGAGAAGCTACCAGAGCAGCCCTCAGAAGGACAAACCTGATTGGCTACCCTCCTTGGGACTTTCTGCAACCAAAGCTCACTTTAATGGTTGTTCTGATCTTCTGTCAGCTTAAGGAGATGTATCAGGTTCTTGGTGACAGTCTTCTCCCATTCTCCCCAGTGGCACCAAGACTTAATTTGAGGTCCAACTTTGCACACTACTACTCTTCTACTCTGCCCCTAGTATGGTCCCTGTCAATAATGTCCATCACACTTTCAGAACAGCTAAGAGTACACTTTCAGGCTCAGTGTTGATTTCCTATCTGATTCTGGGACTTTGAAAATCAGCATATGACCACTGCCTGGGATGGTTGTTCACCAGTTTCATACTAATTAAGAAGATCTGTAAAGGTTACTTGAGGCAAATAGGTTTGTTTGCTTAGAGCAAAGACAGAAGGACAGGAGAAAGTGATCTACTTTTCACATTGGAATATGATGTATATCTGCACACGAACTATAAAACGTATATGGTGCAAACTGTCCTAGGTATAGGATGTTTTGTGAGATTAGTGCTTTATTGTAAAATTGATGTTTTTAATCAAATGAGTTGGAGAGTGGGAGTCTTGCTTGCTGTGGCTCAGTCCTGTCTTCATGTTCATTTGTCACTTTTATAACTAATATTATAACATTGTCTTTCCCTCGTGTTTCCTTCTGTCCTGTATTCATTGTGATTTTCATCAGAACAGGATATTCCATGAATCTTCCTGTAGTAATTTTTAAAGAAGTATTTTTTTTAACAAAAGCTTCTTCAAAATTAGATCTCAAGAACAGAATCCTGACACATAGCTTCTATTTTAACATTTGTTGCTAATTTGCTAATGAAGTTCCTGTCAGTGTGGATAGGGGAATTCTCACAAGTTTTCACCTTTAGGTGTAGAGCTACAGGAAGCTGATGTTTGCAAAGAAGGGAAGAATCTCCAGGGTAGGTTAGCCAATCCCATGAAGTTAGCCCTGAACACATAAAGGTGGTATCTGGTTAGCTCAGCAGGTTGTGCTTGTAAGTGCAAATCAATAACCACATGTAAACATAGATACACAGACAGACCTATATATGTGTAACAGTTATAATTAATGAACAAGATGGAATGTATTTGAGAAGGAGTGGGATGGACAGGAAGAAGAGAGGAGAGATAGAAAAAACTCCTAGCCATGAAGCAGGTAATCCTTTTATAAATAGAATCTAGAAGTGTGGATAATATTAGTAAAAATGTAGGCTTCTTGAAATAATGCCTTAAGATTCCAACGTGTTAAGTTTGAGGTAGGGGTTATAAATTACCAGATTAACAGTAACTATAGATTATTTGAGTTCAGTTGATGATTATTGACCTTTACTAATAGTTAAGGACAAAATAACTTCATGTTTAAAACCTGGTTGAAAGTTTAGAAGAAGTGAATCCTGGATAACAACTACATAGTCATTATGAGCTTCATGATAATAAGCCAGAACCCAGAGTTTGTGGGCTATCTCACTCACTCACCTTGATGTGCCTTTGAGAACCCAAGCTGTGTCCTCATCACTGTGTCCTCCTGATCGGCACATTACCAAACTGATAGAAGGCTGGCTTCACAGAATTTGGTTTAAAATATGTTAATGAATTCCATAAATGTCACTATCACACACATAGAAAGTGGTCTGACTCTTTAAATGAGCTCTAGTGACTGTAAACAAACATATGCAGAAGATTTTATGTATTTTGTTTTGAAGAATTTCATAAATGAGCACTCTATTTACATCATGTTCCTCCCTCTCCTCTCTCCTTCATGTTTCTTCCATTCCTCAAGTTCATAGCCTCTTATTCTTTGATCATAATTGTTACATACATACACCCATGTGCATATACGTATGCATGCGTTTGTAAACACATGTGCTAAGATCATTTCTTGTTGCTCATATATGTTCTGGACTGACTCCTTGGACTGACTAACCTACTCGGGAGATTTTTCCTCACTCTGAAACTGTCAACTGCCTATATATCATTTTGTCTGGAGGTGAAGCCTTGTGAGAATTCTTCCATCCATGTTGTCATGTCAATAAATGTCATTGTGTAGGTTTTTAAAATTTCTGATACATCATTGATATTTTCTGGGTGCATTTTTAATGTTTCTGAATGCTTTATTGATAGATAGAAACAACCTGTGAAACCATTCTATGTGAGCAGAGCTCTGTCTCTGTCTTCTGGGCCACCATATTGGAGACCTGGGTGAGTGTCTTCCTTGCAATGGCTGGTTAAGATAATATATAAGTGTAAGAATCCAAGGTAGTCAGCTCCACTCTACTTGGCCTATATAGACCCTCTCTAGGGATTCCAGAGCATTTTTAAAAGAAGCAAAGGCAGCTTATCCCTCCTTTTCAACTTATATCCTAGGAGGTGCTGCTTTTTCTCTGGAAATACAGTTTTAACATATGGCCCATGTGCATTTCTAATTAAAATGTTTAATGTCAAGAACCAAAGATTTCTCTTTCCATAAATCACTCCACATTGTCCTTGGTTTCTAGTCTGAAAAAATTTGGAAACCACCACCTGAGTGTGTACTTTCATTAGGGACCAATATTTTTTGGCTCAGTGTTATTTTTATTGATGTTTAAATTCTTGGCTTTTACTGGGGATAAGAAAGTCAAAATTGTTAGCAGCAGTATGTTTAAATCTGGGAAAATGTACATGGCCGACCACACCACCATGATGATAGAGGAAGCGGATTGAAATGGGATAGTGTGAGCAGAAGGAGCTGGGTTATTTTAGAATTAGAAACGAAAGCTATGATCTCATGAAAGATGTAATCTTAGAACCGAGTGTCGACTTGTATTTACAATTTAAAAAGTTAATCTCCATAGCAGTTGTGAGTTCTCTACTTGAAATTTACATTCTCTACTCATTCTTTCTTACCATTTTTCAGCTTAGCTGCTACCAAGGAAAACATATTAGCCTTAGCGGAATATTATTTTAGAACAGTAGTTTTTATTACTTACAGCAGTGGTAACTTCATGCGTAATTGTTATTTAAATTCTTTTAAAATTTTTATTGATTATTTTATTTATTTACATTTCAAGTATTATCACCCTTCTCGGTTTCCCCTCTGTAACCTCCCTTTACTCCCCTCCCCCTGCTTCTATGAGGGTGTTCTCTCACCCAACAACCCACTCCAGCCTCACTACCCTAGCATTCCTCTATGCTGGGTATCAAGCCTTCACAGGACCAAGGGCCTCCCCTCTCACTGATGCCAGATAAGACCAGATGTTCTGAAAGCCATCCTCTTGCTTTATAAACTTGTCCACTACAACAGGAGAGGTTTAGGGTTGAGAAAAGCAAAGTCAGAGGAGATAAATGGTAAATGACAACTTGAACCACAAGTTGAAAGGGAAGATGGCAAGGAGTCAAGAAGGGTCATGGCAGAGGGTTCTCTTTCACTCCCTTCTCAGAATAAAATTGCATTTCAATATTTAAATTGAGTGGTATATTGGAATTCAGTCAATTAAAAGAGTTACATGACGTTCTAGTCCCCTTGATCTTGAGTGCCAGCATAGATGGTGTCTCTCTCTGGACCTGGTGACCACTCTTCCTTCTTCTCAGAGTTAGATTCTCCTTTCCTTCCATGTTAGGTTACAGTCTTTCCTCCGATTCTCTGAAGTATCATTTCTTGATCTTAGAGTTTGCACGAACAATGCATGTCTGTGTCTTCTGCTCATTATATTTCCTATGACATCCAGGTAAGGCATATAACTCACAGGTTGTTTCACAGAGCAGTGGACACTAAGGTCATGCTAAGTGTCTCCAGCAGCCTGCCCTTCCCTCACACTGCTTACCCAACAGGAGACTTCTCTTCCTTGTGTGACAGTAGGGTACTTGCTTTTATTCCTTTCTTTGTTAAGCTTTAGAAAATATTGGCAACCATTAATATTATCACACATTAACTGTATGAAGTGTCTATAGAGAACAGTCTAAAAACAGCCAGTTTAGATCCAGTTAGATTTGGATCAAGGTCCCTTCTACGCATGCATGACCATTACAACTGCATTCAACCTCATTTCCTTGATTGCTATAGGAATGCCTTCAACTTGGAACACTCATGACACTACCACACTGTCATAGTACTGTGTCCTGCCTCTCTGCTAGTGGTGTCTGGGTGTTGTCAGTACACTGCTGGGGCAAGGCCGGGCAAAGTCTGAAAAGGGGAATCCACAATGGTTCCTCATCTCTTCCCTGGTACCAGGCACCCCTGGTATCACTGGTATAATGCTGGGAAGGGAAGCAAGGAACAGGGCATCTTGGGGTACCTTTGCCCTCAGGGCATCTGTGTGCAATGGAGGATAGGAGGCAGAGCATGGGGCAAGCCGAAACAGGTCTGATTGGGAGTGAGGGCTTAGTGTATGAGAGGGACTGGAGAGGGAAAAGCCTTCTTACAGAGTCTTAGGCATGGCTCTTTAGTGGAAGGCCTTCCCAGAAGCAATCCTTTAAGAGGCAGCTCTCTGAGAAGATTCTTGCTTGTTCACACTAGTTTGTTTGATGGTGGATGTGAATGTATACACTTTATTTGGGGCAAACAGGATTAAATACCTTTTGGGGGAGGGAATGCCCAGGAAAGGAAGTTCATTGGCTAAAGGTTTAAAGCTCTCTAGACACCTCATTAGCATGAGGAAGAACTTCAGATGTTACTTTACTTGACTGTGACTGCCTGCTTATGGTATCCTCAGTGGAGTGGAGTGGTTACATCTTCCAGAGCAGGTACAGAGACAGGGAGGGAGCAGGTCCACTGCCAGTCTCTGAGATTCTCGGGGTCTGAGCTCACTCAACCTTGCCAGCTCTTATGCCTCTCTGGTAGCATGGTCTCACATGTCCTTCACCTTACAATTCAACTATCTTCTGTCATGAACTGGATGTAGGCTTCTAAAATACATGTGTTATAAACCCTAGAATCTGGAGATGCCCCTTGCTTGGAATTCCAGGTTATTTGAGTTGCACTTGCTGAGTTTTTTTTTTTTTTCCAGTTACACCTTTGGGTCCCAAGGCCTTGTTAGAGAAGAGGACACAGTTCCAGGCAGGAGCCCCTGTGGCAGGGAGAACAGTTACTGAGGCCAAGGACACACATTCCTGGGTCTTCTAGAAAATGGCAGGGAGCAAGAAGATCCTAGATCTTGTAGCAGGGAATGTGTGCCTGCTAACATCTTAGTTCTCCATTTTGATTTCCGCATTGCTAAAAGAATAAATTTCCATTTGTCATGACACCAAATTTGTGATAACCAATTACATTTCCCTTGATGGAGAGATACATCAACTCCTGTAAAAAAAAAAAAAAGAAAACAAGCAAACAAATAAACAAAAATAAAACAAGTCCAGAGTAGATACAAAAGAGGAGTTATTGGAGAAAGTCATCATTTGTAACCACGGTCTTTTCCAACTGCACTCTAGTTCCTTAAATAACGACCCTGAAAATTATTATTTATGAATAAGTGCCTAGGCCATAAGCTTGGGCTTGTTCCCGCACCAGTTCATAACTTAAGCCATTTATTCTATTCTTTGTATACATGCATTACATGAATGGTCACTGCTCCTTAGTTTCCTGAGTCTGTCTCCTCAGAGCTAAGGGCAAATCTCCTCTTGCGCCTGACTCTATCACAGAGGATGTCCCACTTTCTATTTCCTACCTCAGCTAGTAGGCCATCGGCTTTTGATTGACAGATGGTACTTCCATAGAGTACACAAGAGATTCTTTCTACAATCATTGCAACACTATAAATAAATAAGAATGTAGTTAATGCTAGTTCACAGAGCAGAGAATGCAAGATTATTGAATATTTGAAATTAAGCACTGAGTAAGAGGGTGTACAAACTAAACAGCAAAGACTTTTACTTGTCTTTTTTTTCCTTCCTAGAAGTTTTCAGACAGAAAAATGTTTGAGAAATATAAAAGGAAAATAATATTGATATTAGATGGAGTTGAAGATTGTCAAGAGAATACTTGATAAATTCAGATTATTACATGCATTACATAAATTATTATTATTATTATTATTATTATTATTAATTTTTGCAGTTACTAGAAAACATTTTTTGTCATTTAGGATGACTGGGGTTTGCAGTAATCATGGCAAGATTCACAGATTTAGAAGAAATATTGTAAAATAAATACCCCTCTAAGCTGTCGTGTATATTTTCATGTAGACTCCTTCATGTTCGGCTGTGAAAATTAAGCTCAAAGGTTAAATACCTCACCAGGCTCTACTCAGCAATAAGTCTTGGATGTAGATTTTGAATGCAAGTCTAGGTGACTTTCTGTTAGGTCAGAGTTTATTTTAATGCCTGTTCACTCTGCTTTCTCTGCATATCTAGTTTTAAAGGGAATGCTTGGTGATTCATTATAGGTTGTTATAAAAAAAATAGCCTCAGTGGTGTCCAGTAAAATGGCACAGTAGCCAAGCCTAGTATTCAGTTGTCAACACTGGAGTCAGGTGGCTCAACCTCACAAAACTCCAGGGGATCTAATACCTTCTTTTGGACACATGCACACAGATAAATATAAGTAAAATAAATGCTACAATGTTATGTTTTCTGAGATGATTCCTCATTTTTACAATTCTATAAATATAATTGAGATATAAAAGTCAAATTAAATATATTCAGCCTGAAAGGGATTGAAGTGGCCAGGCATGGTGACTTAATCCCAACACTTGTGAGGCAGAGGCTGTAGGATCTTTGTGAGTTAAAGACCAGCCTGGTCTACCTAGCAAGTTCCAGGAAAGCCAGGAGACCTAGTCTCAAAGGAGAAAATAACCCCAAATAAAGCTATATGAAGTAAGTCTTTCAATGTTTTTTAGTTTTTGATGAACATATCATTCTTTCTTTTACGTACTACACAGATGGAAAACAAGTACTTTGTAATATTAACATCACTAAACATGGTCTGTATTTAATTAAGTACCTTAGATAGAGAACCTGAGTATATTCATTACATTAGAGTGCCTGCGGTATGTGAAAGCCCACATACCTCAGAATGCCTCAGAACAAAGTGTAGTGCCATTACAAGCATATGCATAGGTATCATGGTATTTTAGGCAAAGAGGAAAACAGCCCTTATTTTTTCAGTAAATACCAAGTATTCAAACTGTGTTGGCTTTATCATGCTGTTCATTATAAAATGACAGTCTCCTTTTAAAAAATTAATTCATTTTATTTGCTCACTTTAGATCCTGATTGCAGCACCATCTCTCATCTCCTTCCAGTCCCACCTCCACATCTCTCTCCTCCAGTCACTCCTCCCATTCTTCTCAGAGAGGGGGAAGCCCCACCCCCATGTCAACCTGCCCTGGCACATAAAATTCCAACAGGACTAAGTTCATCCTCTCTCAATATGTCCAGATAAGGCAGCCTATGTAGGGGAAGAAGATCCAAATCAGGCAGCAGAGGCAGCCCCTGCTTCCATTGTTAGGGGACCCACATGAAAACCAAGCTGACACCTGCTACAAATGTGTAGGGGTATAAGTCCGGCACACACATGATCTTTGGTTGGTGCTTCAGTCTCTGTGAGTCCTCCCATGTCTAGGATAGTTGACTCTGTATATCTCCTTGTACTGTCCAAGTTCTTACTCAAACTCTACTAAGAGTTAATGTTCAAGAAGACATGAGCGTCAGTCATTCAGAACAATTACTCAAGAGACATCAAAGGAATATGAATGAGAAGGTATTCTGTGAATGCATAACTCTGTCCTCCCCTTCCTCTTCCTTCCATTTCCATTCTCTACTCCTTCTTCTCCTCCCCTCATTTTTCTCTTCCCTTCTCATCCTTTTCTTTCCCCTTACTTTTCCTTTCTCTTTTTCTTCAAATGTGCAAGTCTCTGAGTCTCATGTCACCAGTACCTGACACAGGTTAAACAATTTTAGAGCTTACAAATGCTCACGCCTCAATTGTGTCTGCATAATACAATAGTTATCACCACCATATCCCTTTTCTGGTTGGCTCTCATTACTACTATTTGATCTATTTTAAACAGTATCAAAACTAGAAAAAAATACTTAAGTGAAGCACTTGCTGTCATTAGTGAAGAAATGGCAGTGACAGCAACCCCAAAGAAGTCACCAGCATTTGTGAGTCCTGATTATATCTTAGGTACGTTTTAGATATTGTATGTGGTCTTGTCATTTTCAACCACTTTGTAAAAGAGCTGCAGGTCCTGAAGAGATGGCTCAGAGATGAAAAGGTATGTTCTCCTGGAGGACCTGGTTTCAGTTCTCAGCACTCACATGGTAGCTCACAATTACTTGTAACTCCAGCTCCAGGATATCCAACATACTTTTCTGTGATTTGGGGACACAAGGCATTCATTTGATGTATAACTGTACAAACCATTCATACATATAAAATTAAGCTAAACATAAAAATCATTTTTAAAGGAGCTGTATTCTAGCACATTCAATGACAGAATCAAAGCTGGGAATGCTAGTTCAGTAGATAGAGTATTTGCTTAACATTTATGAAGCCAAGAATTTGATTCCCAGTTTCCCATAAAATGGCCACAGTAGCATAGCTCTTCCAAACCAGTACTTGGGGAGGGGAAGCAAAAAGATCAGAAATGGAAATCATCCTCAATAAATACTTAGTTCAAGTTGGCCTGGGCTATGTGAGACCTGGTTTTAAAACATTAACAAAAATATATGTTCAAGATCATGTATCAACTAAACTGCTTAAGATCCCAGTTACCTACTACACTAGAGAAGCAAATGTGAAGCTCTTCTTTTCATTCCAGACACCATAATTGTCATATCTAGGCATAGTGACTGCTGCCATGGTCCACTGAGCCCTCTGAAGCAATCCCACACACCATGAGGGCCAAATGTCCAGAAAGACAATTATTACTAGGGTCCCTTCCCTTCTTCAGCCTTGTGTCCAAAATAAAGTAATCCTTGCAACAGATAAACATGATTCATATCCTGAACATACACAAAGAACATTATTTACCAATATATATTTGACTATACACCCAACCACACATTAAGCAATAAGTACATATTTCTGTGGACATACCTATGTTTTCTGCAGCTGTGGCTACCCTTGTGAGTGTTTGCATATTTTCATCCAAATTGAAATTGTCTAACTTAATGAAGAAAAGACTAAGGCTCAGAAATTGTAGCCAATATGCCATTTGTGTGGTTGGGCATTCTAGAGTCGTTTGAAATGAGCTAGTCTTACTTGGAATATTTTTCTGGTGACTGGTGTGGAAATTTCAAGATACTTGGTAGTGATTTCTATCTTAACATCAATACCTAAGTTAGGTTAGACTAAATGTAAACAGGACAATCCATGAAAACCAATATAGCATTCTGTGGAGAAGGCTTTTTTCCCTAGCATTGAGCCTGCTTTCCAAACTACCTATTTTTAGTAATTTGTACATCTTTGCAGAAAGGGCTTAAATCACATATGAGGCAACAGAGTTGGTAACAGATTACTGTCTCTGAAATCACCTTAAATGAAGAAGCATCATAGTTTCTCTTTTCTGTCCCCCGCTTTTTTTTTGAGGAACATGTTTCCACACATACTACATCCTCTCCAGAGCATAGCCAGCCTTTGTCACCAGCTTTTGCCTCTGGGACAATGGTCAGTTCGTCTATTTTGCAATAAGAGAAAAAAATAGAGGGTCCCACAGTCAAATTCTTGGCTTTCACACTCACTACATATTCATAAACACTGACGTCATCCCCTGACCTGTCTCTCTGAGAGCATCAGCATCAAACAGAACAGGCTTGGTAGACTCTGTATTCCTGGGAAAGCAATGTCATAGGCACATTGCACTGAGATGGAAACACTAATAAAATGCCCAGTCTCAGAACGAGTTTACTGTTCTCTTCGCTGAGTTTTCAGAAAAACTGCCTCTCACTATTTCCTTTCCTCTCATGGCTCCGAGCTACCCTTGCAATCTGAGTTTGAAAGCAATGTCTGAGACTACCTGCCAAAGAGTAGCCACCCTCTCTTCCGAGGCCTGCTCATCACATAATGTAATGGTACATCTGTTTGGACTGTCTGAGCCGAGATAGCAGATGCTGTTGCAGATGGAATATTTGGAGAAATAACAACAAAAATAAAAAGAGAGCAGCAACTTTTCAAAAAAATCCTCCTTCGGCACCATCTACAGGTTCTTGCCAAAATTCAGGGTTGTCAGCTCATCCCTGTGATGGTGTGTGGGAGGAACACGCTGCTGCATCCCAGGTCTCTGGACCAGCTGGAAGGATTGTCTTAAAAAGCACAACCAATTTCTTGTATCATTCAGGCAACCGGGATTTTATTCTTAACTGGTTAACTGCTGGCAAATAGCACCCCTTGTTCTGTGGCTAGATTCATCAGAAGAGGGCTATGTGATCCCCAGGATTGCTGAACATTCCAGATGTTACTACGGCCTCCTCCCTGACCTTCAAGCACTCTACCTTTATGTAAAGTTTGTGCTCTATAATGGAATTCATTTTAAATTTGGAAACAGCTACATTATCATAGCTTTTTCATAGTCCTCTCTGTCTTGTCTATCCCTCTGTCCACATACCCATCACCACAGGAAGACAACACACTAAATATTTAAGTTTGTTTTGACTTCTTAGGTGCATTACATCACATTATGTGTTTCACAATATTTACTTTGGTGGCACATCCATGATCCAGTAACACACACATGCCGTTACTGAGGGGCTGTCTAATGGTTCTAGTGGATGCACACTATTGTCTACCCTCGGAGTATGCTGCCTTTCCCACAGGCAAATGCTTTATGCTCTAACTGTAGGGAGATTATTACAACTGAATCTGCTCTGGTGACCCTACTTAACTAGGCATCCTCATTTTGTATTTAGTTTGTCATTTGTCCCAAATTTCTCATGTTTAACAAAGTGGTCGTGCATATACATGCCATCTTAGGGAGGTATGGCACCCTCCAAATGCCGTGCTAAGTTTGTCTGTGGCATGGGGTTCTCACCTGTGGATATCTGTGCAATAGAGTTTTTATATTGACGAGTCTTTGCACATGCGAGCTGGTCAGAGGTGATAAAATCAGAGCTGTCCTTAGGTCTCACGCCCCTTACAAGGTAACCCAGCTGCCTGCGGGGGAAGGCTGAGTGTGCTAACCTAGTCGACAGAGCCTATCAAGGGCGGCTCACTGCGTTCAGTATTCACTGGGGAGCAGAGAAGGTATTTTTGTTGTTTACAAGGGTTGTGTTTGTCTGTTTTTCATTAATTTGATGACCCATTTTTAGTCTTTCAAAGAAAGAAACAGTTGAAGACTCTGGCTGTCATCCAGGCACCAAGGTTAAGAAAATGCCAGAAATTCAGTTGCTTAGACAAAGTACCTACCTCATAGATCCACCCTTTCTCACCCACTGCTCAAAACACAGAAACAAAGTTTATTTTTCCTGCTTGTTTTCACACATTTTTGCCAAAAGTCAATTAGGTAAGGACATCGAAGCACAGATACATCTTCTTCTTTCTTTTTTTAACCTTTTTTTTTTCTTATTTCGAGACAGGATTTCTCTGTGTGGCCCTGGCTGTCCTGGAACTCACTCTGTAGACCAGGCTGGCCTCGAACTCAGAAATCCGTCTGCCTCTCCCTCCCAAGTGCTGGGATTAAAGGTGTGTGCCACCACTGCCTGGCACAGATATTCTTCTTAAACAGTCCTTTCACATCACTCATATCTAGGAAGCATGTTCCTTGCTGATCTCCTGAGCTTGTCAAAAAATAGGGAGGAAGTCTCTTCAGAAATCGTTAAGAGGGCTAGGGAGATGGGTATCAGAAAAGTGCCTGAGTTATCAGCCCCATATCCTGAGTTCAAAGCTTCAAATCCACATAAGTTCTTGGTGTGAAGGTATGCCCTAGTGATCTCATCTCAAGCCAGTATGGAGGCAGGCAGATCTCTACTTCTGCTGAGGAGACACCCTGTCTCTAAATGAAGGTGGGCGGTTCCTGAGGAACAGCAGCAGAGGGTGTCCTCTGACCACAACAGACACACACGCAGCACTTGTGCAGACATCAGTACACACGTGGGTTTCCACCCAGGAATGTGCCACCCTCCACACACACCCATATTTAACAAACAGTAAGGTAAGTTGGAGAGACTCTAGTTAATAAAACAGGAGCCAGTGGCTTCCCTATGCTATGATAATTGAGCCTAGGAGATCTGTGTACTACCCACAGAGAATACCTTACTACTAGGGTGGAGAGAGGGAGGGTGGCAAGATCTCAGAAGGCCCTCACTAGCAGGTTAAAGAGGAGTCAAGACAGGCTTATGGAGCTTGGGACTTGTGCTGTCACAGTGGATGGAAGCTGGACTTTGTCTCAGCATCCCTCTTACGGAGTCTGATCCTACCCTTCCTCTCAGCCTTCACCTGCAATGTGTCACACTGGGTCAAGGAAATGGGAAGGTTGGGCTGCGGCTAAATACACTGGGCATAGGGAATGATAGAGAGATAGAATGAGGGGTCAGAGAGCCCCAAACGAGCCTGGAAAGAAGAAGCCAACACAATTCCCAAGCATGGACTGGACATAAACATACACATAAGGAAGTGTTCTATTATTCTGAGGGCCAAATCCAGAGCCTTGTGCGTGATAGAAAAAAGAAGTAAGCCCAATATACATCCTCAGCCCCGCAAGTGGAGCATGTCTGCTACCAAAGACTGTTTGTGTATCCAGACTCCACTATAAGAGATTGCCTGAGAATGTAGGGCTGTGCTGTAGCCTAAGAGATAATGAAGCTGTCAGCTTGCCAGCACTCAGCATGACCAATGTGGCAAATTATAGGTTGAGCACATGTGAAATGCACGTGACGCAGGAGTGATGAAGGGCTTTGGTGTAGCTCTAACAAAGGGCATTTTCTGCATTCTAGCTGGAGCTGCTGATAGACGCATCATATAATGTAGACTTGTAATTATACATATGCACATATATAATTACTTAGCTTTTTAATGTTGTAATAAATCCTTTCAAGCATAAGATGGCAAAAAATGGTATGTTTAATGAGAAATTAAAAAATTGGAATTGAATTGTTCTTTTCTCAGGGAAGCTGGTGATGAGTTCGGTGAGTTGACAAAATATTTGTTGACATTTACAAATGAAGATAAGAGATTCATTGACAACATAATCATAATTACACTGAGTAAGTTTGCTTTCAAGTAACATTTTCTAAATCAGTTTTTCTAATCTTCTGCTTTAAATGTATGTGCTGACATAATAGATATGAATTTATGACATGAATTAATGTTAATTCATAATAGCTATGAGTTTCATATCTGCATTGTAGATATTTCCAACAGAAAAACCGTCAGCTATTTAGTCCTAATAGCAATGGGCTTTATTCTATTCCAAGCTGGAGAATCAAATGTTCTCTCTGGAGGTGACTATGTGGCCTCACTATGTGTACTATTGTGGGGCAATGAACTGTGCACAGGTAGCCTGGTCCCCAGTCAAGCACTGTTTTTTAATCCTGGTGATCCAGTAGGTGACTTCTGCCTGAAAGGGAGGGGAGTGTTTGTCCATGCCCCCTGAACCCCTCGCTCCTGTCTCCTGTCTCAGCTACAGCCTCCCACAGCCATCCATCCTGCACAACCCTCCCCCCATCCCACCCCCCCGCAGAGAGGTGTGTGGCCATCAGTCACACGCCCCAAGTCCCTGGTATTCTGTCTGGACTCCATCCCACAACTACCTGACAACAGTCAGGTATGCTCCTCCCCACTATAAAAGGGGCTGTTTGCCCCCTCCTCCCTCTCTTACTCTTAGTCCTGCTTCCCAGCTTGCCTCTCTCTTGCCCTCTTGCCCTGCCCCGCCCCCCGCATTCCCTTCCCCCCTCTCTCCATGTGGTCATGGCTGGCTTCTATTTCCTACTCTCTCCCTCTCTCTGCCTTTCTGCAACAAATGCCTTAAAACCATGAGCTGCCTGTTTTGATCATGATCCTCCGCCGTGATGGAACAATGGAGAAGGTCTTCCTTCAAGAGCTTCATATCTAACCTTTCCTTGGAAGGCCTCCCAGAGCTTCCAGCCACACCAAACCAAGCAGCCCTCAGAGCAAGCCAGACACTCTCCTCCCCCAGGACCCAGCTCTCTCCTCCTGCCCCTTTTCCCTTTGCCCCAGAACAGAGTCTGCCCACTGGCCCACACTCTGTTCTCAGCTCTTCCTTGATATCCAGTCCAAGAGCTAGAACCTGCCATCCTCAGCCTCCTTGCGTGCCTGAGAACCCCAGATCCAGCTCTTCCGAGGCACCCGGCGGTGTCTGTGGTGCCCGAAAGTCCAAACCTCATTCTGTCAGTTCCGCGGGGACCCCAGACCTTGCCCTCCACCACAGGACCAAGGCCTTGTGGCTTCTCATAGCCTGATGCCTGCCCAGCAGCGGCCATGGGGTGCGCGCAGTCAGACTTCCCACATCCTGCTTCTCCCATCAGCTGAGCTCTGGGTGGGACACGGAACCCCATTTTTTGTTTTTTGTTTTTTGTTTTTTTGTTTTTGTTTTTGTTTTGAGACAGGGTTTCTCTGTGTAGCTCTGGCTGTCCTGGAACTCACTCTGTAGACCAGGCTGGCCTGGAACTCAGAAATGTGCTTGCCTCTGCCTCCCAAGTGCTGGGATTAAAGGCGTGTGCTACCACTGCTCTGCTGGGACCCCATTTTTTAACCCACACACTATCAGGAACTCAGGTCAGGGTTCTTAAGATTTAGCTGTCTAGAGTGATCATGCAAACACATTTGTCAAGGAACAATGAAAATCATGCACCTGTACACTGAGAGAAGTGGTTCTGGTAAGCTTGTAATTCATCTTATCTGCCATTCAGGAAAGTTCTAACTTTCAAATGTGTAAATGTTGTTTTATGAGCATTTAACATATCTGTGATTTTACAAACTGAAACAAAAAAAATCACAAGTACTGCCTGAGAATCTTAAAGTGCTCCAATTGATTAACCTGCTCAACAGACCTGGATTTCAGTTTCTAACAGTGTTTAAGGACTGTTAGAAACTGTCATCGCCTGGTAATTATACCCTGGGCATATATCTAAGAGGGGAGTAGATTTAGTATAGTATCCAAAAAACTTGAAAAATAACACTCTTGCATCTTCCAGCAATCAAAAGGCCATCAATAGAAGAATGAGCGACATGGACTGTGGTACCCCATATCTTCCCCCCAAAACCTTCTGTGCCTTTGAAAAGGACAATTAGGTGGTGTGAGAATGTTAGAGGCCTGGATTTGAGTGGCTCACATGTAAAACACCAGCAGTCCCATTGCAGGCTGAAGAACAGAAAACCCCATCAAATAAGGGCCAGTGGCATCTTCAGCACACTGAGGTCATATGGTGCAGGTGGACTGTGTAAGGACAGATCATATGATGGATGTACTCTTGTGGATGTGCTAGGCAGTTGTGCACATTAAGCTGTGCAACTGGCCTTAGTAGACAATCTCTTATGTGGAGTGTTCTTTACAAACACATCAATAAATGTTCAACAGTGACATCCTCCTAGTTTCTTATAATCTGGAAAAAGTGAATTTTTGTCCTGGTAGGAAAAAAATCATATTTGTCAAAACAGTATCATTAGTGGTATTAAATGGGAAGGTGGCTTGGTGACAGGGAGAAGAATTAGTCTCTCCTTAGGATGAAAGAGTCCCTTATTGGCTGTCCAGTGCAGAGTGGTCAGCCTTGAATAAACACACACACACACACAAACACACACACAAACATACACACACACACACACACTGTAAGTAGTAAGCAGACCCATCAGACTGTATTTATATGTTTGTACACACACACGTATACCTGTGTGGATGTATGTGTGTCTATGTAACACATATAATAAAAGAAAAATCATTGTGATATTTGGGTGCATGAGGGGGATTAATGGAGGGTACCTGTAAGGAGAGAGAGGAAATGGAAGGGCCACTGATATAATTCTATTTCAATTACAAGTATTTTAAAAAACAGTTGTATCATTTACATAAAATTTACTAAAATACATAAATATGTGGTAACAGATGTGATAAAACAGCTTCTGATATTTTTCAAGGACTAAAATATGTTAGGGGTATATAAAATTAATAGGTATGCATATAAAATTAGTCTTCCAAATGATTTCTAAGTAGAATTGCTTTAATACTATTAAGGCATTAAACTGATGTCTCAATTGGAAATTTAAAAATATTGTTGAGCTAACATCATCCTCTGGATGATGAATTTCATAGTTACTGTATAACTTTGAATTTTCAGGTTGAATAAGGTAAAGGTGGGGAATGTGTTGCATTTTGGAGAACAGTGAGGCTTAGTAAATAATGACTCCTTGGCTCTGTGGAGAACTGTTTCTCTTGGGAGCATGGGAAAGAACCCTACTCTAACAATTTTCACTAACTCTGTCTCCTTCGTGGAGGCTGACTCCACGGCTGATCCACTAATGTGAGGAACACATATTCTGAGCATACACCGTGAAGTCTCTAGGCCACAAAGATTTAAAGAACAAACATGCAATTATGTCTTTGAAAAAGCTCACAGCCAGAGAAAGAAGGCACAAGGATGTGATATTAAAGGTGCTGGTGTGTAACTAGAATACCACTTCTAGACAGAGAGACAAGAAGACTGGTGCTTTAAGCCATTCTTGGCTACATGGTAAAGTCAGGTTTGCCTCTCCATGAGATCAGGTATGAAGGCACCAAAATACTAAAACACGAACAAGCAAAATGCTGTTAATCACAGCCTAAGTTAAGAAACATATTAACTTCTGCCTTCAGAATCATAAGTTGTATTTTCTTTTTGAAAGTCAACTTGTTACCTAGTTTTACTATCACTATATACATTTACAAAGTGTGTCTGGTGTTTTTTTTCCCCTATTTGGGACAATTCATTGATGGAATGATGCAGAAATATAAAAATGTGACACCCCACACACTTTAAGATGGGCAACTACTGACCTTTTCTGGCCGGGATTGCATTGACTCAGGTGATGGCTCCAGTGATCAACAGAAGGGGTTTCATGAAATCCGGAAGTGCAGCAGAGGAAAGCATCCTCCAAACATACTTGAGTACAAAGGAGAATGGGTGTGTGCTGAGTGTTCCACAGACTGGACACAAAATAGACAAGAAAGCAGTGGAAGGCCTGGGGATTTGGTAGTCTGCAGGTTCACCTTTGCGTCTGAGTTTCTGCATGTGCCTGGTTCTCTGGGAAAGATAGTATGTTATAAAGGGCATAAGATTAAGATGAAATGTGATTCGTGATATGTTCTTCGAAGACGTTATCAGTCTTTGCTCAGGCCTTGTTACGACTAGTCTGAGCGACTGAAAGAATTTTTAAGCCATTCAACCGAAAATGAAGTGTTATGAGTATTGAAACTGATGGTGGCTATTTGGCATTTACTGCTTGTTAAGAACACAGAGTCCTGCCACGGGGCTACCACACAGGGGCTTTGAGCAATCTGGGACAAATTGCTGCTTTAGTGCGATGCAGACGAACATTCCTCTCTCTAACTGTTGGTGAACTAAAAATCCTTCTGTAATTCTTAGAGAGAGCCCTAAGGGAACCAGCTGAAGATGAAAGCAGACCTGTCACTCATTCATCGACACTGCGCAGCAGGTTTTGTCTTTTATTCTGAGTGTTGTCAGGGATCGGGATGGGGTCTGCTGAGCAGTGGAGCTCCCGGGTCTCTGGTTAGATCCAGTGGCTGGAATCAGTCTTACAGGCTTTCGTGGTTTCTGACAAGTGAATTTATTCTAAACTCCAAAGTTTAGTCACTACTGACAGGCATACATTCGATCTCTGCGTGTTTATACTTTGAACAGTGGTTACATTCCGTGCACGGCTGCAGCAGGCAGCATTTTCTATTTTTTGAAACCTGAATCATAAGTTTGGGGGGGCATGGCAAATTAGCTTCCATTTTCCTTTATCAGGCGGCTGCTCAACTTTCTGCGATTACTTACTCATAGGCATATCTTCCCAAACATGGGAAACTCCATGATGGCATTATCTTAGTGATGACTGGCCAATTAAGTTTTGGAACCAGGTGCAGGAGATGGCAGAGGACGTAGTAACAGTTTTGGTTTGAGTCATGCCTCTAGCACCAGTGGCGGCCTCCTGAGTCTTAAGGTTAAGATGAGGCAATTGGCCACTTTTATCATGGCTACCAGTCACATTCTCTCAATTTATGGGTCTAAGTCGTCTATCTGTGGTGGGGATGGGAAGGAGTAATAACTCAAGGTTTTAATACATGCATTGGAAATTTCCAGTTTAATTCCTATAGGAAATAAGAATAAAGAATGAAATTTAAGAGAACAATAGCAACATCAGAAAGTACAACTATGCTCTACCTGTTTGCTCAGGAGTAAAACACTCTATTGTTATGAGTTCAAATCATGGTGCTAGCTCAATTAGAAGCATAGTTTTAAAATGCTGTTAATATGCTAGGTGGGGTAAGCAGTGAGAAGTTTCTAGTTACATGATATATGCTTGGTAAGAGTTCAGTAGAAAAATTTTCACATAAGCTCCTACAACAACATACCACCACGATAGTATCTCTGCTGACATGGTCTTAGTAGAGGTCAATTCCTCTTGGAAAAAACAGCTCAGAATTTCTGCTCAATGTTGAACTTGGGAAAGGTACTGGGGACAAAGAGAAAAACACAAGTAAGCAAACGCAATTTACTGTTTTAAAATATTTATTGAATTTATACACATATGCCTGAATGTATGTATGTGCATGTGCCTGTGGAAGTTTGAAGAGACCATTGGATTCCTCAGAACTGGAGTTAAAGGCAGCTATGAGCCACCATGCCAGTGGTAGGAACTGAATGCCTGTCCTCTGCATGGTCTTCAGGTAGTCTCAGCTATTTTGAGGTCTCTCCAGCCCTACAATTCCTCACTATTTAATACAAAGCATACGAAATTTTAAGTAATATGTCTGTTATCTCTTCTGGGTGTGTATATGTAGCCATAAGTGTGCACTGCATGTATATGTGTCCGTGTGTTCTTTGTGAAGATTCATGTGGAAAGACATTTCAATGACAAAATGACTGAGACTGATGCACCAATGATTTTCATTATTGAAGGCTGAAACTGAGATCAGTTTCCCTCCATTCCTATAGCAATTTCTATAGGAATCAAGCAGCTCTGAACACTGTCACACACCGCGAAGCCAGCACAGCACTCAGGCTGGTCAGTCACTGATGCATCTCACAAAGAGTTTGTTTGTTTGTTTTTTTCATGAGACACACAGTGGGCTGCCAGAGCTGACCTGGCTGGGGCAACGTGAGTACACATGATGTTTGTTGTCTCTGAGGGGCCTCTGGTTATGTTCCCACAATCTTTTCATATGTCAGTGCCTAGCAGTAGTCTGAATGTTGAAAAACCATCCTTTTTTTCAAGATGCAGATGAAATATGCCCTGCACATAGAGTGCTAGAAGTGAACTTTTGCTTTCCAAGCTACCAACTTGAGATCATTTATTTCCATGACAGAATTTAGATGAACCAAGTTATAGAAAAGTTCATGAGGTGAAATTGAACGACTTAATATCAGTGCTTTAAGTGGTAGGTTGTGTTTTCCAATCAACATCAAGAAGGGCCTACTGTACCAATGTCACTTAAAGTAGGTGTACGTTGGCTTCCTGTTATCATGGTCTTTTCTTTGAAGCAGAGGAGTTCTATCTGTTGATGGTACACAGTTTTGCTTTGCCTTATTTTAGTCAGAGGATGAAGAAGCCTCTATAATTCCTTCAGCTTTCCAACCAAATCTCAAACATGACTCCTTCAATAGTGAGACCTTTGTTGTTGAAGACTAGGGTGGCTTTAAATATTGTAAATATTGCTACTAAGGGCCCATGTCTTTCCCAGAATGCTCTAGCTTGAGAGTTTACCAGGTTGGTTTGTTTCTTTCTTATGACAAAAATAATACCAATTCTTCTTATAAACTCTAGTGTTTTTGTGAATAGATACTGCTTCTGGATGTTTAAACTCCTGCACTTTCAGAGCCCTCTGTACAGTTGAGGGAAAAAAGATATATGACACCAGGGAATGCTGGTGGTTGCCACAACCAAACTGGTTCCCAGCAATGTTAAAGCAGGATTCTGAGTGATAAATGATCTCATTCCTCACTCTGCTGTCATCTGTTCCCTACAGCTTTCTGGCATCAACTGGTGGCTGGTAGGAAGGTTTTACAACCAGGCCCTGAGATCAGGTTGGAGTGCCACCATCTTTATTGGGCAGCTTGATCTAGCAGGCATCTACAAGGGGCTGAAGCAGTGATGAGCCCCTATTTGTGATGCACACTGCTGTGAGGCTACAGGATTCAAATTCCTGGAACCTTCTTGGAAACTTAAAGAATCTAAGGTGAAACTTTCTCCTAGGTTGATAAAGTAGAAGTGCCCGCCGTCTTTTTTTTTCTATGGCCAGCTGAGAGTTACCTTCTGTCACCTACTTTTGAATGAGTCACTCTTCTCAATCTATGACCAATGCCTGACAAAGAAAGCTAAAGGGGTGAGGGGTTTATTTTTCATTATGTGAGACTAGCAGGCCATGGCCAGGAAGAAGGCATGCACAGGGTGAGTGTGAAGTTACAGCCGGGCTACAGCCAGGATGCAGAGAGAGATGAAAGTTGGTGTGCCAATCACTTCTTCCTTTTTATGGCTGTGAGGTCAGCCACAGAACGGTGCTAAGCACACTTAGAGTGAGTCCTCACCTCTCAGTTAATTCTCTTTGGAAATACTCTCAAAGGTGTACTCAGAGGTGTATTTCCAAGGTGATTTCAAGGCTAATCTAGTTGAAAATGAAAATGAAACCATCACACTACCCTAGCTGAAGACCAGCAAGGACCCATATCAGAAGGCCAGCGAGGGTCCATATCAGAAGGCCAGTGAGGGTCCATATCAGAAGGCCAGCGAGGATCCGTATCAGAAGGCCAGCAGGGGTCGATATCAGAAGGTCATGGGTACTTGCTGCAGGAAGGGGAAGAATTTGAGCACTGTGGGGTGGGTCTGAGCAAAACACCAAGTATCCATAAGCTAATCATTATTTTTAAAACTGAAATAGGAAGCTATAATCATATTTCTTAAAAATTCTAGTTATCTGTACATTAGAATTACATAAAGGACCCTTTAGAACTATAGTTAAATGAACGACCCTTCAATTTGGAATTCAATGGAAGGAGACCAGAAACAGCCATGATTCAATGTGGTCCAACGCTGAAAAAAAGGCCAGTACAAGGATGTGGGAATTGTACTATGTGTCTAGGGAAAAGACAGGGTACAGTTATAGTTATTTTATTTAGTAACAGTTTTAACAATGTTTTTAATCAGATTAGTTTGGTTTTTAATCAGTTTGGAGGAAGCTATATTTTAATTTGAATTCCCAGATCATGAAAAGGAGCCCATCAAAGTCTTTACTATTAATGAATTCAAATGTAGACTTACAATTCTTCAAGATTACAAGTTATTTTAAGAATTAAAGGCTGCATCTTTACCACAACTTCCTACCAGCTTCTCAACATGTTTCTTCCCTCCTCTACAATTAACCTTTTCATTTCAGTTTTATCAACTGTGCATGTATATAATTTGTTGTTGCTTGACATGCATGTGGTTAGAGGACTATAAAATATTTAATCATCATACAACTAAGCCAATGAGAGTATAGTGTTCCCAGAGTAGAACATGTCCTCTTATAGGTTTTTGGTTCATGACACTCTTTCTCACTCAGGTTTAATGGCTTCTCTTGGCATCAACATTGCTTTAGCCTAGCAACAATAAATAAACATGTTCCTTCTTAAAAATGGCAGCCCTTTTATTTTCCTTCACTTGCCATTCACAAGGTTCCTGATACAGGGAACTAGACTATGAGAGGAGGGCTAGAGAGGGAACTGGGAACTCTGAGGCAGCTGATGAAGATGGTCGTGCCTGCTCAAGGCTCAGCAACCAGTGAACACACCGAGATCACAGCACCTGTCCTGTCTCTGTGATGTGCAATTCTGAGCTCAGTAAATCCCTCTGCCACTGTTTCACACACAGCCTTGCTCCTGAATCATGGTCTATTATCACCCTGTGAGCATGTCCTTCACACTATTCAATAATAGTTACACTCAAGATAATGTTTTTAAAAAATTGTTTTCACTGGTACTGAGGATTGAAAATCTGGTCTCATCATACCAGGCCAGGGCTCTACCACTGAAATCCAGCCCCAGCCTAAGGAAACAATAAAGTAACTTTAATTCAAGAAGAAACACAAAAGCCAACATAAAACTTTAAGCTAAATATATAGCAGATTTGAGACTAAAATAATTATCTCATTGATTTGAAACACTCTTTTTTATTTAAGGAAACATTGACAAAAATCTACAAGGTCAGTATTAGGCTGATGTGTAAGTGTGAAGGGACTAAGAGCAACCTTGAAATAATATATGGAAAGGTTTCTGGCATGACAAAACACAAATCTGTGCAATTTGTCTGATTTCATATTAATTTCTAAACTTTGAGGAAAGCTTTACTTCCTGCCTATAGCCAGCCCTCAGCTGCCAGTAGATCGTGGACTCTCAAGGACTCTGTACATCTTGGTATCATCTCTTCCACTTCACAAAAACTTCACTTTACAGAAAAGGGTAGTGCAGAGAAGGTGGAAGTAAGTCAGCATTGTTTCCTGTGTGCACATAGAGGACATGCTCAGATGATTGCATTTAACTATTTAGTTGGTGAGTTATTTTAGAGGTGGTGTCACAATATATAGTCCCAAACCCCTGTGAGAACAGGGCAGGCCTTGAGCTGACATAGAGGACTTCTTGTGTCTCCTGAGTGCCAGGCCTAAGGCACTTGGCACCACACCTGCCCTGCTCAGGAAAATCTTAAGGCTGTACTTTCTACACAATAGATTCTTCCCCAGTCTACTTCTATGCTAGAAATGCATGTTTTATCTGCATATTCATTCAGAGTTTCACATTCATAGCCATGCATCTTTACACAGATACATGTATACACAGACATGTACCTCCCTTCTACTCTGTGAGCTGACCTGCCTAGAGGTTATGTAATTCACAATCAATTTTTTTTAATTATGTATTGTTGAGGTTTGGTCTTTTGCTGTGTATTGTAATGCTAAATGGAGACCCCCAAGACCTGATTGACCCAGGGATGAGAGAGTCCACATGTACTCCCAAGCAACATGGCACTATGTGACCTTCCCCCCACCAATTATTTCTGATTGGTAAATAAAGATGCTGACAGCCAATAGTTGGGCAGAAGAGATATAAGCAGGGTTTAGGTTCCCTGGGTTTGGAGTGGGAGCTGTTGGAAGAGAACCACAAGAAAGAGAAGAGGAGGAGGAAGGAGAAGCAGCCATGGGTTAGGTGAGTTCATGAAAATGTGGCCCTGAGGGCTAACCAACTAGAGATAAGAGCAGCCCAGCTAAAATTTAGTAAGGAATAGCTCAGAGTTATTGATAGGAACATAGATTCTAATAGCACAGAGGGTAGATATCTGCCTAGTTTCTATGCTGTTTAAGGCTTATTGTAAATATAAAGATTGTATGTATCTTTTATCTAGGAATTGAATGATCAAGGTGAGGTAGAAACTCCAGATTAGAATTAAAATTTCTACAACAATGTAAGTTACTTTTTCGTTCAAGGTTTAAAATCTATAACCTTAAAAGAAAAATTAAATAAAATTAGATGTTTGAGAAATGGCTCAGCAATTAAGACCACTGGCTACTCTTGCAAATGACTTGGGTTCTGTTCCCAGCATCCACATGGTAGCTCACAACCGTCTGTAATTCCAGTTCCACAGGATCTGATTCTCTATTCTGGTCTCCATGGGCAATGTACATACTCAGATGATAGACACACTCTCTGGCGCACATATGCATATTTAAATAAAAAAGTTAAATAACATTAAAAGTTCATTTGAGACTTTGGCTGTTGTAATTGTTGGTGCAGATACAGGGAAGCCCCTCACAGATCTTCTTGCTACCATGCATGACTACTTCTCAGGTGAAATTTAATGAATGCAATGTTTGTTGTCTTCCTGGAAGCATGGATTTGTTATTAACTACAGGACTCCTTGCCCTGAATTAGTAATCATCAAGGAACATATGTTTTTAAGAAAATAAACATCATGGAACAGATACATTTATTTATACACTCAAGAATTGCATGGTTGTAATTGCATGTATTTCTTCATGTAGCAAGTTACTAAATGGACTGTCAACATCCTAAGATGTACCATTACACATAGGCTTCAAATCTCAACCCCTAAGCACCTATTTACTTTATATTAATTGTTACAAAGGGCAATTTGAAAAGCAAGACTAAATTAACTAAAATAACTTATGATAAATATAAAAGCAAATAACATCATATCCCATCAAACCCAAAAGAAGCCAACTTCCATAGTGAAGGATGAGCTAAATCCAAGGAGATGCCATCCAGCATGCTCATAGAACTTTTGATTATTTGAAAAAGTATATAATGTTCTGCATGAATAAAACTGAATTTAGACTCACTATGTGCAATAATGCTTTACGAGAGAAGAAAGGTCTGTGTTTCTTGAGGTTGGACTCTTACTGGGGATATTGGTCACTGGAGAAATCCAAAGGTCATGTTAGTAAATAACATATAACTTCATTTAAGTTTGACACTGCACAGGACAAGAGTGCAGTGCAAGATTGACAGGCCACACTTCCAGGTTTTCCAGAGTTGCTGGCAACCTGCTACTGCACAGGCCACACAGATGTCCAGAGCAAATGTTGCTGAGAGTAGAGGCAAGGTAAATGAGTACTTTACTGTATCAAACCCAGATGACAGATTTTAATGCTATAGTGACTATCTATAACAATAGGAAACACATCACTTACAAATGAGAATGTTGAAAAAGCTCCTAGTGGGATAAGGAAAAGGGGGAAATGGAGCCTTAGACACCAAATGGACATTGCTTAGCAGGGGATTCTATATAAGTATTACTTTGGTGTGGTTTTCACCCCTGAAGTTCTTTGAGTTACAGGTGATTTCCATTACCAATACCCTTTAAGCTCTTGCATGGGCAATTCTACTTCTCTAGTCCATCAGTTGCTGTATGGTAGCTTTAATTTAGGGCTATAAATATAAAAACTTAAGTCAACTCAGTTTAAATACACACACACACACACACAAACACACACACACACACACACAATCACAGGAACAAGTCAATAAATACACTTCATATGTATAGTTTTGTTTGTTTCTTGATGGAATTCAAGGGCAAATGCCAGTAGTTTTATGGGTAGGAACCTCAATCACACACTTGAACAATAAAGCTCTGAAGTATACCGTGCACTCTGGACCACCCTACCTTTCTGCCTTCTCTCTCCCTCCTCCCCACTCCTGGCCCCTCCCCTCCCTCTTCCTTTCTACTCACCAGCCTGTCCCTGTCTCTGTTAATCTGAAATTATTTTAATTCACAGAATAAACCATGAGAAATATTAAATTGTGTACTTAACAAAAATCTCTGTATCTTTCATATGTTAATTATTCATACTCATACATATTATTTTGATCATTGTCAATTACTTTTCTAGGAGAAGTCTTTAACAAAAATGAGATAAAAAATGCGCAGCTTTTTAAAAAATTACATTTTATTTACTCTTGTGGGATTCATGCCAGGTTGTTTGGGGAGCACATGCTTCACCAAACCTTCTGTTCAGAAATAAAATCTACAGCTATGCCCTGAGTTCTCACCTTCAGGTGTATGTACTGCTTCCTGTTTCTCAGCTCTCTTGTATTTAGTCTTTTATGTCTGGGTCTCCAGAGTTAGGTAGGAAAGGTTTACAGCAGGCTGATGTAAACAGAAAAGCTTCGGAAACCTGCTATTATAGGAGATAACTTGGAATAGAACTATTCTTCCAAAAAACCAAATCCAGCTGGTTGTCTAATCACCAGTTAGCAGATTTTCATTTGAATAAATGGACATTTAAAGGTACCTACACTTTACATTTGCATAAATGCAAAACAAGTGACTCCACATATAACTCAAACCAATATGGTGGGGGAAATGAAGGAACCGTGTAAAATGGTTTCTGAGGATAAATGCTTTACTTGGTCTTTGATCAATCCATGTCCTCTCACTACGTAAGCTGCTTCTCTGCTACCCACCAGTCATTTTCACATTCACAGGAACAAATTTAAGATGCATCTCAAAATGTCACAGTGTTTTCCAGAAAATAGCTTGCTGCTGACTTAGAGGAAACAACCATTCTGCTCTGTGTGCACAGCAAAGAACTCATGTGTCAAATTGGGAAGGAGTGTTGGCCTCCAGATGTATAGACAAAACTAGGTTTGTAAAACTGTTTTATGAACTGCAAAGCACTATACAAATGGTGACTATAGTTGGTTAACTATGACCTGGATAGAGATGACAAACAGGTTTTCTCTGTGATATGGTCAAATAAATCATTATAATCTCAAGAGCTATATAAATGTTTGGTTACTTATTCAGAATATGCTAGATGTTCTGGTTGTTGGTATTCAAGAAGTACACACACACATACATATATGTCCATACACACATAGGTGTGTATTTGTGTATGTCTTTGTGTGCGAGTATATGTGCAATGTGACTGCACATACATATGAGCAGTTGAGGGCAGAGACAGGAGGGGCTTTTGAGTATCTTCTCTATCCATCTTCACCTTATTCCCTTCAGAGGGTCTGTCGTGGAACCCTGAGTTAGGCCGGCCGAAACAACCTTCAACAAACCTCCTAGCTGTGCCTCTTACAGGGCTAGGGCTATGCATGCATGCCCCTGCCTCACTGAATCTTGGAGATTTGATCCAACTTCTCAGGTTTGCAGCAGCATGTGCCCCTCTCTGCTGAGTCTGAGTCACCTCCCTAATACCAAGACTGTTTGTGTGTGCTTATTGTGAATGTGTGTGTTGTGTGTATGTGTTTGCATCTTTGTGTGTATGTGTGTGTGCAATAGCAATCCAAAAATGGGGACATACATAATTAAAACAAATAAATCAATATCATAGATTTTCATAAAGATGTCAATAATTTTAAGTACATTTTTAAAAAAAGGATTTCAACTTCATTTTTGACTGCTATTGATGTCTCTAGTGATGCGTTTCTCTGTGACTTCAGCTTAAACAGCTCTTAGGTATCATGAATGCAGATGGACTATTATTTCTACATTCATTTAATCTAGTTATTTTTACATTTGAAGGTTATATAATTTGTATTTTATTAGTCTTAAAAACATCATATTATGATAAAATAAGCCATGAATTCTCATAATAAATGTGTTAACATTTGATTTTGTTATTTAATAAAACTACATTTTTTGAAGAAATTTTTGAGCTACTGACTAGTGTCCACCATAAGAATCACATTTAGAATATTTACATGGTATACAGGCTCTCTGTTGTCATGATCTGATTCTCCTCCATACATTCTTCACAAGTCTGGTTACTTATTGATTCATTCACTTACTAATTTACTAATTTTTCATTAATTTGTTTCTTTATTCATTAAGACAGGGTCTCACATAGCCCAGGCTCACATCAAACTTACAGAGCTGAGGATGGCCTTAAACTTATCTGCCCCCACTTCGCAGTGCTGGAACTACTGGTGTGTCCCTCACTATGCTGAGCTTCATTATGTAACTTCTGTTCTTAATGGGCTATGGGATGTGAGACTGAAGATGTCTAGAAGGCACCAGAAGCCCTTATTTATTTTAATTTTTTCTTTAGTTGAAAATAGACTCTTCTTCCACATACTACATCCTGATGACAGTTTCCCTTCTCTCTACTCCTCCCAGTTCCTACACACCTCCCTTTCCATCTGAATCAACTCCCTTTCTCTCTCTCATTAAAAAAACCAGACGTATAAGAGATAATAATAAAACAAAATAATAAACAAACTAATATTTTGGAATTGGACACACACACACCACCACCACCAACAACAACAATAACAGCAGAAAGAAGGGAACCCAAGAGAAGGCATGCAAATCAGAGACCCACTCATTCACATATTGGGAATCCCATAAAATTACTAAACAGACACCGTAACATATATGCATAGGACCTGGTGGAGACTGTGCAGGCCCTGGGATTGTTACTTCAGTCTCCGTGAGTTCACATGAGCTTGGCTCATGCTGATTGGGCGGAGGGGATTGATTTCTTGGTGTCCTAAGTCCTTTTCACCTTTAAACTTTCTACAAGAAACTTTTTAAACATTAGAGTATATAATTTCATAACTTTACATAATTTCAAGTGGAAGTTGAAAGGGATTCTGTATTATGTTGTTTTTATTCAATGGGAAAGAATAAATAAAATTTGCACTGAGAAATTAAGTCTCCATCATATTACGAAACCCAGAGCTTGTTATAAGTATGCTGCAGATAGCAGATGCTCATTAAATATTTCTGGCACAGTAACTGTTTGCAGGCTGCCCGCAAGCTAGTCAGCCAGAGATGGCCACTAGATGGCAGTGGCACACAGAGAAGCCAGCGTGCTGTGGGCGGGGTGGGATCTTTACATGTAAAAGTGTGTGTATGCCAAAACCTATTGTTTTTATACAATGTCAAAGAAAAAAAAATCTTAAATAAATATTTTCAGTTTAAACCACTTTGGGTTCTATATTTTCTTTTGTAAATTGTCAGGTTCTGTTTGGACTTGTTAATCAACTTTGACAATTGCATAATTACGCTCCAGAAAATGGTTATTGCTTAGGCTTGGGTCACTGGCTTGCTTCTTGCTCCTGCAGTAACATTTGTGGGTGTGAAGTGCGAGCAAAGCAAACACCCAGAGCCATCCTTCAGTTTCCATGGCACACTGACTATGTGCTTGTTCCCATTTAGGGACAAACACACGAGAAACTATGTGAGACAATGTAGTTGAAGTGTGGTACTTTTTGAGTAAGATTTGTGTCCAACTATTTAATATTATATGTCTGGATATAAGTATCTCTGTGTCTCCAGATGATAAATAATTGAGAGAATTTATATAAGTTTCCTCATACGGAAGCCCCACATGCCAGCATACCATGTCATTATCCAGCCAGCTACTGATACTGCTGATGCCCGATCCTGTGGTTATTAATGTGAGTCTCTGAGTTTCTTTTGTCTACTGGAATTTAACAGAGAGATCTAATTGCCTCAAGATAGAACATGTCTCACCATTTCTGTAACTCTGGAAGTAGACACAGCTCGGTGTGTGGATTCTAACTCAGGGCGTCCTAGTGTAAGAGATGGGGATGGGTGGGAGTTACAGGCAACACATAAGTCTTGGCAGAGAGCACAGGTTTCCTCCAGAGTCCACACGGGCTGTGTGGCTTCCTCACGGGCTTCCTTCACTATAGCAGTTTTTCTCAGAGACTGGAGACAAGCAAGGCATGGGTGAGGCTCAGTACTCTTTGAGGAGTGGAGCGTCACCCTACTGACACTCCACTACTTGTTGACAAATTACATTGTGTTTCTATCGAAAAGTATCACCACAAAGCAGGTACTTTAGTAAGGATGAACTTTTTAGAAGAAAGGCTAGATTGCCACATAGTATAGTTAATATGGTTTGAGACTATGACACTGGGAGACAGGATGTGTGACTATATAGTGTTTTAGTCAACAGGAGATAAAGTTGGAAATATGGTTGATTGCTGGGTGTACTTAAGAATGGGAAACACAGGTACTCTTCACATGTGTTAATAAAGCCACTCTGGACTTCATTTGTATCATCCCACTTACATTGTACATAATTTAATCACAAATTCAGAAAGAAAGCATATTTTTAGTGTTTAAGGTAATTTTGAAAAGCATTTCAAATTTAAATGATGAAATTTACTGTTGACGTTCAAACTGTGCTCGGTTTTCATAGGCAAAAACAATTGGATTCAATGAAACTGTCAGTCACAAAGCTTTCACGAAACTGAATTTGTGAAGATTTGGACATGTGCCAAGCAGACTGATTTTATTGATTACCTCTGTGAGTGTGTGCCTCAATTATGTTGTTGAAGGTAAGTGATGAGTTAGGCACTGGGCTCTAGCCTTTTTCAAGTCTCCATCATTTCTCTTGTGTAAATACACCACAAGGGAGGACAATCAATGGCAGTGACCATCTAAAACTCCAGAAGTGGCTTCTAAAAAGCAAACCCACAGGAATTATCATAGAGGCAGAGTGAAATGTACTCATCTATGTTTCTAGTATTTGAACCCAAATGTTCCTGATTAGAGAAACCTCAGTTCTATTATCTGTGAGTGTGTCAAAGCCCAAGGAACATAATATCCTTCATTCTTAGTTATTTTGAATTGTGATTCTCTTCTCATTGAATGAGGCTTGTGAAAATTAAATTGATCTAAAAGAAGACTGAACACAAAATTTTGGGTCTTGATTGGCATCTGACAAATCAATTCCTAAATTCAAAAAACATCTCAGGCTCAGTTTGGGGAAGAGATACAAATGTGATCCTTCGACATGTTAAGACACCGATCATTTCCACCATACTACCTCCTTTAGCATCATTATAGTCTAATTGCTCTCTTACTACTCTATATACACCTGGAGACTTCCTACTGTGTGCCATGGATGGACTTATAGGCTCCTCTTCTATGTCTTTGCTTCATTTCAGCAAAATTGCCTGAGCTTCATTTTCATCATTTTGTATCATTCATTTTTTTTACCTACTACTTTCCTGTTATGTGAATGTCCTGCGGTTTATTTCTTTTTACATTTCCCTTTTAACAACTAAGTCTTTCTCACTTTCTTCTTTCCATAATATCCTTATTGGTCACCTGGGAATTTTGCATTATAAACCCAAGTATCCTCACCTACTAGTCCTCCCAGGTTCATCCCCCAACCCCTGGGACTTCCCTCCCCTACCCCCTCACACACACAAAAGAAAGAAATAAAGAAGCCCAATGTACATTGCTTGCACACTTACTGAAGCACAGTCAAACTCCTAGAGGCAATTTTCTTATTTTTTTTATTGTTTTATATGTAACTATTCCAGAAATTCTTCAATTTGGCACAACTTTGTTTTGTGACAACTTTGTTTTTTCCCCTCTATTTTCAACAACACTTAACAATTGTTGATCTTTCTTTATTAATTTTGGCAATCTTTTGGTGGCATATTGTCACAATGGTACTTAGTTGACTACGGTTTTCCCTGCCTTCATTCCTCTTACTCTTAGCCCTCCCACCTGTCTATCCTCAAGACACAGT
>NW_022196899.1:33585738-33628346 GCF_008632895.1 Mastomys coucha | reverse complement strand
ATGTCTTCTAGGTACATTGACAGAGAATCGCATAACATATTAACATATTATAATAAGACTAGATACAAATCCTTATATGACCCAGTAGGAGTAAAAGGATCCCAAGCGTTAGCAAAATTTCCCATGCTTCCACTTTTAGGAATCCCACAAAACAACCAGTATGACTTTTAATCAGAGTACCTCGCTCAGATCCATACAGGCTCCATGATTGTCAGTTCAGTCATTATGAACCCATGGGAGCCCTGCTTGGTTAATTCTGTGGGTCATGTTGTCTTCAGGTTCTCAAACCTTCTGGCTCCTAGAATCCCCGTTCCAGTTTTTTGGCCAGTTTCTCTGACTTCACCTATTGTTTGTGGATCTATTCATCTTTTCCTTTGAGTTGCTAGATAATTCCTTTCTGTCGATAATTGGGCTAGGCACCGATCTATTAGTATAGCAGAATATCACAAGGAATCATTCCATTGGCTTCTCTTTCCAGTCATATTTGAATCTAACCTCAGTCTCTGGGCTGAATGGCTTCTGGATTTTGGTCAATTCACATAGTGTCAGGCATGAGGTCCCTCTTGGGGCATGAGCCTCAAGTAGGACCAGTCACTGGTTGTCCATTTTCACACATTCTGTGCCATCATTACCAGCATATCTTGCAGGCAGGACAGACTGCAAGTGGAAGGTTTTGTGGCTGGGTTGATGTCCCAGTCTCACTGCTGGAAGCCTTGCCTGGTTATAGAAGATGGCCTGTTCAGGTTCTGTATCTGTTATTACTAGGAGACTTCCCTAGGCCCATTTTCATGAAGTCTAAGGAGTTTTCACAGCACTGGATTTATCTAACTCCACAAATTACCCCCTCATCTCCAGTTTCTTCCATCTTTCTCAGTATTTGTTCCTTCCATCCTGTCCCCCACAGAATGAACCTTCCTGTTCCCATCTCCAGCCAATCCTGCCCACTATCAAAGTCTATTCTGTTTTGTCCTCCACCGAGAGATCCATGCATTTACCCTTGAGTCTTCCTTGTTTCTTAGCCTCTCTGGGTCTGTGCTTATCTTTTACTTAACAGGTAATGTCCACTTATAAGTGAGATCATACCATGTTTATCTTTATAGACCTGGTTTACCTCACTCAGGGTGATTTTATTTCAAGTTCAATCTGTATACCTACAAATTTCATGATGTCATTGTTTTAACAGCTGAGTATAATACCCTTGTGTAAACGTACTACCTTTTCTTCATTTGTTCTTCAGACAAGGGACATCTAAGTTGTTTGCAGTTCTGGCTATTATGAATAAAGCTGCTATGAACATAGTTGAGCAAGTGTTCTTGTGGTAGGATGGAGTGCTCTCTAGTTGTATACCCAGGTGAGTTATAAATGGATTATTAGGTAAACCAATTCCTAATTTTCTGAGGAACTACCATTGTGATTTCCACAGTGGCTGTATGAGTTTGCACTCTCACTAACAGTGGAGGAATCTTCCACTTGTTTCACATTCTCACCAGCATAAGCTGCCATTTGTTTTTAATTTTAGCCATTTTGGCAGGTGTAGGATTGAGACTCAAAATTGTTTTGATTTTCATTTCCCTGATGGCTAAGGAGATGAATATTTCTTTTTTCTCAGACATTTCAGATTCCTTTGTTGGACATTCTCTGTTTAGATCTGTATCCCATTTTTAATTGGGTTATTTGGCTTATTGATATCTAGTTTCTTGAGTTCTTCATATATTCTGGATATTAGCCCTCTGTCAGATTTAGAGCTGGTAAAATTCTTTTCCCATTCTCTAGGTTGCCATTTCATTCTATTGACAGTGTCCTTTGCCTTACACAAGTTTTCAGTTTCATGAGGCCCCATTTAATTGTTGATCTTAGTGTCTGAGCTGTTGTGTGTTCTGTTCAGAAAGTCTTCTTCTGTGCCAACGCATTCAAGGCTACTCCCCACTTGCTCTTCTGTCAGGTTCAGCTTATCCAGTCTTATGTTGAGGTTTGTGATTCACATGGACTTGAATTTTGTGCAAAGTAATAGATATTGATCTATTTGCATTCTTCTGCATGTGACATCCAGTTATACCAGTACCATTTGTTGAAAATGCTTCCTTTTTTCCACTTTGTATTTCTGATTTTTTTAAAATAAAAAATCAAGTGTTCATAGGTATGTGGATTTATGCCTGGGTCTATGATTTGATTATGCTGATTAATCTGTCTCTTTCTATGCCAATAACATGTGCTATTATTATTATTATTATTATTATTATTATTATTATTATTATTATTATAGCTCTGTAGTATAATTTGAAATCAGGGATGGTGATACCTTCAGAAATTCTTTTATTGTACAGGATTGTTCTAGCTTTCCTGTTTTTTTTTATTTATTTATTTTGTATTTTTTCCCATATGAAGTTGAGTATTAATCATAAAAGTTCTGTAAGATTGTGTTGGGAATTACATTGAATCTGTAGTTTGCTCTTGGTAATATCACCATTATTTAAATGTTGATTCTACTATCTCATGAACATGGGAGATCTTTCCACCTTTTGATATCTTCTTCAATTTCTTTCTTCAAAGACTTCAAGCTCTTGACATACAGGCTTTTCACTTGCTTGATTAGAATTACACCAAAATAGTTTATATTGATTTGTGGCTACTGTGAAGGGTGTTGTTTCCTTGATTTCTTTCTCAGCTCATTTATCATTCGTATATAGAAGGGCACTTGACTTTTCTGAATTAATTTTGTATCCAACCACTTTCCGGAAGGTGTTTATCAGCTGTAGGAGTTCCCTGGTAGGATTTTTCATGTCATGTATGTATACCAAGTCATCTGTGAATAGTGATACTTTGACTTCTTCCTTTTCAATTTGTACACAGTTTGATCTACTTTTGTTGCCTTATTTCTTTAGCTAGAACTTCAAGAACTATACTGTATAGATATGGAGAGAGTGGACAACATTGTCTTTTTCCTGATTTTACTGGAATTTCTTTAGTGGAATTGTATTTAATTTGATGTTGGCTATAGGCTTGCTGTAAACATCCTTTATTATGTTTACATATGTCCCTTTATCCCTATACTCTCCAAGACTTTTATCATGAAGGGGTGTTGGATTTTGTTAAAAGTGTTTTCAGCCTCTAATGAGATGATCATATGGTTCTTTTTCTTTCAGTTTGTTTAAATGGTGGCTTACATTGACTGATTTCCATATGTTGAAGCATCCCTGCATCTCTGGAATAAAGCCTACTTGATCATGGCTGATGATCTTTTGATGTGTTCTCAGATTTGGTTTGTAAGTATTTTGTGAAGTATTTTTGCATCTGTGTTTATGATTTGCCTGTAATTCTTAATTCTTTGAAACTTTGCGCTTTGAGTATCAGGATAACTGTGGCCGCATGAAATGAATTGGCAGTGTTCCCCTTGCTTCTATTTTGTAGAATAATTTGAGGAGTATTTGCTTTAGCTCTTCTTTGAAAGTTTGGTAGATTTCTGCACTAAAGCCATCTGACCCTGGGCTTTCCTTGGTTAGGAGACTTTTAATGATTGCTTCTATCCCTAGGGATATAGCCCTGTTTAAATTGTTTATCTGATAATAATTTACATTACCAAGTGGTATCTATGAAGAAAATTACCCATTTTGTTTATATTTTTCCAATTTTGTTCAGTATAGATTTTTTTCATTCAGTGGAATATATTTTATTTATAATTGAAAACAAATGCCTTCTCAACTTCATGGTTGTTTTTAAACCTCATGGTTTAAACTCTTATCTTATTATTTTTCAATTAATTAAAAAGACATGGGCTGGGATTTACTTGTAATCATTCAATAAGGGATTCAAAACAGACTGTGTTGTGTAGTGTTTGCCCTGAAGCACTAAATCAGTGTTGGCCATTGTGATTTTTGTCATAAACTCCTCTGGTTCACTAAGCTAGCAAGAAAATATATAAATACACTTTGGTTTCTATTATTTAAAAAGGAAAAACATTTAGACTCATCAAACACTTCCCTTCCCTTAGTGTAACATGAAGGCCCTTAATAACTATGGCCATCTGACCATTTTAATAACAGAGTTTTAAAGTCTGCCCTAATGATACTTTGAACTTTGTTGGTGTCTGTTGTTATGTCCCCCTGTTCATTTCTACGTAGTTATTATGGATATTCTTTCTCTGTCTTTTAGTTTGGATAAGGGATTATTGGTCTTGTTCACCTTCTCAAAGAACCATTTTTTTTTGTTTCAATGATTCCTCCTTGTTCTTTTTGTTTCTATTCACTGATTTCAGCCATGAGTTTAATTATTATCTGTTATCTATTTCTTTTGTGTGATCTTGCTTCTTTTTGTTCTAGAGCTTTTGTGTGTGCTATTTGTTAGCATGAGATCTTCACAATTTTTTTTTATTAAAGCATTTTATGCTATAAAATTTCTTTTTAGCACTTCTTTCATTGTGACCCATAAATTTGGGAATGTTGTGCATTGATTTTCATTGAATTCTAGGAAATCTTTAATTTCTTTCTTTATTTCTGCCTTAACCCAAAAAATTATCCAGTAGAGAGCTGTTCAATTTGTAGGCTTTCTGTTGTTTCTGCTGTTGCTTTAATCTATGGTATTCTGATAAGATACAGGGGGTTAATTTAATGCTCTTGAATCTATGGAGACTTGCTTTGTGGCCATGTTTGTGGTCACTTTTGGAAAATGTTTCATGAGATGCTAAATAGATTTATTCTTTTGTGTTTAGATGACATGTTCTGTAGATATCTGTTAGGTCCATTTGGTTCCAACATCTGTTAGCTTCAATATTTCTCTGTTTAGTTTGTGTCTGGATGACTTGTCTATTAGTAAGAGTGGTGAAGAAGTCTCCCACTATCAGTGTGGGAGGGTTGATTGTGATTTAAGCTGTAGTAGTCTTTCCTTTACAAATGTGAATGCTCCTGGGTTTGTGGCAGAGATGTTAATAATTTAAAAATCATCTTGATGGGACTTGCAATCCTCTACTATATGCATGCTGCAAGAACAATCAGACCCCTCCATGTGCAGTCCTAGGTTGGTGGTTGAGACCCCGGGAGCTCTAAGGGTACTAGTTAGTTCATATTGTTGTTTGTCCTAAGGGGCTGCAAACGCCTCAGCTCCATTGGTCCTTTCTCTAACTCCTTCACATTGAGAGTTAAAAATAACCAATGATTGCTAATTCCTGTTATTTTGTTGCTACTGCTGCTGCTGCTGGTGGTGGTAGTGTCTGTATGTGTGTGTATGTGTGTATGTGTGTGTGTGTGATTGTGTGTGTGTGTGTGTGTGTGTGTGTTTCCTTCTTTTAGTTTCTAATGGTGAGAGATTATTTATTCCTCTGTTTTGGTAGCTATACTTATCCTTGGGTTGGAGTTCTTCTAATACCTTTTGTAGGGCTGGATTTGTTTGTTTACTAAAATAAATTGGTTTGTTTTAAATTATTGTTTGTTTGTTTGTTTATGAGGATTTGTTTAAATTTGACTTATAATAAAGTACCTTGGTTTTTTTGTCATGGTGATTGAAAGTTTTGCTGTGTATAGTAGTCTGGGCTGGCATCTGTGTTCTCTTTGAGTATGTAAGACATATGTCCATGCAATTCTGAGTTTTAGATTCTCCATAGAGAAATCGAGTAGAATTCTAATAGGTCTGACCTTAATACCTTATTTGTCCTTTTTCCCTTTCAGCTTTTAATACACTTTCTTTGTTCTCTATGTTTAGTGATCTATTATATGGCAAGACTTTATTTTCTTTCACATTTGCTATTCTCTAATCCTCCTTTACCTTTGTAGGCATGCCCTTCTTTAGGTTAGGAAAAATTTTCATGATTTTGTTAAAAAAAATTTTCTGGGCCTTTGAGCTGGATTTCTTCTTCCTCTTCTATTTCTATTATTCTTAGGTTTGGTCTTTTTCATTTTTTTATGGTGTCTCTGATTTCTTATAGGTTTTGGTCAGGAAGTTTTTAGATTTATCATCTTTAAGTGGTATATCTAATTCTTCTATTATGTCTTCCAAGCCTGAGATTCTCTCTTCCATCTTTTGTTTGCTTACTTAGATGTTCCATTTCAAGGATTCTCTCAGTTTGTGGTTGCTTTATTGCTTCCATTTTCCTTTTTATTTCTCAAATTGTTTTATTTGTTTCCTTCAATTGTTTGTTGCTATTTTTGGACTTTCTTTAAGGGATTTATTGCTTTTCTCCAATTATTGTTTGTCATTTCTGTAATTTACTTAAGAAATTTATTAGTTTCCTCTTGAGGACTTCTACCATCTTCATAGGGTTGGTTTTAATGTCATTTTCTTATGTTTCAATTCCATAGGGAGCTGAAGCTCTGGCTACCTTCCATTCTGGAGGCTTGTGTGGCCTTTGGTAGACATGAGTAGAAGAGGGGTTAGGGGATAGGCTGATCAGGCATGGATGTTGATGGCGGAACTTAAGTGGGATTTTGGGTGCTGGGGTGGCCTCTAGTGAGGCAAGGGCATTCCACCAAATGTGTGGTGGTGCTGAATATTTTAATGTTTATTTCTACTTATGCTCATTTCTAAGTTTATTGGTAGTCCATTGCCCATCTTATGTTGACTGACATGCCTTCTTACTGCATGAAGTTTCTTCTGTAAAAATATTGTATAGTCACCTTACTGGATATATCTGTGTGTTCCAGACCTCATTTTTACTCTGCAATCTTTCTGTCAATTGTCTTAAACAATGCCTTTATTTATTTGTTTATTGTTAACTTTCACTGTTGATATTCATTGTTATGCAAATATGTTTCCATCTTAGTGTCTGCTGTGTGTAGTACCCCCTTGTGTATACATATCCTTCCCTGTCTCATCTCTTTGCCCTCCTGATATCTCCTTTGCTTTGCTTTCCTAGCATCTCCTTTGCTTTTGCTTTTGTGCTGGTTATATGCATACATTCATAAGTTTATGTAAAAATACTAAAAACCATAAGAAATCCACATCATCTTCAAGGATGTCTGGAAAACTCTCCTTGAATAAGCAGGCAGACTCAACCTTTGCCAGAGGTCCTGAGAACTCCATTATCACAGGAACGTTGTCTTTGCACACTCTGACCGTCTCAGGCCATTTTTTGTCTTGTCCTTCTTGATGTGTCTCTTCAGTACCAGCATTGGAATGGTACCCCTGCTGTGTATGTCCCATCTGCAGGTTTTCACAGTTCCTGACTTCACATTTCAAGTCCCTGCTCAGAAGTTTTTATTTAAAATATTCTTGAATGTCATATTGTTTTTCTAAATTTTATTTACACTATATATTGGTCGTACAAGTCTTTCTTCCGTGGGACTCTAATAATCTTACAGCCTTATTCTACAGCTTTTCTTTCTGACAAGCTTTTTGTATACAATATGTTAAAATATACACAACCAATTCTTAATAACTTTGACAGAAACTACACATTATGTTTTAAACTATAAGCATGTGAAAGTCTATTCTATTTACATATTTTATAATGACTTTTGCTCCTCTCTAGAAATCCAAATTACCACCAGAGATTACATCTCTGATGGAGAAGTCACCTCTGAGTCACTGCTGGAGACATGACTGCCCACGAAGGTGGCCTTTGGATATGGACCCAACCCTCATCTTGGTTACTTGCACTAGTGCAATTTCTAATGTGAGACATGCTTTCCCCCTTTACATTATTTAAAGGTAAGCTTTCTCTGGCTTGTTGTCTTGTGTAATTACTTCATACTGACCCCCAGACCCATGGTTAGTGTGTTTGTTCTGTGGCTGGGTTTTCAGTGTTCTTTATATAACTGATTTTCAGTGATCCAGTAGGAACGTGACTTAGAGGTGTTTTATGATTTTGTCTGTTTGGGTTATGCTGTCCCATTTGAGAATCCATTTACAATTATCTTTTTATTAAGTGAACTCTTGGCTCTCATTTATTCCGATATTTCCCATCTCTCCCTTTTGTTGAAATTCAGTCTCAGGTCTAATTACCACTGCACACTGACCTCACCAACTCCTCTTCTTGAGCATTATTACTTTGATCATTGTTATAAAGATTTCATTAAGCAATGTTGCTCTTTTCTGTTACATACAAAGCTGAGCCTGTGCCTAATCCTACCTCCTATATCTTCTACTCTAGGCATTGAAGTTTTTAATCTTTCGGATTAAAGTTCCCTTTCCTTTCTCTTGTGGCAGACATTTCTCCATAAGGAAATGTGTGATGAGCTGTTTGAATGCATCTATATTTATTGCATAAAAAGATGACAAATCAGGATAAGAGATAAAATGTTAGTGCTATTCTAGTGCCTTTAGTATGTTCATTTCTTGATCACATGGCACATTTTAACTAAAGCTATTTTAATATTCACTTCTCTTAATTATTTCATTCTCCTTGTTATTTCTTATTCTGTTTCTGTCGGTTAGGTTTACCTTTAGATAATGCTTGTTTGTATGAATGCTGACTCCAATTAGATACCAGATATAAATGTTGGATATTCAGACTTGGATTTTGTTACTTGTTTGGATAGTCCCTTTTTTGTATAAATTTCTATACTTGGAATCAATATAATCTCTTCATAGCTTGTCTACTGACTTGCTGAAATGAGCCAGAATCAGCCTACGGGCAGAGGCTAACTGCAGAACAATAATCATGACTATCTTTGCAGAAGTATGTAATATAAGCACTGTGCACATGTCATTCTATTTCTGCATTTATTGTGTACAACTTTTACATGCAAAGAAACACCTCAAACTCTGGTAATATGGTTAATAATTCCCATGCAGAAGTACTCAAAGACAAGCTAGACATTTGAAGTTTGCATTGGATTGCACAGAAAATAAGATTAACATGAAATGGAAAGTTAAAATTGGATGTGATAGAACAATTTTCACCAAAGTTCTGCAGTCCCAGCATAGATAGTGCAGACAGAGCAGGCTATCTGGTCAGAAGTTCTTTTCCCTTTCTCTTGTGGTAGACATTTCTCCAAAAGGAAATGTGTGATGAGCTGTTTGAGTGCATCCATATTTATTGCATAGAAAGACGTCAAATCAGGATAAGAGATAAAGTGTTAGTGTCTAAGGCAGAAGGAAACAGCCAAGTGGAGAGTTCCTGATGTGCTTCTTTTATTTTAAAACATTTCACAGATCTGCAAAGTGAAAATTAGCTGAGGCTCTGGGGTAAATTTGTGGGTGTTTGAACGAACACACAAATCCACTGAACATCTGCAAAGATACTTTTGGTTCATTGTGCAATATTCACAGATATATTTTCAATGGCTGAGACAGCTTGCAAAAGTTAGAGAAAAGCAAGTTTTAGGAAGGAAAAAGTTGGTCTCTAAATGCACTTCATCTATTGTGAATATAACGTGGTTAAATAATTTTACATATCATATTACTGAGTGTGCACGGACGGCGTACTGCGTGCTTTCAAGATATGATTATTTCATATAAAGATATTGTTAACATAAATATACTTTTGTCAGAAACAAGAGTAAATTAGTGATAAGCCATATTATTTTATAATTGTCCATTGCTTTGAATATCTCAGAAAGTGTTGTACACTAAGGAAAACAGAGGTCTTAAGGGAGAAGATACTGATGTTGCTTTTCTAAAGGGCAATGTGTCCAATCTGTGTTGTAAGTACTTGTGTTTATACCCATAGGTTTGTGCACGTTCAAGCCTTGGTCAGAAAAGTTTCTTATTGTAGTAGGTAAAGATTAATGCAGTCTCATAAATGGTCTGAGTCCTGACGATAAGCAACTGTGAGTGCTCAGGCATAGATGGAGCATCTGTATCTATCCCAGACCCAAGACTCATGGAACATTGTGGAAGAGGGGATAGAAAGAAGTTAAAATCTGGAGCATAGAGAAGATGGCAGTCAAATGTGTCCTCTAGGTGTGACATGGCAGCTGCATACTTGAACTCACAGCAGCTGTGGTGCCTGCACAGGACCAAGCCAGTAAAATCCAGCATCAAGGTCTGGTGTTGGTAGCACACGCCTTTTATCCCAGCACTTGGGAGGCAGAGAAAAGAGATCTCTAAGTTCAAAGCCTGGCTTACAGAGTGAGTTCCAAGACAGCCAGAGGTACATGAAGAAACCCTGTTTCAAGAAGCAAAACAAAACAAATTCCAGCAGCATTAACGTGGGCAGGAATTTCAGGCTCCCTTCCCCAGCAGAGGAGTTACTGATGGATGATGGATGGAGAGCTGTCAGGGGATGGGGAGTCACATTTCACTAGAGGTGTAAGATTCCCATGTCCCAGGGAATGGCTCAACACACATGAGCACTGTTAATTAGACTCAATGCATTAGAAAACAAACAATTGTAGAGGAGGAACATGAAGTTGGGTGGGAGACATGGTAGAGGAGGGACTGATAATGCTGGGGGGGAAGATAGGAATGGATACTATAATATACACATATATTATACATGTATACATAACACAGATAATTATATATTCATATATAATTATATATATATTACATACACACACATACATATACTTCAACGAAAAAAATATCATGTTGCATATATAGCCACTGGGGCTGGGATTCCACAGTCACATGATCTCTGTCCTGTGGTCAGCTATAGTTTTCTGTAAGGGCCTTTGTTTTCTGCAGAGGGAAACTTTTTTGCTGAGGAGTGAGGGCTACACCTACCTGTGGGTACGAGGATAAGTATTTAAAGTGTTGTAGGTATTATACTGGTCTAGTAAAGATCCATGACTTTACCAAGCTCAAAGAGCTGGCTAGGCATGAGTCCTTCCTGTTGAACAGGCCTTAAGTCCAATTATACAACTACATCTAAGGCTCACTGCATCCCAGAAGGGAAGATAGAAAGATTGAAAGATGCAGAGGAACAGGATGCCTGCTGTGAAATTGTATCCTTTTAGATATGACAGGAAAGCTTCGGTCAGGATACCTCAGTAATGTGGCTGCCTAAGCAAGACATGACCAGTGAAAATATCTATAGAAAGTGCTAGCATGGAGGAAGAAAACCACACAGATCCCTGCATTTAAACAAAGAACTACAGGCATCTAGTTAGTGCTGAAAGAGGGCATATTACCTTCATCCAGGCATAAGCACCTTAAGCGGTTATGCAATATAATGTGGTCAATCCTGACACCACATACACATAAACAACAAAAATGGACTCAGTACATATACATTTGTATAGTTATGTGTTTACACAACATTGAGACAGGGGATGCTCCAAGGATAATAACCATGCCAATGTCCAGACTGCAACCAGATCTCTGGGCACAGTAATCACCATCTGAACACTCATCACACAAAACAACACCCCAACACAGGAGTCTTGCAATTACTGAAACTGAGCCAATGGTTGGTCCAGTATTTTCTTGGATGTATTTGGATTTCAGGTGTGTAGGTAGCGATCAGAGGTCAATATAAGCCAGACAATGTACCATAGTCCTGTACTGCCAAGATGAGCAAGGCTAAGAAAGAAAAGCTGTGAGTTCCAAGTCAGCTTTGGGTAACTTCTCTTAGAAACATAACAAAACAAAAACAATGAAGAATATAGGACATAAAACAGCCCCAGATCTGTCCCTAGAGGCTTTGCAGGTTTGGCTGCTGTGTTACATGTGCAACAATAGGTGGCAGAGAGGAGAGAAGGTATGTCTAAGCTTAGTGTTCTCACTTGTAAACATTTGAAAGATCAGTAGCTTAACATTCCCTGAATAAAGCAAGTCTGAAACAATCACCAGTCCACTACCAGGGGTTCCAGACAGGAGGCGAGCCTGAAAGGACTACCAGTTTGGCACCAGACGTGCCCAGATGGGGACCAAGCCAGAGACTAGAAGAATCCCTTCTGGGACAGTAGGCTGCACATTGGAGTGAGCCTGAGACAGACAGCCCTTGTGTGGATCCACTAGGGAAGGTAGATCCAGGTTAGAAGTGGGCTGGAGGCAATCATCACAATGGTGCCATGGGGGATGGACAGGGTACTAGCCCGAGATGTCCAACACTGCCCAGGCCTGGGGGTGGGGCTGACCATGCCTGCAATGATCCCTGCCCAGTGCCATGACATACAAGAGAGGTATATCACTCCTAAGACCACTCCTGAGATGACCTCACACACTCAGAGACCCCAGGCACCACTAAGAGGAATAAGTAAGTGGTGGAGAAATGGAAGAGTAAAGATAAACAGAAGGATGTGGGCACAATGAAGAGAGACAGAACTGGAGACTCAAGGGTAGTGAGCAATAACTTGATGTGAGTGGCCAGTGATACCACCTGGGACCATGTAGGGCCCTGGACTGTGATGTCACCAGGGGCAATATCTCATCCATTGCCCTGCAACAGCAGGAATCTACTACCAGGCAGATGTTCCTAGTCTGGGATGCAACCCTGGGAAATGTTGATGTCCGAGGGCTGTACATAATTGGTCTGATCCCTCACCTGGGCATGTGGGAGAGATGGCCCTGGAGTGTGAGCGGGAATGCTGACCCGGCATCCAGGAGAGTGGGTCCTGTACCTTGCCTGAGCAGCACAATAAAGCTAACCCTGATAGCAGGGGTGTGAGCATTACAGCTGTCCCCACAACCCATCTGCTGTGTTACAGTGTGGACAAGGGAGAGATGCCCTCCCAGACCTTTACCCCTTGCCATCTATGGAAGGAAAGAGAAGGGTCGAGAGCACAGGAAAGCTGGCCCTTCCCCTCACCTGCTGCAACACTAGGGAGAAGAGGCCCTGCACCTGCCTGGAAGCACAGTAGAGCTGCCTCTGGACATGAGATTCACAGGTGAGCCAGCCACAAGGACATGAATGCAGGAGAGTCCAGAGAGATAGCTTAGCAGTTAAGATCATTGTCTGCTCTTCTTACAAGACCTGGGTTCCTGGGTTGGTTTCCAGCACTCACATCCATCTGTAACTCCAGTCCCTGGGCAAATCTATGCCCTCTTCTGGTCTTTTGGGCATCAGACATACATATGGTACACAGACACCTGCAAGCAAAACACTAACACATAAAAATGTAATAAATAAAGAAAAGATTTTTAAAAAGAGACTTACTGTAAAAAGTAGGCTCTATGCTGCTGACCATTTTATTCTGTTGTTCATTGTATTTAGTTTTAGTTATTTTATTTTATTATTTTACTTTTTACTTTTCCATCTCATATTAAATCTCATCATTTTTAACCAGTGAAGAACTATCTGTTTCACTTATCAAAAACACATTTTCTTCACTCAATGGGGGTATTAAAAGAGACATAGAATCAAAAAGAAAAGAAATCAGTTTCTTACATAACAAATCTCTCAATTAAATTTTATTACAAGAAGAAGAAGCTTTGGGATAACATGGAAAGCAAATTTTTACCTATTTATATTTATCATTTAAGTAAACCATGGAGAAATATGCAGCCAAGTACTCTGCCACACCTTGCTTCTGTGCAAATGTACATAATCCTAAGCCCCACCCTGATCTAACTGCATGCCCTTCACAGGCTCCAGATGCATCAGTTTCCATGTGTGTCTGATAAACTGATGAATCCACACTGTTGTAGAGAGCTGGAGATATTCCATTTGGCAGGCGGCGACTTGGTGTTTGTTTTTCCACAATAATAAAAAAAAATCATTGATTTCTTTCACTTATCATGGAAAAGTTCTGAAGTATAAGTCCCACTGTTTCCAAACATAAGAAAATAGAGTAAATATATATGGACATATAGTAATATTCCTACTACATATACTTGACATTTGAGTGGGGTAATTGTATTCTGTGAAGAAAAATAAAAGTGTAAGGAGTAGATGCATTGGTAGGTCATTTGTTTACACAATCTATATGCAACTGCAAACGATCTATTGTAATTACTATATAAATGCAGAAACAACATTGAATTTAGGACCAGTGTGCACGTGCATATGCACATGTTCATGACCAATGTGTTCCTGTCTGTTTAGGATTGTTCCTTAGCAGAGTCTAATCATTTTAGTTACGTTTAAGAAGCAACTGAATAATTGTAGTATTGTAGCACTTTTCTTCAACGGTGTTTCACCTCTTTTGTTCCATGGATTTTGAACTCCTGAGTGAGTATGACAGTGGCTACTCTTGTTCTGAGGCAGGGGTTAGCCTTTGGCAATATTATTGAGTTGCTGGAAAAGTAAAACTACTGTTATAGATCAAGGCCACATGTTTCTTCTAAAAATCCTAAAGTATCCTCTTATGCTGTATACAATAGAAAATTCCCATTTCTTCTGGAAAGAGCATTCTTATGGGGTTGAAAGGCAGTAGGATGTAAGGAAAGCCAACCAAGAGCTCATATATTATCCTATGCCTTCATAGTAGAGTTTTGCAATTAGTCAGCACAGCATACCTACATGACAATATAACAGTCAAGAAACATTTATAGCACCTTCTTAGTTTGGGTTGGGGAGAAGACTGTAGAGAACCAAAAGGTGTTTGCTTTGAGTTGTAGTCAACTTTTCTACTAGGAAGGGAATCTGCATTGAAGAGTAGAATTTTACCAGCACAAAGAGAATCACATGGATTCAATCAACTGGATTAAATAGGAAGGAGTCAATTTCAGTTTTCAAGTATGTTAGTTAAGTCTCACTCAAGAGGTTTAGAAAATGCACTACAGGGGAAGAGAAATACCTTTGTCCTTTAAGGCCAGGCTTCTTTTTTTTTTTTTTTAAGAGAAGGGGGACCACTCTTCAATGACACACTTAATTATAGGTATGGCATAGGATGAGAAGAGGGGAACTTTTATGGAGCATCTTTAACTCCAATAACTGGGCTGACCATACCTAAAACAGGAGTGAAGAGGCATTCAAAATTGAGCAAAGGGGTAAGCCTTGTCACCCAAGGTGATCCTGTCATTGGTGTGTGTTGGGAACCATGAGAGCCCTGAGATAAACATCCTGCCCCAGATAATTGAGAACCCTGAGATTAACATCCTGCCTGACAATCACAAGGATCCGGCTTGGCCCTGAGAAAAGAACATTCATGGAAATCCACCCCCTCCCCACCTGTCATCCCGGAGCTCAACCCCAGAAGATTTTGTAACCTTCCATCTCCCTCCTTCCTCTTCCCCTCCCCTCCAAGATTTTTGCTTTAAATACGCTCAGCTCCACTAAGTAAACGGCTCTTGACAAGCAATGCTTCCTTGAGTCCTGTCGTCTCTCTCGCCCATTCTTTATTCACAGGTTGTGACCCTCCTCGTTCCCCCCGAATAACTTGACCTGCAGGCCAGGTCAGGTGTGTGTTCCTGCAATGACAGAAATTTGAGTTCTTGAGATTATTATTGTTGTTGTTATCTTGAACATTTTTGGTCCATTTTATTTTTGTTCTTTTGCTCCAGTAGATCTCTATTGTAAAACAATTTAATAGTTGGGTTTAACACCTTATTCTGTGGGGTCTGAGTTCATCATTTTAATTTCCATAATTTGCATCTAACAGCTGGAGTGGATGAACATATTGAGAATGGTTTTACCCTTAGGAGAGTTGCAGTCAAGGTTGGTTGATTTTTGAAGTCTCAGAGGCAGGTTAAGAAAAAAGTGCAGGATTTTTATTGGGGCCTTGAGTGACTTTCTGGATTTGATAATCATTGATGCATTTGGAAATGCCGTTTTCCATGAGATAAGACAGCAAGTAATCCTTTTTGAAAGACTCACAGAAAGAATCTGTTAATTATACTGGGGTTCTATATTAGGGACACAGGTATCCTCTGTGACACAATGGAGCAGATGCCAGTGAATTGTGAACAACCCTGATAAGGTTTCAGTTTCTGAAAAGAATGTGAGTGTGAACACTATCCTATTCTTGAAGAAGACATTGGTTGTCATAATCAGGTACTGGAATGGATATCCAGAACAAACACAGACAGGGAAAGTTTTACATCATGTGCTGGGGTGTAGAACAGAGAAAGGAATATGGAGGAGGCTGAAATTCAAGCATAGCAGAGATCCATCTGTCATCAGGATAGAAGTCAGAGTCAGAGCTGAAGGAAAGAGACATCTTAAGGAGAAAAAGGGTAAGGCTGTAAGAAAAAGAGGGGTGGAAGTCATGGGCAGGCAAGATTGACAAAGACCTGAACTTCAAACCACTTTCAATACAATGTGAGTATACTTGAGATGGAGGAGAGCTATCTGATTGAGAGACCACTTCTAGGCCTAACTTCTTGGCCATCTATATTATATAAGGGATAGACCATGCTGTGTTGGGGCGGAACAGTTTTTTCTAGTGAAGGAGCCATGATCTCTTTAGGAGGCATTCTAAATGAGAGTCTTCAGGAGTTGCTGACTCAGTATTGTTGAGGACAACAGCTGTATGAAATACAATGAGGAAAGAAAAGATCTGGAAGGAGGATGTGGACCACAGTTGGTAAATGGAGGCTGCAAGGGCATTGCTCTCAAAAAGCACATGGAGTATAAAGATCTTGCCTAGAAGAACTTTGTCAATCAAGGAAACTGAAAATTGCTGTCTTCAGACAAAATAAATCTTCTCTCCTTGGAATGGATTCTTGATCTTGATGTACAGTTGCACCAATGTGAATCTGATGATGTGGGAGGATGATTTCCCCATAGGAGTCAGTCAACAAAATGTTAGTTGGAAATTGATGCTGGAGCAATTGGAATTCACTCTTCTTTGACCAAGAGGGATGAGACACTGGTAAGAACACCCATATCTGGTACTAGAGCTTATACTGAGTCAAGCTGAGCTGAGGAAGAAGGATGTGGAAGGTGGGAGCTGGTGGAAGTCATCTGTATGGTTATTGTGGAAATGCTCGGCAGGCAAATCAAAGCTCCTGGAGTTATCTAAAGCAAGAGGTCTGATTGTGTTCTGAGACATGGTTTCATTTGTTCCTTGTTTGATCCTTACAAGTTTTTTGCTTAGCAGACTCAGTGCTGGTCATAGGGTCTTCCACCCCATGAAGACTCAAAGGGAATAGCACTGGGGCAAGAAAGAAGCCATTATGTATTTAGAAATCATTTTGTGCTAGTCATTTTAATCTCCTTTAGACATGTCCAATGAGTGATGCAGGATGACCACACAGTAGTTCTACTTTTAGTTATCTGAGGAGCCTCCATTGTTGTTCTTAGTTAATTTTTTATACATTGTGTGTGTGTGTGTGTGTGTGTGTGTGTGTGTGTGTCCATGGATGTCAAAAGAGGGCATTGGGTTTCCTAGAAATTGAGATAAAGGCTATTGTGAGTTACCTAGTGTATTGGTGGTGGAACCAAACTGAGGTCCTATGGAAGAGCAGCAAGTATTCTTAATTGCTGAACCATCCTCCAGGCCTCCATTTCATTTATAATGAAGTTTCTGCTAGCTTATATTCCCAACAAAAAGGATTCCTGCATGGCTCCAGCTGCTTTCACAACTTACTGTTGTTTTAGACCACTCATTCTAACTGGGATAATGCAGCCTCTCACTGTACTTTTGACTTAATGTTCTTGATAATTAATGGTTGTGAACATCTCTTTCATTAGGTTTTGTGTTTCTTCTTTGAAGAAATATCTTTTCAAATACTTTGTAGATTTTAAGAATTGGTCTCATCCTATATTTTAGAGTTATTTATCTATTTAGGATATTAGCACTGGGTCCTAGCACTAGCTGGGACTAGTTTCTGAGTCTGCATGCGACCTGTTCATGCTCTTGTTTGTTTGCTGTGCAGAAACTTCTTAATCTGATGTGATTTTGCTGGTGGCTTGTGCTTGCTCTCTGTCCCTTTGCGGAGTCCTAACTAGAAAAATCATTCCTTGTATCTACAACTTGAGCTGTTTCTCTTAAGTCTTCTTGTAGTTTCAGAGTCTGGGATCTTACATTCATGTCTGTGATCTAGTTTCAGAGTCTGGGATCTTACTTTCATGTCTGTGATCTAGTTTCAGAGTCTGGGATCTTACATTCATGCCTGTGATCTATTTCTAAGGATATGGTTGCAAGGTGCGAGGTGTCAGTCATCTGCCTATGGATTGGCAGCTGTCTCATGATTTTCTAAGCATTAAGTCATTTATTTGTAGAATTGCATCCCAAGCAGCTGCTTTCTCTGTTCATTTCAGTTATAAAAGACAGACATGGGAACAGCTTGGATGCTAATAGAGAAATCTGGAGTGTTATCCTAAGCAGCAGAGGCAAAAGAGCCATAAGATTAAGAGCAGGAAGTGAGTAAAGATAACATCAAGTTTCATTACTCAGTCTGCTGCTGCGTGAGGAAAAGGGGCCTCAAACTCACCAGAGCTTCACACGAACTGTTTCTGAAGCTCACCCCAAAAAGAAGAAGACACAATCATTGACATGCTGGCTTCAGAATCTCCTACATTTTGAGAAATATTAGTAGAGTCATCAATCTACCACACATGGTGTCTATTTGCAAGCAGAGTGAAAATTGCCACCTTCATGTAGGGTGAGATTTATACATGGGGGCCTGACTAATATGAAAAGAATCACCCACCACTACTGGGAGTGGAAGCAAGCAGTCTGAGGGGTTCCAGTGCTGAGACAAGAGTTATGCATCACCATGCTCTGCCTTAACTGGAAGCTTAGGGTGCTATCCAGGGGCTCTGTCCTTGGAGGATCCCCAGTGTTTATCTAGCCTGCTGTGCACATCTTCTGGAAGCTGTTTGCACCTTCTCAGGTTCTGTTTTGGAAAGAGATGAAGTGGCAAACATTTTAGGTCTCTGCTCTCTGTGCTTCCTCTCACTTCAAGATCATCTTATAAACAGTCTGTCTAGATGCATCGCTAATGCCATTTAAGCCACTCTATAAATGATTCAATTTGTCCTTTTTCTTTAAGAATAACTATTAGTATAGGAATACCAAGCCCTTTTTGTGAGAAGTCAGAATTCAAGTATTCAATAGCAATTATAGAACAAAATATTAAATTTCTTTGATTCTTTATTTCTTCTATTGGAATTATGGATAATGATAAAATATATTCATGTTTACTAAAGTTACTTTAGCTTCAGAGTTCATTATGCATATTTAAATATAGTGTGATATTAAAATTAAGTAATAGTTAATTTTATACATTAGTTATGTTCAGCATATTCTCAATTTTATTCTTTAAATTTAGGCCCTGGACAATAGCTAAAAAACTTATAATTTAATAATTTGTGGCAGGACCAGCCTGTCTACTCCTATTCATATTTTTCTGAATTTGCAAATAAATAAGGTCTTTTAATACAAGTATGTTAAGTGAGTGCTCCTGGCTTTCTCCTTTGTACATGTTACTTCTCTACCAACATTAATTGCCATATCACTGCTGAGATGGGAGCTTGTCTCACCATTCATGGGCCATGATCTATTACACAAGAAGGAAGGAGGCTACAGTGAGGTGCTTTTGAATGTAAGAAAGATAACTCTGGAGAGAACAGGAAGTTATGGCTTCTCCTTCTTGTGCTAGGCCTGTGTTTATCATTTACTCAAAATAAGACTACTGCTTCTCAGAAGAATATTATTATGCTATGTAACTGTCCAGGACCCATGGTACCTCATAGGGAACATATTTGTAAGGATATATCTTTCAAGATTTGTCATGAGTGTGATTGTTTGACATGCTTAAATCAATAAACACTATAGCAGCAAGCTGGCTGTTATAGACTGGGTCTTTTATGACTTTCCCTGGGTGGACAGAGAAATGTCTGTTTACTCCAGATGGAGACAGAAGAGGCAACTGAATATCAGATTCCAAGTCTATATTGGTGAACCAGTGAGAGGTGATTCAAATGAAGCTCCATCACTGTCAAATCTCCTGGCATAGGCAGATACTACTGAGAAGTGTCAATACCCAGGCAACCTTCCTCATCTCATGTGATGTGGCTCCCACAGATTACAAGCGGTGGAATTGGTGGGAGTGGGGACTGAATTCTTACTGTTTTCTCCAGTCCTCCCAGAAATATAAATAGTTGTATCCTCATAAACATAGACCTAGCTCTCTAGTTTTTCTTTTTATCTCTTTCCTACCATCTTGGGACAGACCTTCATGTAAGTCAGACTATTAGCTCTCTTTCATGACGGTTGTGGCCATCTGAATCTCAATAAAACTTTATCTTATCACTGCATTGTCAATAGAGTGTCTGACAAGCTGTCATTCCAAATCAAGCAGGCAACATATTAGAACAGAGCTCTTAGAATAGCCTTCCAGATGTGCATGAGTTAAATCCATCAGCATACTCAGAGCAGCATGTTCATTTAAAAATAACTAGTAGTGATGTATTATTTTAAAATATACAGTTAATATGTTTGGATTTATTTCAAATTTATATTGAGAGAAACGGATGTATTTTCAGTATTTCTGTACACAGGCATTTACATAAAACTGTTCAACTGATTGTTGTTTTGTATCAAACAACTTTTAAAATACTCATTGTTACAATATTTTAGCATTTTTAAAATGAACATAAATAGATAATATCTTTTTGTTTCTTTGTTTTATTTTTAGTAGAGCTTAAAATCTTGGCTCTTACTGTGATACAAGCCCAAAATAAGTACAAATTTTATACACTGGAGCTCATTGTAATAAGGCTGTACTTCAATGACCCTCAAATCACCAAAGGCTTTTACCTCCATCATAGCTAAGCTGAGAGTTGATAGTTCTGCTGCACCAAGGAGTGAATTGTAGGCATGATTTTTGGATACAGACTTCCTGCTATGGTCAAAGCTATTTGACTTGAGTGATTGTCATCATTCTCAGCCCATAGGGAACATGTTACATTCATTTAAGAAATGGTGTGTATATTACAATGGTCTATCCATGAAGTCATTTACCAACTGTTTCAATGAACAATGGTTCTGCTTGGAGGGTGGCACAGACATTAGGTGAGGGTAAGAATCTGGTTCATTAGCTGTGATGATTGTGAACAAACCCTAAGAAATTACAATTGCCAGCCCAAGCTACTATAGCCAGCAAAATTCTTAATTACCATAGATGGAAAAAACAAGATATTCCATGACAAAATGAAATTTACACAATATCTTTCGACCAATCCAGAGCTACAAAGGGTAATAGGTGGAAAACACCAACATAAGGAGCAAAACTACACCCTAGAAGAATCAAGAAAGTTATCTTTCAACAAACCCACACAAACCTAATTTCACCTCTAAAAACAAAAATAACAGGAAGTAACAATTACTTTTTCTTAATATCTTAATATGAAAATTAATATTATCAACATATCCTAATTGATTGAAATCCAAAAATATAAGGAATTAGAAATTTGTTGGTTGTCACCCAGTGGTCTCTCTTATTTGGTAATATGAGAAATAGGTCCAATATTGTACAATCCATATACACTTTCTGCTTGTTTGTACTTGACAGTGTCATGCTGGTTGGTCTTGAGGTCAGGCTTCTCCTGTCTCGGCCTCTCTATTAGTAGGATCGTTTAATTGATGTTTTTACACTATACTATGATTTTCAGAACAGCTTACATATTTCAAAAGTTTATACAGCCAAGATAAATGTAGACAATTAACTTGGGAGGTGGCTTGTAAGAGAACAGCAAAGAGTGAGACTGAATGCTTTGCTTGATGTTTGTAACTATCACATACAATGAATTCTTAAGTCTCAACAATATGAAAACAACAAAACCAATCAAGACAGCAAGTAATCCAAGCACTGGAAGCATACAACACAAACTATGAATGGCTGAACCAATTAAAACAGCAAACAATAGAAACGTGTGAGAACAGAGCACACAAGCTATGAATGGATGTAACCAAAGTGTTTTTGATGGATAAATGACCAAGGAAACTTTGGTGAATCTTTGCAATAAAATGCTGTTGAAAGTGATGATAATATTAACTAACAAGCCACAGATGGACTTTAGTAGAACCTTAGATTCATATTGCAAAGTGAAAGGAGCTGGTTTGGAAGTGCTACATACTCATGATGGCACTTTCATGGCATTCTTGACAAGACAAATTGTGGGGAGAAAGTTGTATGATTCCTAGACTGAAGGTGTTGGAAAGTTTTTGGGTAGATGGAGAGTATTTATCCACTGTCCTAGAACTTCACAGTAAGAAATGCAAGTCCTAAGTGAAACTACAGTCATCACTTAACATTCCTACAAGTATGTGGAGAGTTGTATGGAAGTGCTCTGCTCAGTGTACAATTTTTTTTTTGAAACTTCAGCTGATCTGAAAACTGAAGCTCATAACAATTTGTATTGAAATTTGTGCCTCCACTACTTTTAACTGTGTAAGCCACAGAGAAACTGTCAATCACCTGAACCTTTGCCAGGGCTTGCTGGAAGACATGGAATCATTAGCACAGATTCCTGAAGACCTACGGTGGTGTCATCACTCCCAGTAAAAAGTTGTTATGGACAAAGTTGCAGAGACTTATATCAGTGGATTTATTTTTTTATGTTTCTTTGAATATAGTCTAGACCCTTACCTGTCAGAAACAACTGTGTAAATTGCTTCACTGATTGAAGACTCAACCCTCTGAAGGCATGCAGGAACTTCTAGAGTGGCAGTTCTCAACACTTGGGTTCTGGCACCTTTGGGGATTAGATGATCCATATTGCAGTAACCTAAGACCTTTGGAAACAGAGATATTTACATTATGATTCATAACAGACAAAATTACAGTCATGAAGTAGCAACCAAAATAACTTTATGGTTGGGGGAGGTCACCACTACACCAGGTCACGGTATTAAAGGGTCACGGTATTAGGAAGGTTGAGAACCACTGCTCTAGAGTCTCATGATGGGTTCTTGGCACTTCTATGCTATCATTCACTCCAGGGACTGGATGAGTTTAACCCTCATTATATTTCCTCCAAACTGCCTACGCTACTCTAAGGATATTTGCTAACCACACTGAGTTTTGTTAGTAACTCATTGATTTCAGTTTTGGTAGCTTTTTTTTTTTTTACTAAATGATTCCCCAAATTGAAGACAGCGAAAAAATAGATTATACATATATTTCTTTGTTTCAGGATCTTCTTTGGCTTTTCCTGAAGCAGCATGAGAAAAGAAGACACAGATCGATAAAGTTTGTCCCACACTCTAAAGTCATTGGCAGTGATATGGATTTAAAATGACAGATTTTTAACTTAACACTTGCCTTTGTGAAGCAACTCTCCCCTCCTCAGTTCTGCCCTGCAGTATTTTTCGACAGCTGGGATTTTTTTGTTTGTCTTTTCTTCATCTTTTTTTCTCTTCATATACTGGTTACTCAATTAAAAGGCTTTCATTTAATTTCTAGTGAAGTTTAGCCACCTGCAACTCTTGGAAACTGTGACAGTAGCAAGAGGATTCTGGTGGCGTGTTTCATGGAAAGGCCTCTTACTGCTCTCTCAGAGATGTGACTGTTATCACAGGCTTAAGCTTGACTTCACAATATTGAAAAATATTTTTCAGCATCCTGTAAGTCCATCACTGTTTGTGTTGGCTAATTCTGTTTTTGGACTCTCTGTGTAGAGCCTCATTATAACCACACAAGCAGGCAATAGTTTGTCAGAGGAAATGGGCTACAACATTCTATATTTTTTTATTATGCTACCTATCGGGTAGTAGCTTGTGATATGATGTGTGTATGGTATGAGAATCTGTCCTCATAAGCCTATAGCATGCAGGTCGCTGATAACATTTGTGTGTAGAAAGTAAGGCAGTCATGAAATGTCATCTTAGCACATGGTAACCGTCACCCTCATGCCAACCTTGCAAATCTGCCTCCACACAATGTGTTACAACATTTTTTGCCAGTCCAACCCTTCCCGTTCTTGCTGATAGGGTAAGATGTCTTTAATATTTGACTTTCCTTTAATGCATACATATTTTAAGGCAGATCTTATTTAATAGGCAGTATTCTCAGCACTTCTCATTTAAAGTAGATATTTCATACCATCGTATGATTGGAGAAAAACCCATTGAACATTTCTGAAGAGAAAAGTGACTAAAACATACACTGTGTCATTCCTTTAAGGAGTGTCTTTATCTTTTAAGGTGTGTTGGTGCACGTCTTTAATGCTAACACCTGAAAGGCTAAGGCATGGGATCTTTGTGAGTTTGAGTGTACTGTTAAGTTCATAGTGCATCCCAGGCCAGCCAAGGCTGATCAGTGAGACCTTGTCCCAATAATAATAATGATAATTATAATTTTGCCTTTTTAAATACTTATATGTTTCCATGTTTTTGTGCCCCATGAAAGTGATTTTGTCTCCCATGTCACATAGTTCCCAGAGATACTCTCTCTCTCTCTCTCTCTCTCTCTCTCTCTCTCTCTCTCTCTGTGTGTGTGTGTGTGTGTGTATGCATCAACACTCACACCATGGTACTCATGAGGGTCAGAGGACAACTTGCTGAAGTTGGTTCTCTCTTTCTACATGTGAGTACCAGAGATCAAGATCAGTCTTGGCAATGGACACCTTTACTAAAGGCATCTCTAGAGTGCAGAGTACATGCTTGTTTTTAAAGACAAAAGGCATCCAAGGATTATAGAGTCACAGACAAACAAATATTGAACAATATAAACCTGAATGATGAAGCCAAACTTTAAATGCTTGTGCTATTTTACAATGGGTAATGAGAAAGTAGGGCTTGTTTTGCAAGTGTTAGCACCTGAGTTTAACCTGTGAGAACTCATACGAAATATCTTGGCCTGACAATGTATTTATAATGCCAGCACCAGGGAGAAGGGAAGATCCAATGGGCTCACTACAGCCAACCTCATCTAGGCAGCACATCCCAAGCCAGAGAGACTTTGTCTTAAAATACAAAAACAAAGACAAGTCTCACAAGGTGAAAAGCCCTCCCCTACACAATCAAGCATACATATACATGCATACCACCCTACATATGCAAGAATACATACATATACATGCACATACTAAATGGGAAATGGATGTTAATGGTGGCAAATATGATATGAGTGTGCCAGGAGAAATTTGTGAGTGGTTGCACTTACACAAAACTCTTTGCTGGGGATCTGCAAATGCCTTGCAGGAAAGTATTAATTCTTTGTCCCTCTTAATGAGTGGGCTTTTGATGGACATTATAAAGAAGAATGGCAATTGCTTAGCAAATCCAAGGATGAGGGATGATAAGAGGTGGGCCTTTGCAAACCATGGTATATAGCAACAATATTCCATATGACCTTTTTTTGTTCTAGAACGGCAGTGGCCTTGTTGGATTAGGCATGGGGACAGTTTGCCGCACACCTGCCCTCTTCAAATAATCATGCCAACCATTTATATTGACACAGATCTCAGGCACTGGCAAGTACTCTCTCCATTTGCTTGTCCATATGTGATGTGTTGGTGACTTGGTGTGATTAAAATTGGGAAAAAAATCACCCATGAGTTTTAATATGTGTGTGTGTGTTGTTGTTGTTTTTGTTGTTGTTGTTGTTGTTGTTGTTGATTTGAAGTAGAGGACTCTGAATTCCAGGACTTAGACTATCCTGAAAATATCCACATATAAATCAAGATTTGTAAGTTTGGAGAACAGTATTTAAAAAAATCTTAGCCACTGTTAAAAATAATTCATACAACTAGAAAATACAGATTAAGTCTTCGACCACCAAACCATTGCTGTCCCCAAAAGGGTTTTGGAGATGTTCAGTTGTGATCTGAAAGAGGAAAAGGAAACACTAAAAACATGCTATAATTCCTAAAGAAGCAGTAGGTAGTATCATATTCACAGATCCGCTGAATCCATGTGCTGCATAAGGGATTGTGGGAGTTAGAGATTCCGTTTCCAGATCAAGTACATCTCCATATGTTTTAGTATTTCAGTTGCAATGAAACATGTAGTTGGTGCTGGCTTACAGTTTCTGATGTTTATTCCATTATCACCATGGTGGGAAGCACGGCAGTGTGCAGGCAGACATGGTGCTGGAGAAGGAGCTGAGAGTTCTACATTTTAATATGCAGAGAGGAAGAGTATTGTGTGCCAAACTGAGGATAGTTTGAGCATAGGAGACCTCAGTGCCTGCCCCCACAGTGACACACTTCCTCAACAAGGCCACAGCTACTCCAACAAGGCCATACCTCCTAATAGTGCCACTCCTTAGGCCAAACATGCAAATACCTGTGTCTGTGTGAGCCATACCTATTGAAAGCATCAATTCATATATATGACAAATTATCAAAGAGGAGTCATTAGAATGGCTTACACAATTTGGGATGCTTAGTCCAACAAAAGCTGCTGCATGCTGGAGAGACTGAGAACACTGTTCAGTCTACTTAGTGGGAGCCCTTAGAAGTTCCAATCTGATACCAGCTGTGTGCAAGATTCCTGGAGAGTTCCTGATCTTAGGTCTATGCTGACAGGTTAAACCTAAAGCTATGAAGTAACCAAAACCATATTAGTTTGCAATATCTCCACTAAGTCCCTCATAGAAGATGCTGACACAATCAGGAACTATCAGAGTCTGGCAGCCAAAGTCACACAGCCTTCATGACCATGTAAATCACACTACCCTAAGAGTACTAACATGACAGTGAATGTGCCTTCTGATGCATCAAATTTACAGGATCCTCCTCAGTGAAACAGAAATGAAATACATGTAGCATGCTGAAGAAAGAATTGTTTGTATTTTTTTTTGTTAGGAAAGAAAACAATGCGTTTCATTGTGATGCATATATACATATACATCTGTATATGTATATATATCATTTTAGTTATCTTCATTCATCCTCAAAGTATAAAATAAAATACTGGTTGAGGCATATGATTATATTTATTCACTGGATGATCATTAGAAAGGAATAAGGACTTCACTAGATACAGGTGCTCCCTCAGGTAATGGTTTTAGAGAGGTATATAGCCTGCTATGGAATCATAGGTAATTTCACCCTCTCTAAATTACAATATAGTGAGCTTTGTTGAGGCAAAGCTCAAGTCTAATGAAAAAAAGTCTCCACTCTATCCTGATAAACAAAACACCACACAATCTCTAGGGAATTCCCCACGGCCTGTGGATGCTAAGAGAAAATACTACCTTGATCATTTGTTTCTTTCCTTTAATTGGCACTATCTCTATTTATTTATTTATTTATTTACTTATTTATTTACTTATTTTATTTTATTTTTTTATTTTTAGATATTTTCCTTATTTACATATAAATTTCTCCTTTCCCAGTTTCCCCTCCAAAAAACAAACAAACAAAAACAACACGAACAAACCCCTGTTGCTTCTCCCCTCCCCATGCCTGCTACCCCACCCTCTCCCACTTATTGGCCCTGGGATTCCCCTACACTGGGGCACAGAACCTTCACAGGACCAAGGGCCTCTCCTCCTATTGATGATCGAATTTGCACTCCTCTACTATACACGATCTCTATTTATTAATTTTATAATAATACTAGAACTTTTATTATTAGAAGCAAATTATACATTCCATTACTATATTTTAAATGATAGATTGTGTTAATATGGTAATGTCTCCATATGTTGTATAATAGTGTAGTATAGTATTAATTAGCCAAAAGCAAATTGTTTTTTATTAATTGGCCATTAGAAATTTGGAGCTGTCTAAATATAAGAGAATCAGATGCTACTTGGAACTATTCTGCAACTATTCAGTAACTGACCAGCTCTCTTATCGTGTCTTGATTTCTGAGTTCATTTGTTTGGGAATGAAAGGTTCATGCAATACCATCTATATTGTCAAGCTCATTGTGTAGATATACGAAAAATGAATTAACAACCATGTAGGCAAATGCTGCCGGAGCCCATCAGTTCACTTGTGTGAGTTGCCAATTTTCTCTGGTAGCTGATGTGGCTGGCACAAGGGTGTGATAAAGCAGAACAATCCACAAATTATTTTCTCTGAGGACATAATCATCTTTGAAAGGATTCCTCTAAATTTGTTCAGAGCTTTCCTTGAGCAGTGTCCTTGCTAGCTGCAGGACCTTCCCTGTTAGAATATTCTGTCTTGCTAAGCATTAGGATACTTGATGGCTGACATTCCACCTAGAATTTTGTTTCAGAGCTCCCAGATCTATCCTACCACATATTATAATGCTACTATCCTGACTATGGAAGGTATAAGATTCAGAGAGTGTTAGGCTAGCTTGTGAATGAAGTCACTGAACTACGGTTGTTTTGTTTTTCTTGCTTCTTTCTCCCATAAATGGTATTATAAGATAATACTGTGGGCTTACATATAGGTCTAAACTTGTCACAGTCCACTGTTCACAGCTGTTCACAGAAGCAAAGAAATCACTGAACGTCTCTGCTATTTCCCACACTGAGTCAATTATTCTGTATATTCAGTGAATTCATGACAGACGACAGTGGGTTATGACCCACAATGTGTATTTTCCTAAATTTATTTTAGTAAAAACATTTACCTTTAGGAAAACAGTTGACAAAATATTTGGGTGATCAAATAATTTAAAAAAATGAATTCTCTCCTTTTTTGCTGTAGATATAAAAGGAGAGTTATTAAAAACAAGTAGAAATCAGAGTATGGATAACTAATGTCATCCTAATTACTGAGTTCAATGTGCATAAAGAGAGAGGGCTGGGAGGAGGAGCCCCAGCCATGCTCCCTATAATAGATTACTGAGCCACAACCCTTTTTTTGACACGGCTGCTATTGTATACATCGAAATGTTTTTGATCAAGTACGTGCACAATCCAGTGTTTCCCTTGAAATCATTATCCCTAGATGGGTAAGTCTTCATATTCCTTTCATTAGCAATAAAGGTATGGGGAGGTTGGTAAGGCTGCTGGCTGCAGCTTCTACAGTCTGAAAGACACTTGAAGAGAGGTGACATGACCATTGAGAGCCTGGCATCTGAGCCTGGAGAATGCCTAGGCACAGAGGTGACATTATTCAGATACTAGGGATGTCATGTGTCACCTCATCAGAATAACAAATCCCAGGCTCCAGTGAAGCCTGCTCCAACACTGGGGACCCTGTCTTCTTCAGTGCTGGCAGTGACCTGTACAGACAGAATTTCTCACTCCCTTTCAGGACAGGCTGGGCTGTGTTATCCTGGCGCTTTGTGGTTATGAGCTAAGACCTTCCACCTCTCCCACAACATAAACCTTCTCTCTCTGGAAAAAATAAAAGAAGCTGAGCTAGTGAGGGCGGGATACATTGGCTCATTCTCTCTGAGGCCTCATGATGACTCAGGATTAAGTAGACCACCGAATAATCTCATTTAGCAATACACATACACCTCAGGTTAGATCATTGTGGATTTCTTTTTTCTTTGTCCTCTGTTGGTACAGACATGCAGGAAAAGAGCAGATTGGAAAAAAAAAAAACACAAGTAGCGAGTTACTTGTGTTATTTAGAGTTTTCATTGTTAAAATATTCCACTGCTGTACAATTTTTTGGTCAATTTCAGGTTTTGATATTAGAAGCAAATACATATTATTTGGGGACCATATTTCATATCAGAGTAGGAAAATTGTAAGGTATTCCATGTTCTTCTATTTCATAATTACAGATAATTCACACACACACACATATACCACACACACACACACACACACAAACACACACAACTTGGCAAAACAGAATATGACAGAATAGTTTTCTCTGTACGTCACAGCATTCTATTTTCATAATAAGTTGATTTAAGCAGTTTATTGATGAAGACGTTCTGTCAGGGAGCTATTGAAAGTAGGAGGTAAGGTGTGTTTGGGTATTCTAATTATTTACTCTTTAGCTATGTTTAAAAAATCCAGGGCTTTCTTGGAAAACACTGATCCGGATAACAAATTCCTGGAAAGCCTTATGTTGGCAATCTTTAGTGAGGGCTTTAGCTGTATGTATGCTCTTATGTGCTCTTCTGATCTGCTGGGTGGATTCAAACTCCCAGCACCTCTGTGTAAGTCCTCCCACATCTCCAAAGAAACATTGTCTCATTTTCTAACACACACCGCTCTCATCAGTGCAGCTCAGGCGTCTCTGTCACACAGAGCATCCTCTGGTCTCTCTCTGCTGTGATCACGGGTCTATGTCTTTGCTCACTGATGCTTTTGTCTGTTTTCCTTTCTTTTATCTCTGTTCTTTTACCGGGACTGCCAGGGGTTCTTTGTTAATTATGAGCAGTAGACCTTTGTTGATGTTAGTCACTGTGAACATTTTCTAAAATAATAAGCACGTTTATTTACTGTGTCTGCCAGGTCCTTTTCTTGACATGGAGCCTCAGTAGATCTTTAACATATGTCAGCCAGTCATTTTGGTTACTTTTAAATATTCATATTTTTTATTCTATCTTTGATTCTTTTGGAATGTAACATTTTATATATGATGAGATAAGATCTTTTTTTGTTCTTTTATCTCATAAGCCAGGAATCTTACATCATAAACTGAACATTCATGTGTCAGTGCAATTATACAGCTACTATCAACATACAACTCAACCTTCCATCTCCTAAATAATAGAAGCCAGAAGACAAGAATTATTTGTATAAAATCTGAAATTTTAAAAGAAATTACCTATAACATCAACCTAGAAACTTATGAAAGGAAATTATCTTTAGGAAGTGAAAAAATGACTTTTCCAGACTATTGATACTGACAATGTTTATCACTTGCCACTAGTGACCACTGTACGAAATATTCTTAACCTTGTTTAGATCTCATTATTTATTACATGTGAAAAAGTGCAAATAGTACCAAAAGACAGACTCGAGTTATATGTGTTGCAACCTTAAGACAGCTACTACATTTTCTTCAAAACAATTGAATAAGTCCATAGAGGTAAAAGACTCATAAATGATGCCCAATTAACCTAAACATAAAGCACAAATGAAGAAAGAAAAATAAAAATTAAAAATAATGATCAGGGTATACATAAACAACAATAATAATGTTGATATGTAGTGGGAATAATAATAATGATATTAACTGAAATGATATTAACATCACCAATTCATGCATAGGAGTTGTTATACTGGATTTAAATAAAAGCAAGTCAAATGTCTATGTCATTTACATAAAGCTCTTTTCAATATGAAGAAAAAGAAAGGAAAAAGCAGTAAAAGAATGGCAAGCAGTCTGCTTCTGTGCTTCTGTGTTGTAAACTGAACTGTGTCTCCTGAGATTGCAGATGCCCAGGGTAACTATGCTTGGAGACAGGGCTTTTAGGAGACAAGCCCCACTGAGGTGGTAAGGGTGGGGTTCTATGCCTATAGGGTTGGTGGTCTTTATAGAGGAAAAGAGAAAGGGTTGCTCTGTTTCCTGTCCTCATTGCAGAAGAAGCCATGCAAGCACAAAGGGAGGAGGCAGCCTTTTACAGACAGCAGGAGACTGGAGCGCAAAGAATCGTGCTTACACCTTCACACTCTTTGCAGATGAACTGTTGTTTATAGGATGCCTACTGTATGTCATTTTGTTATTGAACCCTGTACAGACTAAGACATCGTGTCAAATATAACCACAAAGACTGGAAAGGGTCACTCGTGAACAGTGAATATGGTCATTATATAAGGAAAAGAGTCACCTTTCCAAGCTAGACAATACAAACCAAAAATACTTTGAAATGAAGAGAAAGAACTGGAAAAACATGGGACAAACTTGTAGTCATGGTTGAAGGGTTCATACTTTATCCTCAGTGACTGACAGAACAAGGGTATGGAAAACAGTGGCCACACACAGGGCTTGAATAATACAGTCGAGTAGCTGATCAGTTAAAATAGAATGCTATACTTGACAGTCACAAAATAAAAATGTGATTATCAAATATGAATGTAACTTTCAACAAGATGCACCATGTTATAGGCCATGAAACAAACAAATTTACAGGAGTGTAAAACATAGAAAACGTCTTCCAAGTAATAGCCAATTAAACTTGAAACAATGGATCAATAGATTAAAAATACCAAGTACTCAGAGACTAAAGGAAGTTTATAAAACAGGTGTAGGAGGAGCTGGGAAGCAGGTCAGATAGCAAATGCTTCCTGTGTAATCATGAGCCTGACAGATGCTCAATATATCGTGTTTCAGTGTCCAATCCCCAACAGTCATGTAAAAGTTGGGTTTGGCTGTTTACATCTGTAGCTCCAGTCTGGGCCAGAGGAGACAGGAGAATCCCTGGGTCTCTCTGCCCAGCCAGTGTGGCCCCCTCATTGAGTTCAGGTTTGTGGTTGTTTCAAGTATCTGGGGATTTTTGGTTCTTTTTGATTTCATTTTCTGAATGAACTCCTTAGTGGTTAGGCAACATGTCCTGTGTGACCTCAATGTGATGTTTATGATCTTTGAAATACAAATGCATATCTTCATTTGTAGCATATTCTACATGTGCTTGAAGGGAACACATTCACTTCAGCATTCTGCTCTGTCAGCTAGGGTTGGTACAAGATTTGCGTTATTTAGATACACAGTGAATTTAGCATTTTGTTATCTGCTCGACCTACGTCTTACTAAGGGTGCCTTACTAAATGTCTGATTTTATATTTTTATCGTTATCCATTTGCTTATTATTCCTTTGCTGTATTTGGGGGTGTTAGCAATGTGTACCTTTAGGCACCCAAAACTCTGATGTACCCTCCTGTTTTCAAGTGACTTTGCCCAGTTTTCTTTATTTCCTGAAGTCCAAGGCCTCCTGCCTGGCTTTGAACTCCTGACATCTCTCTATGACTGGTTTTCAAGCAGAGAGATTTCTGTCAAATTTATCTTCTATTTTTTTGGGTACCCAAAGCCAGGTTGGCAGTTTATTTTTGATATACTCCTAGAGACCCCCTATTTATTCATGGCATTTATCTCTGGATACATATACATTTATGCATTGTTTACTTTTCTCATTGCTGTGAACAAACATTTGACAAGAAACAGCTTATGAAAGGAATAGTTTATTACAACTCAAGGGGATAGATACAGTTTGCCACGGCAATGGAGGCATTGTCACATGGCATCCTCAATAAGGAAGCAGAGAGACAGGAAGCAGGCAGGAAGTGGGCCAGACTGAAAAACCCACAGTGACCTACTTCCTCCATGCAGGTCCATTCTCCTGAAGGTTCCACAAAGTTCTGAAACAGCACCACCAATTAGGGACCCAGTGTTCAAGCACATGAACTTAGGTGTTTTCTTTTTTAATCCAAGCCAGAGCAGTGTGAACATACATGTACATGGATGCATTGCTTACTGGTATTGATGTGTGCAACTTACATCCTGCTCAATTTGGCTGCACACAATGGGTGACCTTTTCACTAACCTTTGCACAGTGACCTCTTGAATGGTTTGATAGAAAAACCATCAGGACTTAGGCCTAAACATTCAAAGATTACTGCTTAAACTTGTGGTTGGTCCTGTGTCTTTCGTTGAAGACATTTCCTAGAATAAGAAACAGTAACTGGACACTGGAGAACTGTTATTTGTGAGTCTTTAAGTAAATTCTGTTTCAACAAAGAGCCAAGTAGAGATCTGGAGACAGATATCTGGGAACAGGGCTGGACAGATCTGAATGTAGTAGCTTTGTAGGGAAAAGACATTTCCTTTGCACCAGGACATGGCATCTAAAGAGTTGGCAGCGTGCATAGTCCTTCCTATTTCTGGATAATGTCACAGTCAGAGATAAGAAACATTGCACATTATCATAGTGCTGTGGTGAGTTCTTTCTGTTCCTTTTTCAAATGGTGTACTTTCACAGTATTTAATTGGATAAAATAATTTGACAATTTAAAATACACAGTTAGGAAAAATAATATAGGGAAATGATTCTAACTGTGGAGTTGGAAAGAAGCCTTGAAACAACTAATGGCATGAAGATAGGAGATTCTGGTTTTCCAGCTCCCACTTCCCAAACAAGGAAACTTTTGGTAATATATTGAGGACAGTTCTGAGTGCTGAGAACAAATCATGATACTGTAGCTGTTTCTGGATGCATGGTGAAGCCTGGAGATCTAAGGGAGAAAGTCTGTTGGAATGTTTGGGTTGGGAATGCTTCAGTATGGGATCATCTAGATGTGCTTAGAAGGTCTGTGGAAAGCATGAAGTAACACAAATATGAAAATATGTGTACTCTATGTCTACTGATTGCAAATTATTGATTTAGTTTTATTAGGGGGAACACTTTAAAGTTAGTAGGTTATTTAATCATTTGTAAGTTTAATTTGTATGTGTATAATTATTAATAGTGACTAATTCTTCAAATCAATCTTAGGGAAAAAAGAAGTGAAAAATACAACATGTGTGTGTGTGTGTACGTACAAATGATGCATATGTGCTCAGGATTATGAGGGTGTATGTGTATATCTATATAGATGTGTGTGTGTGTGTGTGTGTGTGTGTGTGTGTGTGAGTGTATATATGTGTGTGTGTGCACTATAGAGGCCAGAGGTCAACCTCAGGTGTCTTTCCCAGTTGCTACCCACCTTGACCTCTTGAAAGGGTCTCTCAGGGGCCAGAGACTTAACAATTCACAGCCCCAGGGAGCCTCCTGTGTCTGCTGAGTACAATTGTGTGCCACCATGCTGGGCTCTATTTCTCCATGTGTTTGAGAGCTTGTAGGTCGGTCCCAGTATGCATCTATCTGCCCAGTCCTCCCTCATTCCTTTATGTTACACACCACCTCAGCAGTTAGAACTCAGGGATGAATCTGGGGTGACATACTCAGAGGATAGGCATCTACCACACTTTCTTCCCAAGCATCCTCACTGAAGATCTTCCCTTTGCTAATGTTCCCTTAAAGAGAGTGTGAGGGTTGCCATGGATGGGCAGTCATCATGGCATACCTGGTCCAGCCGATGGCACCACAGATGCATGATGGTTCCCACTGGCATAAATTTCATAATTGTGACTATTATATTTGTGCTCCTTTGTCTGGACAGTGTCTGCTTGGATTTCATAGTTTATGTCAAAGCATACGGAAGACATTGTAATTTCTTTTGTGTGCATGCTGTTGTTTTTCTTTGATATGTTTATCAATAGTTCTCTAGAGAATAAAAACTTTCTTTTCATGTCTCATTCTAAAACTTTTCTCACTCATTATTTTGAGGTCGATGGGAAGTAAAGACATGCTCTTTCAAGTCTCAGGTCCTTCTTTGTGGTATAAGGAACTTTAGTCCTAGCTACGTGGTTGGTAGAGATTTACACACAGGTCCTTATGCTTGAGTAGCAAACTGAGGTGGGAGCAGCCAACATGCACTTTCTCTGAGAGGCAGAGAAGCTCCATTGGTGCTAACATGTGAAACAGAGTGTAGAGATGAGCAGCAGAGAGTGTACTAAGTTCCAGCAGAAGAAATGATAGAGGGGAATTCAACATGGGGAAGCTGTCATCTGGACACAGATCCTCATGCTTGAGCAACAAGCCAATGAGTGACCTCAGAAACTCTGACAAATCGCGTCACTAAAAAGACACTAGGGGATTTTTTTTTTTTGGTATGTGTAAGCTGTTATCCCCTAGCATTAAAGTATTAAAATGCAATGGAATAATTTAAATGGTTCATCAAGAAAAGTCATCATGTTTTATAAAAGTTGAGTTCCAGAAGATGAGAAGACTTTGCTGATGCCTGCAACAAGCAGAGGGGAGGGAGCTCTGCTCCATCCTGTCCTGAGTATCTGTATGATGGCTGTAAGTTCCTGCAAGGAGACTCAGTGTGCCTCACTCTGTCCTGAGATTTCGGATGTGCTGGGAAGGGAAGGAGAGGTAAACAGCATTCCTAATAGCCGCACTGACCTAACTCAGACATCTCTGCATCAGAATCATCTAACGTAAGGACGTAACTTGTGCCACCTCAGCACAGACACCTTGGTGTGGTGCACAGTTCTCTTACTTCAATGGGACCCTCTTTTGTCCCTGTGTCTGCTGGTGCAGTCTCTCCAGGATGCCATCTCCAATAGCGTGAATGCATTTATGGCTGTACATCAGGTGGAATGACAGCCCTTCCATGGTGAGTTCTCGTCTATGGTTTCTCCCGCTGGAACATCCTTCTTCTCCCTCAGCATCTCACCCTTCCACACCATTTCAGATGTCAGAGTCCAGGGAGCTTTTCTGCCTCACAGAGAAGGTGCAGGCTGGAGGCTCTGGTCTAAGTGCATGCATCATTAAAAAACAAAACAAAACAAAAACAAAACAAAACAAACCCAAAAACCAAAACCAAAACCAAAACCAAAACCAAAATCAAAAACCAAAAACCAAAACCAAAACAAAATAATTGCACTGTCCTTTACAGAATATTTATTTAGTTTTAACCTATTATTTAAATTAGTATTTAGTTTTGACTACTCTGTCAAATTCTGTCCTTTCTTTGCCTATTTCACTTACTGATGCTAAGAGCAGAGCAGTTTCTGAATTCTTATTCCAGAGTTAAAGAGAATCTGGTTCAGGCTAATGTAGAAAAAATATAATATTTAAGAAGATTTCATGTGATTATCACCCTATTTACTATTTTGTCTTAAATCTTCCTACTTATTTTAGCGTAGAAGAGAGGAAAATTCACAATTTATTGGGTTCATTTATTTTAAGCCTACTTGTGTAATGCCATTTCCCTTTTATGAATGTTTAATAACAGATATGTATCTCAGTTCTTTAAAGTTTGAACTATGCATAACCATATCCTTCTGGTAGAATCTTAGGGCAGGTATTTAAAAGGAAAATACATCTTATGGAGAGGCTCAGTCTCTGATCAGAATTGGAGTCAAAAGCTGGCATTTGAATTAAATCCATGTGTGCCTGCAGTTATCTCTGTAATCTTTGCCATGTGACACTTCAGATTTTATTTGGTGACTTCTGCTAAAGAGCGTTCTGCTACTATCCAAATAACAAATCAAATCTAACATTAATGTCAGTTCTAAGGTGAAACAGTTTGATTTACATTCCCTATGTGTTCGCAGCTTGGTCTGTTAGCTGTGGTCATTGATTTTCCGTTTGTCTTATAGAAACTTGGGAAAAGCTAGCACAGTATAAGAAAGACCCCAACTGAAAATAGCTGTCAGAGCTCTTGACAGGAGTGTGATTCGAGTGTAGCCAGTGCTGCATCTGAGGTGCTTGTTCTGGATAGTGTCACTCAGGGTTGTGCAGCACATGGTGCTCCAGCACATTCAGGGAAGAAGGAAAGAAATAGGTCTTATATAGCAGAACAAGGGAAAATATAAGCATTCCTGGTCAAACTCATCTGGCTGCACACATAGAGAATTAGAGAGGGTAGTTTGGGAAGGTGAGGGTGATCAATAGGAATGGAGTAGCCTAGTGGGGGAGGATGATAAATACATGACACACATGTATGAAAATGTGGACTCAAACCCACTAATGTGTTTAGATAATATGTGCTAATAAAGTGCTTTAAAAGAATCATGTCTGTAGTATACTAATAATTATTTTAAGACAACTTTTATTATATGGCAAGTATAGGTTTTCTAAAGTAGTTTATTTGTTTTGAGTCAGAGTGTCATTATGTAGCTCAGACTGGTCTTAGACTCTCAATCCTACTACCTCAGTCTCCAAAGTGCTAGGATGTGTAACATGAGATTCCACGCATCTCAAACCCTGTTTCATACACTGCATCATCAGCAGAAATCAAAGGGATATCTTTCTTTTGAAGATTCTAATTCAGAAGAATCGTTTACTGGCAAAACTAGAAGGACTGCCAATTCTGTTGCCAGAACTGAACTATTTGCATAAGCATGCATGTGTCTGACTTCACTCCTGTAAAATTGTGCATATGTGTGTGATCGTATGTTCTTTGGATTCTCAAAGTGAAATGCATTATAAGACCTCTAGAAACACTGTCAAGTGCTGTAAAAAGCAGAAATTTATGAAATGTAAGCTCGTGTTGACAAGTTGCAGATGGTAAGTGTCAAGGGTCAAATGTTTCATACTATTTAAATTTTTTTATCTTGAAAAAAACCTTGATTTCTATTTAATGAGATTCCACTTGAAGAATTAAGTTTGGTCTTATTCTCAAGTTTTGTCATAGAAAAACACAGTCTGCCATTCTTTGGATTAGGATCCAAGAGACATACAAACTTCCTAAAGAATATTTATCACATAGACACTAGCTCTGATCATGCACAATTCTTTTATAAAATGAATGCCGCCTAAAGCCATAATTGCTTGATTTGAGCAACATCACTTCCTGTAGGGCTGCTCTACTGGGCAAATCTGTTCCAAGATGCTTAATATTCCTTGTTATGTGAAGTCACCAAGTTGCAGAAGACTTTTTTTCTTTCATTGCATATGTATGTGGTGGTACGTGCTTATTTACAGGCATGCTTATGTGTGTCTTCTCATATGTTTGTCCATGTATGCCAGTCCACAACCCAATCCCTCTCTTCTTTGTTTACCAAGTGAAGAGGCAGGGATAGATCTGAACCTAAGACATTTCACACCACACATGAGGCTTCTGTGTTGTGTGCTTTGTCTCCTTGAGCTGTTACAATAAAACACATATCACAAGACATCACTAGTACACTCCTTTAAAAATGATGCAAAGAAAGGTGTTTAATTTTTCTCATTTGCTTTATAATTAGCCCTGAAAATATCGAAGAAGAACATGTGGTAAAGAACCATTTCCTTTAGATAGACTAAAGTAGGTTCCCCTAGGTGGAGTTCTCTGTGTGCGTAGAGCACTTCCTGCTAGGAATGACTGTACCTGTGACACCAGGCTGTCTCCTTTTCATGAGGAAAGCACAGAAGACTCACTCAAGTGCCATCAGCTAATATAGGCATGCATGAGCAAGAATAAAAACCCATGATTGATGGATGACTTTTCTGGACTTCATGTTGAGAAATGACACAGGAACATGACTCTCTGAATATCAAGGTCATAGTAAGCTCAGGTGATTTTTTCTCAGCTTCTGTATGTACCCTGCTAGCAAACACTGTAGTTAGTTGATGATTAAGAAAAAGCCACAGTTGATTCTGTTCCTTTATTTTATTTTATTTTTGCCTATAATAAGGTTCAGTGAATATGTTAAGTACACGTGCAATTTCTGCAGAAAAACTTTAGTTTGGGTTTCTAAAGGAAATCAAATATTTTGAGGCAATTCATTTTGTATAACCCTCTGCCCTAACAATGGAAGCATTGTAACTTGGTGGATGGCTTCTTCATATGGAAAGAATACAGCTATTCATGTAGCCAGCTGGATGCTCATGACCAAGATGTTTATTTAAAGATTATATGATACTTTGAAAGATGCTCCAAGCTGAGTAAAGCTTTTTATTTGTTAAATAACTACCACCCATGCATTCTTCAAAAAGTTAAACAAGCCCACACTTTGATATTTTGATAAAGTTCATGTAAACCTTACTCTTCAATATATGAATTGAGCAATACATAGGGAAACTACATTGCTTCAATCTGTAGAAAGCACAACCTGCAGAATGATTCTAAAGGAACATTCAAAGTGCTTTTTGACTGATGGCCATCTCATAGTAGTAATGGGACACAGTGTGGATTCCTATGCCCCAAGTCAAAGTTGTCCAAAAATTCAGCTTGTTTACTTTTCTCGATGAAGATGGGAGATGCCTCTTTATAATTAACTCTGTGTGCAGGTGATGTGTGCCTGTGTATATGTCTGTGTGCACATGCTTATGTGCATGGCATAGGTTTGAAAGTCAGGGGACAATTTTGGGTGTTACCTTTGCCTCTTTTTGGTTTGAAACAAGGTTCTTTTGCTGAATACTGCATGCCCAGGGGTTCTCAGGCTTCTGCTTCCCATCTCATAGTAATTACAGATGTTCTACCTTTTTTGATGTTTCTACCTTTATTTGTGGTCTGGGCACCCAAACTCAGAGAGACCTAGGTTGTGAAGAAAGTGCTTCACCCACTGAGCTATCTTTTAAAAGTATAATTGCTACTAATATTAAATATTAGCCTAGGATACAATTATCTAGAATTACTTAAGATCGATTCATATTTGAGGAAATTAAAATACTTTTGATTAACTGGGATCATGCTCAGGTTATCTGGCTTTGGAGTTAAGCACTAGCAATTATAGAATGCTGTGTGCTGAGTACCACTGCCCAAAGTGTTGCACTATTTCCTTGGGAAATCGAATGTATTGTTAGAACATACAATGATGCTGAGTGCTTCATGACAACAACTGTCTATATTGATTAACATTTAATTTTGACTTCAAATGCCAACACCTCTCTCCTGGTAACATTCCTTAGGAATGTCAACTCTTTCCTATTCCATCTCAAATGGTAAAATGAATTCTGACAAACCTCTGGGCAAGCCTGGAAAGGACACACAGAACTTCAGCCATATGCTGACTGGCAGGAGCCACTTCAATTATACCCCACTGGAAGAAACACACCAGTCCATCCAAACATTTTCCACTGGCAGGAAAACACTAGGTTCCCCTGGGAGAAAATGTTCTGGAAGAAAGGTCTAGAACCTAGGTAGGTTGAACAGGCTTGGAGAGCACTTTTCTAGTCTGAGTAGGGTAACTGTTTGATTGCTTGTTTGTTTAATTTTTAGGAATCTAGTGTTATTTTTATGTCCATTACAAGACCAGAAAATTGAGGTATTAACTGTCTCATGACACCATACCTTTGGTGGTAGGTAGATCTGAGTATTAATGCTCAACAAACACCTGCAACACTCAAACTCCAAAGTGTTGCTCACGTTAAATGTTACTTGATTCATAAATTGCAATTTACTAAACATTATGATGTTTGAAAGCTGGGAGAGATAGCTTTCCTAACTAGCTCTTTATTTTAGGGCTATCTGTGCCTACGTTGCTACTTCCATCTCCCCTCTGTCAATGTTTGGGTGCCTTGGAGTGTTTACATTTTGAAATGTAGACTTCCAGGCTCTTGTGCTTGATTTCAGAGCTATCATTATCAATCATCTCTGAAGTATGTATTCATCTTAATTACCCTGAGTAACACTGCTGAGGGTGCTGGCTACCAGCATCCAAATCTGCAGCCTGTGCTTTTAAGCACTATGATTATGTTCCACAAATATTTATCTTGAAGGAATTGAGAAAGATCTCAGAAATTTTGATCATCTGCGTTGCTCATCAAGGCAAGCCAGATGAGGTTCGGCTGATGTTGTCTTAGATATCTTCTGTGAGCTTCTTTAGTATTCTGGTCTGACACACTACATCTGCAATTTAAATGTTTTATGTAAATAAAAGTATGGAAGTATGGTGGGGAATGGTGTACAGTCACAATATGAAAAACCCCAACTAGCTGGCACCCCACATCCAAGGAGCATCCACTGTTTGCTATTTCTCTTTAGATCCAGATCAGTATTTCAGACACTAAGTCAATCATCCCATCTTTCTCTTAAGTTATTATTGTTACATGTATTCATACATATAAATTAAGAATTACAACCTCCAGGGTCTGTTTAGCATTGCCCATATGCTAAAGCTTTAGGGCTAACCACCTGGAATTAGATAACCAATTAGGGAACTTATCCCTGGGGAAGACTGACTTGACTGTCTGTAGTCATTACTTGACAGTAGCTCTTCATCTATGGGTGGGGTCTTGTGAGATTTCCCTTATGTGCATCAGCCCATAATCTGGTAATGTCACTGTGTGGGTGAAGTTTAGGTGACTGATGACCATATTGTTGAGATTCCATGGGTGCAGCCTCCCTGTCATATCTAGAAGACACTATTCTGCAGCAGATGTCTTGGTCCTCTGGTACTTACAATCTCTCCACCCTATTTTCTGTCAATCAGCTTCTGATATGCTCGAGAGAGGCCCCTGAAATGACTAGACAGGCAAAAATAGGAAGCACCAAGCCTGATATCCTTGATGACCCAAATTCAATGATGGAGTCTACATGATAGGAGGAGACAGACTCTGACAAGTTATCCTTTAACATCCATATATTCTCCTGAAAGAGACATAAACAGACAGAGTCATAGAGAGACAGTTGAGCGGGTTTGTTGCTTATGCTCCTCTCACCTATGCCTGTGAATGGCATTCCATTCCTTTAAAGTATTTTGCTACAAGGTCCAAGTTCTGATTGGCTAGGGAGAAAGAAGCTGGGGTATACACAGCAGTGACTGCAGATGACAGTAATAGACTGAATACTACATAAAGCTGGGCAGCAGAATTCTGAATGCTTTTACTATAATCAAATGATAGGCTTGAGAAGAAAGATATTCTTAGTCTGATATGAAGGTTTCACAATCTACATGTGCACCAAAATATCACACCATGCTCTAAGGACATGTATGAGGCTTGTTTTCCCACACAAATTACAAGTAAGTTTGATAAAAAAAGTGCAGTTCACATCTGGGTCACTTCAATCTACTACTGAACTACTGTTCCTTCTTTCTTCATGATACTGGTTGTCTCCATCGCTTTTGTGACAACATTCTATGTCAGCTTTCTTCTTCCCACCCTTAAAGCTCCCAGTTCTTGGTTTCCATTGTCAATTTTCCCTTCTCCTTGGTTGAACATCAGGTTCCAGGTTAGCATACTGTACTGACTGGTTTTGTGTGTCAACTTGACACAGGCTGGAGTTATCACAGAGAAGGGGGCTTCAGTTGGGGAAGTGCCTCCATGAGACTCCATTTTCTCAGTTAGTGATCAAGGGGGTAGGGCCCCTTGTGGGTGGTGCCATCATTGGTCTGGAAGTCTTAGTTTCTATAAGAGAGCAGGCTGAGCAAGTCAGGGGAAGCAAGCCAGTAAGGAACATCTCTCCATGCAATGTGGAAGTAAGCTAAATAAAATCTTTCTTCCCCCACTTGCTTTTTGGTCATGATGTTTTGCAGGAATAGAAATCCCGACTAAGACACACACCCAATTCCTCTCACATTCTCTATTCTTCTCCTTCTCCTTCTCCTTCTCCTTCTCCTTCTCCTTCTCCTTCTCCTTCTCCTTCTCCTT
>NW_022196899.1:33579144-33585680 GCF_008632895.1 Mastomys coucha | reverse complement strand
TCTCTCTCTCTCTCTCTCTCTCTCTCTGTCCCCTCTCCCTCTCTTTCTTCCATATTCAGGATTCTAAATATTGTTTGTTAAGTAGTTGACTTCCAAGTACATGTTCTAAAACCATCGGAGGACATCCAGACCAATGTGTTCAATTGACATTACCAATATGCTAGGTATTTAAATTGTAGTTTTTCTACATTCAGGCCACATCTAGTCAATAATTCTTGGTTATTAGCACTTACAGGTCTTATGAAAGATCTCTGGGTGTTTTCTTCCACATTCTACTCATGCCTCACTGAACACTTACTTCACTATTGAGTTGGAAAATAGCAAGAAATATTTTTCATTACCTACATTTGCCCTCTAGAAATGTGTTCCCCATACTGAGTAGCCAAAACAGCCATTATACAAGCTGCATCCTGCCTTTAGAGCTTCTGTGTTTGGGAATGCCAAGAGAGAGAGCTTAAAACCCAGTTCCAAGGGAAATATGACAGATGGTCACACATGTGTGCCCCCTGTTCACGACGAGGAGTTTGCACACCACTTTCTGTTCCTCTCCCACCCCTTTTCATACAGCAGTCATCACCACCTTCATTGCTTCTTAAACTGTGACAACTTGTCTAAATACTGGGCACTCACATGTGACTTCCTCCTCTCTGGCAAAAGAAATGGCCTCTTCTCTGCTCACAATGCCCACAGACTTTTATGCACCAGCATTGCTTCTGATTCTTCATAGATTTCTTTATTTGGAGAATACAAATCCCAAGGCAAAAGAGTGCTAAGTTCTGCTTTAGCAGGTAGTTAACTTGAATGATTTTGAACTCTAAATTGCACTCCTTTGCAATGGTAAAAATTAAACTATGTGCCCATCATCAGCTGGTGCTGCTTCCAGCCTGTCCTATGTAGGTGGGGGTCATGGCCAGCCAGGGATGTGGACTCAACTTCTGGTGCTCTCTCCTGGCATTTTCCTCTTTACTTTCAACTGCTGTGAAAACCAAGAAACTTTTTCTCTAGTTCCTTATGGCAGGATGTGTTTCAGTTTGGGCTTCTCTCAAGGACATGGCCTTCACCGTGAAGACTCCCTGTTCCCACAGAGGGATGCTGTAGGCATGGGAGTCAGGCCAGTGCTATGCTCCTGAGCCAGCAAGTTCACCATGACCTACCTTCATCTTCTTATTTCCTTGAAAGTGTATAGGTATGTGTGTGTGTGTGTGTGTGTGTGTGTGTGTGTGTGTCTGTGCATGTGTGTAAACATCTTCTGTCTAGTACTTGTAATTGTTTTCTCTAGGAATTTTGATCCTATGTGAGATGTTTCACCATTACCAGAAGTATTTTATTTAATCAAAATGATTATTGAGTAGGTGTTGTGTATATATTATTCACAGTGTGTATACCAATAGAGGCATCTATTGATTTACCAAATATCTATCTATCTATCTATCTATCTATCTATCTATCTATCTATCTATCTACACTTCTGTCATCTATCAACTATCTATTACCTGTCACTTTCTGTCTATATATTTTTCTATTCTTCTGTGGAAACTCTTCCACAGAAAAATGACCCCCTACATGACAGTCTGCAAGAAGAAAATCCCATGAGACTTGGACCCTACACAAGGGAAGGCAGGTAACTAAAGAATGACAAGATAGAAGAAATAATCTCCCTTAGGGAAAAACACACCAAATGGTTATCCACTACCAAATGGTCAGCCTTGAAAATATACATACATAACATTATACAGACTGAGCAGCGTATATTCAGGAATATATGTGCATATAAATATATGCATTCAACAACAATTAAATTTGAAAGAAAAAGTGGATGGGAGAGTTTAGAGGTAGAAAAGAGAGAATTTTAACTAGATTGTAATCACAAAACTAAAATTAAATAAATAAATGACTCCCTGATTTAATTTCCATTGTTCAAAAAGAAATAGAAGTAAACTTCAATGTACATGAAAATCTAAGCCAGAATAAAGTTCCCTCCTTAGCTGGATTAGCAGAGGCTTTGGAACCATGAAACACTAACGAATATTGGAAAGTCATCAGAGGGTAGCTGGTCAAGGCAGTCAGGGTCAGCTGAAGTGCAGAAAACATTCCATGCAGAAAAAAGAGCCAGAAATTTTGGAAGCAAGAAGGAAGTTTTGAAAGAAGGTTAATATGACCAGAGTTTAGAAAATATAAGAAATAATAGCTGGCCATGTGGTCTTTAAGAGAAATAGAATTCCACAGAATCCTTTCATGTAAGTGAATTATTTTGTCAGGCTAATAGTTAACCACAAAAAAGCATCTAAATCCATTGCTTATAAATTGTTGATTTAAAGATTTACCACCATAAAGGGTAGAATGGGTTGCACAGATTTTCAACTGTCTTATGACATAAACATTTTTCTTTTTCTTGTCTGCTTATTTTCATTAACATTTTTCCAATTTCCTGCTTTTCTAATAAGTGTGTACTTTGCCACATTTGGAAGCCATTTTCTACAATTCAATTTAACATTTTCCAAATAAGCTTGTTGATGTAATGAAATTTGTAAAAAGCTATCATTCAATGCTTAAAAAAATAATTTAAAAAAATATTTTAGTTAGATCTTAAGACTATAAAGGTAAATGGCTTTTAAAATAATCACAATAGCTGTAAGATAATTCAGTTAGTTAAAAAAAATAAAATTACTTAAATGTAGCATCACTTATACAGCCTCGCACCAAATATTTTTGTGAATGGCTGAGAGAATATAAACAGTGTAGAAAGGCAGCTTCCTCTATGGCTGAAGGAGAGGAATTCGTCAAGTAACCATGGGTTAGCCTAGTGGTGACCTTGGTTTTAGTCACGTAAAAGGAAGGCTCCACACACCTTAATGATGTCATGCCTGCAGTATTTTTAAACTGTTTTGAAGATTTGCCAAGAAAAGTGTATCTTATGCCTGATTAGAACTGTCCCAGGTGGAAAGCCATGACGTGTCTTTCTTTCTAGGAAGTCTGTTGATGAATGAACACTACAGCTAGGCGTGCGCCTAGAGAGAATACTAGTAATTTAAAATGACAGCAAGTCCTCAGTGAACACAACTTGCTGAAAGTATCACTGTCATTTCACCTGTTCTTTCACTAAAGGAAGTTTTTTGTTTCCCTGTTTGTTCAGCAAAGCACCTACTTGCCCCTGTCCCAACCAGACTACGGATTTCTTCTGTGTAAGCACTTAACGGAGCTCCCAAGTGAGCGTGGATGGACCCGATTCTATGAGCTTCCTGTCTGCGTGGCTGTAGGTAGCACTGCTGTCGTTTTAGATTAGTGATAAATGGTCGTGGAATTGGAAAGAGGTCCTCCCAGCTTCTTGAAAGAATCTGAAAAAGCATGCACCCAAGAAGTATTGAGTCCAATGCAAACATCATAAAATAACAAAGAGTGAATGCGCAATAGTATGCGGGCCATAGACCATATTGAATGACAGAGACCCGTGCCAAAGTCAAGCATGTTATTAGCATTGAACAGGAGGAAGTTTGGCGCAGTGAAGGCCAAGACTCAAACTATGTCAAAGCTCAATATTTACCCTCCCCATGACAAACTAAAACAAAACAATTTTTCTTCACTTTTCTCCTTAAAAGTGCTTGTTAAGTGATCCGTTAACAAGTTATGACCCTCGGAAATAAGATTTATAAAATAATGCAGTGATAATAATGTTGAAGATTTAAATGCATTATAAAGTTTATTTACATTAAATTGATTTCTTTTTGGAAGTACCTTATGTATGAGAAGATATTACTAACTGAACATTTAGGCTGTTATTGTTTACATTAAAAAGCTTTCAAATAAAATATTTCACGAGTAGCTTTGAAGATTACTTATTTGTTGGGAGTTTTAAAAACAAACTTTCAGAACTGAGGAGATGGATCAGAGCTTAGGAAGGTAGGACCCAGTGGTAATTCTCAGCACCTACAGCAGCTTATAACTGCCTGTAAGGCCAGTTCTGGGGGATCTGATGCCCTCTTCTGGCTCTTTGAGTACTGCATGCACATGTTGCACATAGTTATATCCAGACAAAATACCTGTGCATATGAAATAAATTAAAAATAAGACAAACTTGCTTTTTAAAAAATATTGAGAATACTATTAAATATGGAGTAATTATATAATTTTATGTGACCCCATGACCTTTTATTTACTCACTCTTCTGTTCTTTTTGCTTTTTTTCTTAGATAGCCCTATAGCTTCTTGATGTGAAAGGCTGCCTAGCCAACAGACACAACTGGTCTGAGCCTTAGAGGCTCCTGAGCGATGGTCTGCACCTTCAGTAGAGTTGACAATGTTCCTCAGAGACAGACTCAATGAAAAGCCAAAATCAGGGTCCTGAGAATCTCGAACACTCCCTAGAATTCATTGTAAGTTGATTTTCTCCTGAGTCCAGACTGGGCTGGGCAGGGGTCTCCTGAGAAATCAATATTAACATACTCATCTTTGTGTGAAGAATTTCTGCTTCTTTTTAGTGAGGACAAGTTTAGAATGAGAACAACAGCTATCCAGAAATTGCTGAGGTAGGACCTGGGAGTTTTAAGTCTTCTAGCACATATTCATCTTTGGGGACTAGACATGACTGAACATCAACTGAACATGACTTGACAATTATATAAAACTTTTCATACCCCTTATATCTCCTCTTAAGATATCTCAAGCCACTGTATTTCTATTTCCATAACAGAGAAAGAAAACTGTGAATTTTCTTGATGCTTTAAACAGTCCTGTGACCAAAAAGCTGGAGGGACTACTCTTGATTTATAGATATGTAGGTTTCAGAGGTAAGCAGAGACTCACTTCCACAGTCTCAAAGTCATCTTTCATCATCCTATAAATGATAAATGTAATTAAAGACTCAATCTTTTGATTCAAGTCCTCTTGTGTGAGGATAAAGTTCAAATGTTCCCAGGGGTGGAAATATTCCACACTTTAATAAACTACAGTGAAGATCAGACCTCCCCACACAGATACACATTAAGAGCACATGATCTGGGCAGGAAAAGGTTCAGAGAAGATGGTTTCTAAATGTAGAGGCCTTACGGAGATGTGACAGGGAGGCCTTTGAAGGTTGGTCAGTTGCACAGTGCTTTCATAGCATGTGTAATCTCTGGTTTATATTCCTAGCACCACACAGTGGGCATCATGGTGCATGCCTATGTGGAGGAGGAACAAAAGTTCAAAGTCAACCTTGGGTACATAGTGAATTAAAGAAAAATTTGGGCTACAGGAGTCTGTCTGTCGGTCTGTCTTTCTTGCACATGCGTGTGCACACAGAGAGGGTGGGGAGGGGAGGAGGAGAGAGAGAAGGGGAGAGGGGGGAGAGAGGAACTGAGTAAATAAAAATGGTGATCAAAAAAAAAACAAACAAAACAAAACAAAACAAAAACAAAAACTACACAAGGACCTTTTCCTCCTGAGCACAATTAACACTCAAAGTTGCGGTGTGCTGCCATAGAAACACCAGAGGGAAGCTGGAAGGCCAGAGAGTAAATCCAGCCCTGGAAACTGAAGGTCTGGAGACTAGAGGTGCTGTGGATTCAGTTAGCACTCTGTGCAACCACCTGCATCAAAAATAGGAAGCATGGAACTGGACCCCTGAACAGGATGTAAACCATAAAATCAGTTCAAGGACTGGAGGATGAAGCAAAGAATCTGAAAAATCATTTATTCTGTACATCTCATTAAGAACTACTGTGGGTGCACACTGCACAGTCTTACCTCCACAGCTGAGCGAAGAGCGCCCTCAGCAGCCTTCTGACCCCGCCCTACCCCTTGAGCAGGCCTCTCTCTGAGCTCTGCTCCAATGCTGGTCTCAGTCCACACCAGCCCAGGAAGAATGACCTAACGCCGCTGGTAAGCAGACCCTTTCATCATATCGTCCTCAGCTTTGACAATAAATCTGCACTGAATCATTTTCCATGCATATTGGAAAATAAAATGATATTTTGTTGATGATTAAAACAAACCAAAAATGCTGGCTGCCATTTTAGAGCAAGGATGGGTTCGGGAATTTTCCAAAGATTAAAAATATGTCTCTGAAGCCTCTTTATACAGAAACTGTTCTGGTCCATCATGAAGATTGCCTAAAGAGCCTGCTCTTACCAAGAAAATCATAAAGTTCCTTTTCCTCACTTATGACCCTGGAAAAATCTCAAAAAAAAAAATTACTATACTCATCCACACCCAAAAGGCACAGAGCTTTTATGAAACAGAAAAAAGAGTAAGCCAAAGGAAAGAAATATAATTGACTTAGGCACTTGAGTAACTCTTAGTTACTTCATTGATTAGGAGAAAAGTTGAAGAAAAATGAAGAAATCAGTTTGTTAGAATCTTACTTTTACCACATAAGATAGAATAATACTGCTTAACACAAGGGAAACTGGGAACCCAGGGCCTAGCCCTCGGGATATCACAAAAAATGATTCCTGGACTGCTGATCTCTGCAGCTGAGTAGTTGTCCTCAATGGAAACTGTGTGTGTGTGTGTGTGTGTGTGTGTGTGTGTGCGTGTGTGTGTGTGTGCGTGTGTGTGTA
>NW_022196899.1:33532960-33578933 GCF_008632895.1 Mastomys coucha | reverse complement strand
TGTGTGTGTGTGTGCGTGTGTGTGTGTGCGTGGGCACATACGTGCCACAATGTGCATGACAATGTTAGTTCTCCTCTCCCATTTGCCTTGAGACAGGTTCTCTTGTTCTCCTCGCCCTGAGCCAAGCTAGCTGACCTCTCAGGCTCCAGGGAATCCCTACGCCTCACTTTCCCACAGCAGCAGCAGGCTCCATCCTTTGACTTTATGTGAGAGTTGGAGATTTGAACTCAGGTCTTCACCCTTGCGTGGTAAGTGCTTTACCCACTGAGCCATTTGCACAGGTCTTGTTTTTGTTTTGAGTTGGGGCCATCTGTCCCAGGCTTACTAAACTCACCTTGGAGTTCATCTCTACCTTCACAGGAACTGGGATTACAGGCCTGTGTTGCTGGGGATCAAACTCAAGCCTTACTAGATGCTAGAAAAGTATTTACTTGACTTAGATATACCTCCAGCCCCAACTTCTCTTTAAATATTAAATAAAAGCTATCTGCATTTATTTTATCCATTGGGATATTATGATGTGTATGTACTTTGAGAAATTTGGTCAAGTCAATTGACCTACCCATTGCCTCTCTGATTCTTTACACAGAATTCAATACTTAGCTTGACGCTATACCACACACCCCTGCACTGACAGATGAATTAGCTAAGCAACCTCCAGGTTGCCAGCCCTTGCCAGCTGTGTGGAATTTTGGAAAAGTGAAAGACCGGTAGTAAACTGTGTGCTTTAACTTCCGAGACACAGCTCTGCCAACTCAGCAGGAAATGGCAAGATTTTGTTGAGGTCATGACCACCTGCATCAAAAAGAAGAGTTACCTGAGTCAATGAACCATCAGTCTGTATCAGTTAGCTTATGTCCCTTTCCAGATCTCCTTTTATTTGCTGAGATCAATATGTGTATTTTGCTCCTTTGTATGGAATATGACTGAACTGATGTTTTTGACTCTTAAATGGCTAAGACAAGGGCTCCTGCAAAAAGTTCTAGTTCTTAAGAAACTGCCAGTGTGTCAGAGGGTGTCAGTGGATAATGAGAGTAAATGTTGGCATTTTACTAAGTCTGCTCTACTGTAAAACAAATCACCACAGGTAGTTTGGCTTAGTGGCCAGCATCTACTGGGCATAGTTCTTAAGGTGACAAAAGGAAAGATTAAGACACCAGATGTGACTTGAGGAAAGATGTTCTAAAGACTAAGAGTGGCTCATCTCCCAGGGTTCAGCATTAGAAGAACAGACAGGCCCTCCTGAGACCCCTCATCGTGATGTAGTTATCTGCCAAAGACTTCATCCCCTCATACTACCTTGCTGGGGTTGGGATGTCAGCATGGGAATCTGGAGGGGATAAGCACTTAGTTTGTTGCCCTAGACATAATTCAAAAGTTAACTATGAAAGATGTTTGCCAAGTGTTGTACATGATTAAGTAATTTCAAGCATTATAGCTTGCTGACTCTATCTGTGCACCATGGAAACTTACACCCTCTTATTTGGAGCAACCCATGTTAATGCATGGGTATAACATGGGCACTTTTAAATGGAGCAGGAGTGAGCAAGTTCAGAGATGTCAGGGGGAACTAATAAACATCCCACAGGGCTTCAGGCTGCTCATGTTCCTTTGGATAATAAAGCTGTTTCAGTGTGAACACAATCTCACCTATGTTATATGATGAAGGGCTAGGGGGACAGCTCAGCAGGGAAGAGCAGCACTGCTCTTCCAGAGGATCCAGGTTGGATTCCCAGCCCCCACATGGAGGCTCACAAGAATCTGTAACTCCAGTATCAAGGGACCTAATACCTTCTTCTGGCTTCTGAGAACACCAACATATATAAGGTATGTGGTACACACACACACACAAACACACACACACAAATATAAATATATATATATATATACATATATATATATGTGCAGGCAAAACACCTATACTAGTAAAATGAATAGTATTAAACAATTAAAAAATAAATAATGAAAATATTTGTACTGAGATATTTACCACTAGTTTATCTCATGGTTTAAACATGTTTATCAAACTATAAAAAATTAATATAATGTTTTACTTCATTAATGCTTAGATACATGAATGTGCATATATATATACATACATACATGTGTATATGTATGTACATATATATTCATACATATATATACATACACATACATGTATGTATGTATATATGTGTACATACATATATACTTATCTATAGATTCCATGTATACATGTGAATAGCAGGTCATTCAGCAAAAATGCTCATGACCTTATGTAGCATCATTTGGCCCATCCCCAACAGGGCTATCATGTTTGAATCCAACTAAGTACTTTCCTGGCTATTTCCATTTCAGAGAATTAATTGGAAAGAAACCAACCTACCAGCTTATTATCTTCAGAAATTTAATTTCAAGATGTAATAATCTTATGGTGACATTTTAAAATAAAATCCTAATTAGTTTTTGATGACGTAACTGTTAATGAGTGAATGCCTCCACTACTGTAGACTAGAAAGGGCTGTATCTGTCAGACATGCAGATAGAGACAGTCCTGGATCATGGAACAAAAACTCATAAGGTTTTGTTGAAATTATTGGTGGACAGGTGTGTTGCTTGTTTTCATCTGTTTCTATGAAAACTTACAGTCAGTATATGTGAGAGTGTGTGTGTTTAACAGGACATACCTTAGAACCAACATATGTGTGTGTGTGTGTGTGTGTGTGTGTGTGTGTGTGTGTATGAATGTATGTATGTTACAGGACACACAAGGTTACTGCCTTACTATCCCTATATAAAACATTCTATAGTTTCAAAGATGTTTTCCTTAAAGCGTATATTGATTATTATTATTATTATTATTATTATTATTATTATTATTATTATTATAGCATTAATAATATAGAAACTGTCTAGAAATATAGACAGTTGTGAGGTGTCAGGTGGATGCTGGGAATTGAATCCCAGTACTCTGGAACACCAGCCAGTGCCCTGAACCATATGAATCATCTCTCTTGCCTCAAAGACTTTCAATGATTTGTCAACAATGAAAATTTATAAATGCATCTTAAAACATTTATTTGCCTCAGCACCTAAATGGATTCCCCAGAAGCCAATTAACTTGTTAAAGGTAGCCATTTTCTATCAAGAACTTAGGATGTATTGTATGATTTTGTGTGTTAAACAAATCAAACAGGACACTACACAAACACATTGCATGTGGGGCACTAATATTTGCTTAACCTATAAACTAGTTCTGGAAAGAATAATCCCCAGGGTAGACAGAATCACAGAAATAAAGGAGTCTACATGTTCAGGAAGAGCTTTGGGACAGGCTCTCCATTGTTTTGAGCTCCATTGTAAATGCATGGACAAGGAGGCCCTGGTGTTTCTAGAATTCAAACAGATTCACATGGAGTTATTTGGTGCTCATATTCATGAGAGAGGTGTGGGGGTCAGTAGTTGTCATGTGGAGACTCTGGGGATCAAATGAAGAAGCAGAGGCTATTTTTTTTTATGACTGTGGTCCTGATACAGTGTGACTCCTCAGCTGTAAAACACTCATCCATTTTGGATGATAATGGCAAGGAAAAAGAATGGACAAGAGTGTGCCTAAGCACACAGGGTGTCTTCTGTTGTTCTTCTACTGGGTCAGCTTGGAATCCAGACCTCTGGTAGAGGATTGGAGGCTGACATAGAGATTATAACTGTGACTGCAGTCAGCAAACATCCCTTGGCCTCAGGATGGCGAATGATCTCTTCAGAACCCCAATCTGGAGGCTGGATACGTTTATAGAAGATCACCTCCTTCCTGACACCACATTTCTCACTGAGGTCAGAGCAGACATGGAGTTTGTAAGTGCTTTCCTGAGGGAGAGATGCTTCCAAAGCGCCGCCCACCCTGTGAGGGTCTCCAGGGTTGTGATGGGCGGCTCCTACAATGAATACACCATGCTAAAGGGCAGGTCAGAGGCCGACATGGTGGTTTTCCTTATCAATCTCACCAGCTTTGAGGATCAGTTAAAGTGGCAGCAAGTGTTCATTGAGGAAATTCGGAAACACCTGTGTCAATTGCAGCAAGAGAAGCAATTTAAACTGAAGTTTGAGGTCCAGAGCTCAGAGCAGCCCAACTCCAGGTCTCTGAGCTTCAAGCTGAGCTCCCCGAGTGCCAGAAGGATGTCGAATTTGATGTGCAGCCAGCCTATGATGTCCTGTATGAAGTGAGAAACTGCCAACCCTTTGACTCCACTAACTACAACAAAATCTATGCCCAACTCACCTATGAGTGCACCACGCTGAAGAAGGAATGTGAATTCTCCATCTGCTCAAACTCCCTCCATCTCCCTCAAAACTTCTTGAGGTATCATGCACCCAAGCTCTGGAATCTCATCCATTTGGTCGAGCACTGGTATCAACTGTGTAAGGAGAAGCTGAGGGTGCCACTGCCCCCACAGTATGCCCTGGAGCTCCTCACAGTGTATGATTGAGAACGTGGGGTCAAAGACACCTCTGGACTATGTATAGCCCAGTGCTTCCAAACTGTCTTAGAATTGATCACTAAGTATCCATGTCTTTGAATCTACTGGACATGGTGTTATGACTATAGACATGAGATCTCTGACTACCTGAAAAGACAGTTCCAAAAATCCAGGTTTCTGATCCTGGATCCAGCAGACCCAACAATGAACATGGCTGGTTCAGATTTACAGGCCTGGTACATGCTGGCAAGAGAGGCTCTGATCTGGATGCATTAGACTTTCTTTATGAACCATTTCATATGTCCTTTGTGAATGGCTGGGAAGTGCTGCCAGAGAGACAAGAATGTGTTTTCCAGTGAGAACCCCATCATCTGCCCAGGAGGCTCTGGAGTCAGAGTCATGTGCTCCTCTGCTGCAAGACCTGGACCTAGAGAGGACAGGATGATGCTCAGGGCTCCAGTGAGGGGCATCCAACCTGTGATCATACTTCAGGCTTCTGATCCCTGCCTGAACATGGACAGCCTTCTTCATAGCCTGCTTCATCTGCCTTATCCTCCAACAGTGTTCTCTGGGAGTCAGACTCTGAAGGATAGAGAAGAACACAAAACTGACTTCTGTCTGTCCACCTGTTGGGAAGTTCTGTCCAAAAACATATCTGATCATCAACATAACCACAGAAAGCCATGAAGGGGTGTGTGCACTCTGAGGGAGGTGTCCTCATCCCTCACAGGAACTATTCCACAGCTGCACTGTTCATCAAGGTGCACTGTTTTCTACAACATGCAAGCTGGGATTATGGAAGTGCAGAAAAATAAGATTGAATGAACTTTAAAATTTATGATTTTAAAACTTAGATGTATGTGTGTGTGTGTGTGGATGAGATTTGAAGCACTGAATTAAAGCAAAATGCATTGAATTAAACTAAAAAAATAGATTATAACTGTACTCCAGTTAGCTATTAGGGTGCTTAGATGTAGTATATATGCCTCTTAAGTCCTCTGTCAGGATGGGCGGGTCCAAATCATATAATGCAACAAGGCATCTGTGACCCACGGGGAAGGGGGACATGGCTTGTGTTTGTGGGTCGAGTTCTCGCTTAGTGGATGCTTTCTGCACAGTTCTGTGTTGTTTCATACAGTTTCCTTTTATTTGAGCAATGCCATTGCTACGGGGACATAGGCAGTCAAGTTTAACTCTTTTTTACCCAAGCATTCTTTGCACTTACCTCTCAATTTTCATAAAGAGATAAAAATACAATTTTCTAAACTTCTTTGGGAAAGGTTAGATTTGGGTCACAGTGCTCTTGAGTGATATGTCATAACTGATTATGAAGAAATGAAAACTGATTTCTTTTTGTCCAATTAGTAGTTAACAAAACCCATCTGTTCCCAATGATTATTATAGCTCAATTTTCTGTCAAAGAGGAAGATGCAGCCTTTCATAATGAATAATTGAGTCCCATCACTTTCTAGTCCATACTGGAAGGTTCTGTGCGTTAGTGAAGTCCGTAAGGGTGTACATCACCCTGGAAAATGCCCTGGGCATTTCTACTTCCTGTAAGTGATGCAGTGTTGGTAAAGCCAACACTTGTTGAAGTTGCATTGTGCCATAGGCTACAACTAAGACAGCAAGATTCCTAGACAAGAAAGCAGCTTAATTACCTCCAATCTGTGCTATTGAAGTTGCGAGGTTGAAACACCTTATTCTTTTCTTCAGTAATTGTCATTCATAACTGATATGTGTGCTTTAATGAGACGTGGGAAGGTGCCTGCCTGTGGGTGTTTGCATGTATATAGAATAAATCTATACATCCCAATATGTATCTACAGAAAACCATCACCGAAAGGTGTTTAGTCACAAAAACTGTACCCTGTAGCATCGTTACTGGGTTTTATTGTTATTTATAACAAAATGTAAGGGGCCAAACTATGGAGAACTCAGCCTATTTTCCAGTAGGGACAGTAGTGATGGGTGGCTACCCCAGCATGTGAGCCTGCTGTCTCTGTTTCTCCTAGACCTTTTTAGTTTTCCCATGGTAAGAGGAATCCTAGTGGCTTCTCTCTAGGATGGTGCTGTGAGAAGCAACTGGGAAATGCTACTCACTCTTGAAGGAGAAGCTGCTGGGGGTTAGGAGCACCCTTTCCCCAGTAATATATGACTTTTGAGCTGCCAACATTCTATACCTGGTTATGTTCCAAGTCCTTCTTTGTCATGAGACAAGAGTTTGTTTTATAGCTCAGGCTAGCCTTAAATTCTCTACTCAGTATAGATTTTGTCCAAAGTCACAATCCTTCAGTACCAACCTCCCGGCTGCAGAGACTCCAAGAATGTGGCATGATGCTGAACATAAATAGGCTGGGTTTTGAATCATGGATTCACCTACTCAGGAGAGATGCTGATGAAATAAGTTACCTCCTATTTAACTCAAATTATAATAATGCATTGCTAGGTTTTGTGCTAGGCTAGACTTAAATACCTCCCTTCATAGCAGCATGGAAATACTGAGTATGAGGAGAAGGTTTGCTGATGTTATTCTTAAGGCTAATTTATTTTCACAGGGCAACCTTTGCTCTTATGTTAATGCTTTCTTATATAGGGCATGATATTCTATATTATCAAGTATCTATACCGATGTTGCCCTAATAAGACATGTCTGTAAACTAGCCAACTTTACAATTATAGAAAAAAAACCATAATGATTTGATTTCCTCAATGACCCACTCTGAGTAATTTTATCTGCCTTTCCTTTGTTAGGCGAAGCTACTACCCGCTGTAGCAACTGAGAGCACTTTTACTCAGTAAGGGCATATTTAAACTGTTGTGTGGAAGAAATTGACTTTTTATTATGGAAATTGGAAGCTATACCTGAACACATGGCTTGGCAAAGCCTTTTATTCCTCTGTTATTATTTTTTTATAACCTGTGCACTCCTTTCCTTGAGTATAAACATCATTGCTAAAATCCCATTTAAAAAGCATGAAGAGTGCTTTTATAAGTTTCACAATTTACTCTGGTGGTAACTTCACCAGCTGTGAAAATAAGAACGGGTTTGTTTCCAAGCAAGGATCAAGGAAATCTCAGGTGGTTAGGACAGAGTACAACCTAAGGAATTATCCTGAGCAGAGAGGAGGGCCTTGAACTGAGGGAAACAGGGATATAAGGACTGTGAGCATTTTCTACAGGGCTGATCCACTGAGCACTTGGGACTCCTTCCAGGGTTCTGGATCTACATTCTACTTTGTTGAAGTTGTACCTCCAGGTAGAACATATTCACTGCCTTGATTTCCAATCATTTTCTTTCTGTTTATGAAACATTGTATTGAAAGAACTTGACTTAACTTTATCCTATTTCCAAATCCAAGAATTATCTGTTGTTAGCTTTTTTTCCCTATTCTGCACTCAGTGTTTTTGTTTATCTGATATTTTGGGGAAAAATCATTTGAGAAAAAGTAGAAGATCAAGATCAAGAAAGAAAATAAGCAGAAGAAAAAGAGGGAGAAGGGTGGTGGAGGGGTAGATAGAAAGAGAACAGAAGTGGAAGAAAAGAAAGCAGGTCCTTAGACTTCTCTTTTCTTTAAATTTGTTCTTTAGGGATACCTACAGTGCTTTATAATAGGCAGACATATTTTTAGTTGAAATGCATTTTGTAGTAGAAAGTCACAACCACAAGCTCTCTTTCCTGTAGTAGATATGGGAAAGGGCCACATACAGTTAATGATTCAAATGGAACTGTGACGGGCCTTATTAGTTTTGAAATCAATTTGAAAACCTGCCCTGGTATCAGATTTTACTACCAATCCCACATATCCAAATCCTTGGAAAGTTTTCATCAGACTTAGCCCAAATTCAGTTAAGCATTTAATCAATGTAGTTTTATACTCATAATTGTAATAAAAAGCTAGTGAGTGTCAATTATTTATGGCTCAAAATGTACATTAAATAATTCCCATTCAAATATGATTTGTTTTTGAAGAGTATTAAAAACACCAACCCCCAAACAGAAATATGTACACATTTCTGAAATATTTAGTAAATTTCTTCCACGTTATATTTCTCTTCATGCCAAGAAAATGCACTGCATGAAATATTTCTTCCAACTTCAGGCAACATTGCATAGAGTAATTTGCAAGGCTTCTCTTTCCCTGATGGAGGCCTCATTTGGAGATTTGAGGATGACATCAGTTCTCTGTGCCTTCAGCAGCACTTTTCCAATCTGAGCTGTGAAGTAGTGGTTGCAGACTGCAGCCACAGTAGGTAAATGCCACCAGTTCACCTCCCCATGCTTGACGGAAGCCACCATTCTCCACTATCTCTCCAAGACCGACAGACAGCACTGCACTCTGGATTCTCCGTGTTTGATATTCCTGTCTATATTAGTTACTTTGCTGCTGATGTGACAAAACACCTTGACTACGGTGACTTACCAGACAAAGAGCTTATTTGTTTTACAGTTCCAGAGGGATGAGACTCAATTCGGGGAACCATTTCCAAAAGAAACAGTCATGGTGGGTAGAGCAGAAGCTGAGGGTTGACACTTCGAGACTCAAGTGAATGGCAGGAGCCTTTTGAAGTCTCAAAGCCAGCCCTTAGTGACAAGCCACCTCCAGCAAAGCCAAATCTTCTAAAGCTCCCCAAATAGCACCACCAACTAGGGACTGAGTATTCAAACACTGGAGTCTACAGGGGACATTCTCACTCAAACCGCCACCTCATCACAAGCAGCATTCTCTATCAGTGACAGATGTTCTGCAGATGGTTTCCAGGAGCCCACCTGGACCCTGCCTGCTTACCCACCTGTTGAGTCTCCACTGTCATGATGCTCTTAAATATTCTTCCATGCCCTTTATTGGGCTTTCTCCATTTCTATCAAGCATTTTTTTTTTTTTTTTTTTTTGGTTTTTCCAGACAGGGTTTCTCTGTAGAGCCCTGGCTGTCCTGGAACTCAGTCTGTAAACCAGGCTGGCCTCAAACTCTATGAAGCATTTTTTCTGTGTCTCTTTATAACAGAAAGTCTTAGAGAGATTTTGTGTCATTAAAATAAACCATATATTTCCTGAGGAGAAACAAATATTTGTTTTTATCTGCCATAAATCAAAATCCTACACCTTATATCCTCTGTTGCTCTGCCATTTTAAACATCGTGTCTAGTCATTGGTTATTATCTAGTTATTTTTAGTACTGTTTCATATTAGGAGGTAATAAAGGAAAAAAAGTAATTTGGAGAGGACACAGTATTTATACCTGATTTCTTTCATTTAGACACAAAAAGTTCATTTTATAATAATAGTCTCAGAAATAATTCTAAGAAGAAACTGGGTTAGATCAAGATTGTGAGTCAAATTAAGTTTAATCACTTGCAATTTCAGATAATTTTAGGAAAGGTTAAAATGATTTTGCAGTTGGAATGTATTGTTCTTTATGCTCAGTGCTGCTTATTTCTTCTGTGGTGATAATTGCATCATGTAAGTTTAAGCTCTGTAGGTCAGCAACACTTCACACACACACACACACACTTTCTACATATATAGGTATCAACACACATCGTGTAGCAAAGCTTCTCAAGGAAGCGTAAGTGATGTATTTTATAACACAGGAGACTGAGCTGTTTCTTTTGCTATGAAGTTCTTTGTGGCACTTAGCCCCAAGGGATACATCTAGAAGACATCTCCCACACCTTAGGCACAGGAAACAGAAAGATTGTAAGAGTCAGAGGAAAAGGAAATTTTCTGTGAGATCATGTCTTCTAGAAATATCAGAAACCACACCCAGAAGTCTCACAAACTTGGCTGCCTGGATGTGAGCTGAAAAAAGACACCAAGAGGCATGCTGAAGTGCACTGAGGGAAGACCATGGGGCCTCAACTCTATACAACGAACTACAGATAACTAAGGTGTGCAGGAGAAATAGTCTTCCCCAGAGAGAAACTCACTGATTGGTTCTCCAACAACAAATATCCCCCCCCCCCCCAGAAAACATACAAGCGACATTAGGCAGGCTGAGAAACCTACATTTATAAATTTAGAAATGTTATGAATGTAAGAACAGTTAATAAAAAAAGAATTTGAGGATTTCAGTGGAGGGCAAGAGTGGGAGGGAGGATTGGGAGGGAGAAAATGGAAGGGGGAAATGATACCATTATATTATCTTAAAAATCAAAAAGATGGTTTTAAAAATCGTGGAAGTTCCATTTGTAAGACAATAGAAGCATCTCTTGATCTGGAGAATGAAAATGAGTTTGATTCTGTGACTCCAGTCACTTCCTTATACCAAAATGAATCTCACTACATGGTTTACTTTTCCAGTTAAATTATGCACTCTTAAGTGCAAGACTCACTGAGCCTCTCACCACAGGCTCATTTTTTTTTACACTTATAAGTAGATACTAGCTATTTTTTTATTAGATAGTTTCTTTATTTACATATCATATGATTTCTCCTTTCCCAGTTTCCCCTCAAAAAAACAAAAACAAAAACAAAAACAAAAAACAACAACAACAAAAAACCAACAAGAACAAACCTGTGTTGCCTCCCCCTCCCCCTGCTTGCCACCCCACTCTCTCCCACTTATTGGCCCTGGCATTCCCCTACACTTGAGCACAGAATCTTCACAGGGCCAAGGGCCTCTCCTCCCATTGATGATTGACTTTGCAATCCTCTACTATACACGTGCTGCCAGAACAATCAGTCCCACCATGTATAGTCCTTGGTTGGTGGTTGAGTCCCCGGGAGCTCTGAGGGTACTAGTTAGTTTATATCGTTGTTCATTCTAAGGGGCTGCAAACCCTTCAGCTCCTTTGGTCCTTTCTCTAACTCCTTTATTGGGGACCCTGTACTCAGTTCAATGGATGGCTGTGAGCCTCTACTTCTGTATTAGTCAGGTACTGTCAGAGCCTCTCAGGAGACAGCTATATCAGGCTGGCTTGTCCTTCCTTCAGTCTCTGCATCACAGTTAGTCTTTGCAACTCCTTCCATAGGTATTTTGTTCCCCCTTTAAGAAGGAATAAAATGCCCAAGTCAAACCAGATACACTGAAACTAATAGAAAAGAAAGTGGGGGAAGAACCTCGAGCACATAGACATAGGGGAAAATTTCCTGAACAGAACGCCAATAGCTTATGCTTTAAGATCAAGAATTAACAAATGGGATCTCATAAAGCTGCAAAGTTTCTGTAAGGCAAAAGACATTGTTAATAGCACAAAACGAAAACCAACAAATTGGGAAAAGATCTTTACCAATCCTATATGTAATAGAGGGCTAATATCCAATATATACAAAGAACTCAAGAAACTAGACTCCAGAGAACAAAATAACCCTATTAAAAAATGGGGTACAGAGCTAAACAGAATTCTTAACTGATGAACATCGAATGACTGAGAAGCACCTAAAGAAATGTTCAACATCCTTACTCATCAGGGAAATGCAAATCAAAACAACCCTGAGATTCTACAGGTTCATTTTCATAGCAAGTCAGCTATCTACTTCCCTTGTAATCATGGGCGTATCAAGACTCCTCAACCAAAGCAATAGAGACATCAATGTAAAGGGCATGAAGTCTTCATATCCTTACACAGCAGAGGGTCTCTCACACACAGCTTTCACTATATGTTCACTTTGTTCTGTAGTCTCATGATTCAAGTTATGAATGCATTTCAGGTACAATTCATAGTCTAGGGTATGTTTATCTAAATTTAAATAAACTTTGCATTAATTGACAGAGTCATTTCCAGCCATGGCTCAGAATTTCTAGCCTAATCTTGTTTAAGTGCTTTTGAACAATGCATTTAAATTGTTGTTGAGTTTATTTAGCAGAAATGGAATCCCCATCATCTGTGTTTGCTTTATTATCCTCTTGCTTTAATTATCATACTAGTTGGAGGACGCAGAAGGGCAACTCTGAGCTTGCAGTGTAAAATTTGATCATGTCAAAGCTAGACGTTGTGGATAATTTTCTTGCTAATAAAACAAGTATTTGAACTTGTTCCCTCACAAATGAGCAGCATTGTTGTACACTTCCTGACAGATTATTTACCATGAAGAAATTTGGGTCTAAGAAGAAAGCAGTGTAATACTGAAATTCATGAGTGCAAGTTAAATCAGCTTTCTTTATTTCTGCCTTTCTCATTTCTCCCAACTGAAAGCAACTACAACAAGCTTCATGATCAAAGACATTCACATATATTCAAAATTCTTTGTTCTAAGTGTTTTTCCCTCTTCTTTGTGTGAACCAGGAACTCCTGCTGAGACACTTGCCCTAAGTAAAGACAGGTTACATGAACATTTTTCACTTGGAATTCCATAATACAAACACCATTCTCACACAGCCATTAAAACTAAACATGGCATTTCCTTTGTACAATTACTTAGATCTGATTAGATCACCTTCACAATAGCAGTCCAGAAGAATGATGACAGCCCCACAGCTAGCTTAGAGGACACATGTCCTGGTTGTAATGCTGCTGTGAGACACGTTCTGTCCTAGAAGTTAACCTGTGGAAGCTGTGAGAACAATGATGGAAAGATCCTGGAACTCAAGTTGGAAATTGTCAATCACTTTCTCTCCGTTCTATTTCTGCCTCCAATTCTGTAAAAGAGAGAAGTAATAATGAATAATATTAGTATTCTTCTAATGTTTATGTGTGTATGCATAAATGTGCAGGGTTGTGTGTATGTGTGTTTGTAGATGCACACATGTGCACAAAAGGGAAAGGAGGCCAGAGGCTAACCTCAGATATCATGTCTCAGGAGCTATTCACCTTGACTTTCGAGACAGGGTCTCCCATTGATTCAGGGTGTGAGCTGGCTAGCCATAGAACACTTGCCCTGCAGTTACTGAGTTAACTCTGCAGCTGTGTCAGCTAAAATACATTAGTTATAACCTAAAGCAATGCACCAGTGTCCCATTAAGAAAAAAAATCAAAGTACTTTTTTTTGGAAATTTTACCTAAAGCAAGCCCAGATTTGAATGTTCTTTCTCTCCCTTGAGTCTTCCTTAATCTGTCAGTTTATCACTTTAAACTGAATCTGTGTCTGCCTGAATACTGTCATGTGAATCTGTTTTTGTGTGTGTCTTTGTGTATGTGTGTCACTAACAAACGCCTTTGCTCTGTGTTCATTGAACAGCATACAGAAAGGAATGGAATATTCAACAAAAATATTTACTAGAGTTTTATGAGGGATTGAAATTTTCTTTCTCTTACTGTCTCTAAAATGATCCAGGTAACAAATATTACTGCAAACATATTTATCAATCTTTCTCCATGCTGTCTCTAACACTCATATGGGTATTTGTTTATAAGGATGCATTTCAATTTATTGTTTTAAGCAAAAGAGAACCGTATCATGCTTACATAAATATGTGCACTACTTTTGGATCAAGGACATGGAAGAGGATATAACTTAAGGTTACAGCTATGCATTAGCTTAGGTCATAAACACTGTTTACACAAGAATTCAAAGGCAAGTAAAGTTGGCCATCACAACTTTCTCTTAAAGGTGGGTTCTTTAAGAAGGCCAACTACACATTAGGATAGCAGTCTTAAGTCCTAATTGATCTCAAGGTATATTAGTAACTTCACTAAGATCCAGAAAAAGTTCTACTCTTTTTGAATGTAAGTTACTTTCATAATCATGTTTTGCCATACCCAATTCTTTTAATTTTTTAAAATTAACAATTGAGGGCCTGAAAAGATGACTCAACGCTTAAGAGCTGAAGAGGTGAAGTCAGAAGGGGTGACATCAATTTATGGAAACTGTTAAAGTAGATCTTTATCTTTGTGATTGCATTATTTTAAATTTTACTTTCAAACTTATATCATGGCCATATGTTAATATTACTATCAAGAAGGCAATAAGAGTGAGTGATTTTCCAGCAGACAGTTTGTGTGGTGATTGAAAACAGTAGTAGGGTATGCTCTTGATCACTGACTCATCTGAAGAAACTCTAAATACAGCATTGTACAAAGTGGTTGGTTAAGCTACTTTGGGACTCTATTGATGAGGTGAGCAGACATCTATTTTTCATGTAACGCTTATTTAAATGTTTTGAGATATGACTGCATTGTTTCACACAATTTAAGCACTGCCTGGTATAGTTCCCCGTGCCGTGACGTTTTCCTTCCTCAAGTTATCCTGCATCAGGGTTTGTTACAGTTCTGCTATCCATGTGAGTGTGCAGGAACCTTTCCAGAGTTTCGTTTCATGCCTCCATTCTGTAATGTAGATGGGTAGATGGCTTGGGATGTTAGGCCTCATCCTCAGGTGATACACCTCTTCTAATTCATAGCCTTCCTTTATAGCAATTTTTCAAGGTGCTACAATCCTTCTTTGTGGAAGAGCACATGCTTAACTGTCCACTTGATCACTAATATAGTCGTGTGGCTTCCATGAAGGACACACGAGCTAAATGAAAACTCCATCACACAGCCCGCTTCGCAGGCACCTGCCCCTAAGGACTTCCTTCTCTTGCAATTGAGATTACATTTGAAAAACAGCTGTGTGTTGCCAGCAGGGGAACAGAGAGAAAGGGGTGATGTCAACTTTCCTACAGCTTTGGGTAGTACTCAATCTCATTAAAGCTTTCATTCATACTGCAGTTTACTGACAGTTTCTGCAGGGTTTGGTATGGTCATGGCCACTTTTATTATAAAACTGTATGTAGGCCTGATAGTGATTCAAAAGCAGAATTTATATATCCTAATGCTTTTATTTAGATATTTTTTGCAAAACCAACATTTGAGCCATGCCTATAGATTTTCCTATCCAGAGGAATGAAAAGCATCAGGGATTCTTGGCCCGTTTCCTTACAGACATAATATCTCCAGTTTAATTCCTCCTCTGGAGCCGAGGAGTTAACATATCAGTTAACACTGGAAGCTCAGTCAGCCTGTGGGTATCAAGCAAACAAAGTACTAACAGAAAGAATATGGTCGAAGTGGAAAGGAAAGGAACTCGTCATTGCCCTGCTGTACGCAGTGAGTAAAAAGCAGAAATTAACATTGCTAGCAACAGCAAGGGGGTCATGGCAGAGACAGTTATATGGGTGAGAGCTTTGGGAAACAGGACTAATCTTTGACAGACACTAGAGCAGAATCTACAAGCCCCAGGATACTTCCCAGATAAATGAAAGGCCAATCTGGCTCTCTTTTAATGAATCAAGGCATGAAACATAACTGCAGTCTGAGGTCATCGTCAACATTCCACAGGTTGTCATCTGGAGATTAGCCTGGAAGGGCTTGTGTTTAAGGGCAGAGTAGTTACAGTCAGCACACACTCTATCTCTCATTGCCTTGAGAAGTCTATCGGAGAAATTGCCTGTTTATAATCCTCAGGTTTTTCCTTTACTGCTGGATGTAGAGTCCTTTTCTGAGACACAGATGTTCCTGCACATCTGAAGATGTTTAAGAAGGACCCTCCTAGGTATGTTCTCAAGTAAGACAGTTGTCAGCTTGTATCTTGGTAACGACAATAAATAAAAATCCCTGCAATGGCCTCACTGTGTTCACAGCGTGGAAGCTTTTGCTGAGGTCCCTGTGAGAAAAATCCAGAACATGGCAAAGTCAGTGTGTCAAAGTTCTCACACTTTGCTTACTGAAGGTACAGACTAGATCCACACTGTACTGCATCTTATGCAGCTCATAACACACTTCAGGTGTCATGCCCAGGAAATCCACACCTTTATCACTTACACAGAGACCTTACAGCTGGAAAAAGTTCAGTGATGAGAGACCTGGAAGGATCTGGTTGTAGATGAGATATCTTCATCTCCCCTCCCCTCAGATCACAGGGAGCTATGCCGAACAGGAGGAGGAGAGATCTTAGGAGCCAAGGGTGATCAGTGAACGGCCCCAAGGAAACAGTGTCTTCTAGACATACCAGGACTGATGCACATTCAACTCTCAAGACTGTGGCAGCACAAGATCTGCACAGTTTCAGGATAGACAGAGTCCTATCAGAGAGGAGAAGTGGACCTGAGACTCCAGCTCTAACTTTGAACCTATCTGTAATTGATACCCACTAACAAGGGAAAATCAGTTTTCTGCAATTGACTCTCAGTGGGTGTTTCAGCCATTCCCCAGGGCAAGCCTCATTCCAAGAAGTAGTTGTCAAAGCACTCAGTATATTTTCGAGGACTTAGTGTATCATTTTGCTTTGTTCTGGTATTCTTTTTTCTTGCTGTTATTTTTCCTTTTTTCCCCCCTGATTTTTGTTTTTCTTTTTTGGGAATTTTTTGGGTGTTGTTGGTTTGTTATGTTTCTTCTTTTGAGAAAGACAATGGACATTTGGGCAGGTAGGGAGGTAGGAACTTTCTAGAAAGAGTTGGGGGAGGAGGAATCATGATCAAAATATATGGCATATAAACATTAACAAGAAAACAAAGAAATCTCAGTTAATGACTGCTACTGAGAGCAACCAAATTGAGAATTTGGTTCTGGATGCAAGATGTGGACATTAATACGTAAATATAATTAGTTTAGTTTAGGCCTTCTGAGTTGACAGAACAAAGAAATTGTGTATATAAACATGTGCATGTGTGTGTTATAATTGCTAATCTATCACTACAGGAATCATATTGATCTCTTATTGACTTTATGGCAAGTTGCTAGTTCAACATTGAAAAATGGGTTCCCACCATCCATTTAGTTAGCATTTCAGTTACATGCTTGTATATTAGTGTTAGAATTACTGATATCTATAGCCCAAGCCATAAATTATTAACTAGGTTATGGTGCTTAAGTATTTTCTAATCATTTTGTTAGAGAAGCAGGTGTGGAGTTTGCACCTTAATGAAGCCTAAATCTAAACTTAAACTTTGAATCGGCAGATGTTGTGGTCATCTGCTACACTAAGATTTCTCATATATTAGAGTAATGCCAACAGCCTGCCATTGAGATCTATAGCTCCATTAGGGGACTAGTGCACCTTTCTCATTTATTATTACTATTATTACTATCATTATTATTGTTGTTTTTATTATTATTATTATTTTCTGTAACTTCTTAGATAGTTATTGGACATTGTAGAAGTGAAAATTCTGGTTTGAATGACTTACCCTCAGAGGTCACATGTTGATATATCAGCCTGGTTTGCTGTGACAAATGCAGAACATCTGACGATACCTCTGAGTTCATGTTTATAGAGTGACATCTTTGGAAATAAAATATTTGTATATAAAATATGTGTTTTGCTCTAATATGTATGCTGTATATGCTGGTGACCTCTTTGTATTTGTGTGGATATGATGTGTTTATGTGATATATGCTTGTATGTAATGTGTGTTTATGCATGTAAGTGAATTTTTATTTGTGTAGTATATGGTATATTTATATGATATGTATATATATTTTATGATGTGCTTGTTTGTGTATGATTTATATTTGTAACGTGAGAAAACTGTTTGTGGACACTGTGGTTATATGATGCATTTTTGTGTGAATTGTGTGCATTCCAGTGAATGATAATGGATTTTAAATTTTAACTAATGTTTATAAATATTAAAGGGATTTTAACAACTACTTTGTCCAAGTAAATAAATGTTAAATTTTATAGTCAAGCATACAGTCACAAAATAGCAATAACTTATTTTATAAATAATCATTTTCATCATTAGCATCATGTTGAAGGTTAATGTCAACCTACATTTAGAAACACAGGCTGGCTGACATCCTTCACTGATGTCATCCAAAATCCATGGAGAGTATAGGTGTATCATGAGGACAGATATCTACTTATCTGAACAAGCCAGTGGAATAGAGCGTATTGTGTCTTTTTCCCATTCCTTTAATATTAAGTTTGTTCTCTGCCGATTTCACACATGTATAGAATGCATTCTAATGATCTATTAGATCTAATGATACGTTAGATCTAAAGATCCAATGATTCAACCTCAACCTTGTACAACTTCTCTTTCCTACACTCTTCTTTCTCATATCCATGCCTTTTTGTTTTGTTACCCACTATGTTTAACCAGGGCATTCCGTGTTTTTAAATTAAAATGTATGTTACTAAATGAAATATAATTCTTCATCCCTTCCCTTTCTTTTCTCCTACCTCTCCCATGCCCATTTCCTCCCTCTCAGATTGATGACATCTGGCCTATTTTCCTTTGATTGTTGTTATTACACACACACACACACACACACACACACACACACACACACACACTCACACATGCACACATGTACACACACACAATTACAAATGCACACACTCACACACATATGTACACACATTCACACACATGCACAAAACATACCCCCCCCCCCAGTCTGGTTTTGTTGTTTCTGTGTACATGGTGTCAGGGTTGAGTAGTTTGGTTGTTGTTATTGTTGGATAAGCAAATAAAGACTTCATCCCAGGCAGAGAGCAACTCTCTGTGTCTTAGAGTCATTTGATTTCTGAAGTTCATTGTTTAAGGTGGACCAGGTGAGCATTCTTCCTTCTGAGTTAGCATCTGTATTGACATTGCCACTGTTCAGTTTTAATTGGGTGAGGACATACTAACTAGGTTTTCCAAAGAGTTTTTCAGCACCTCTTACTTTTGGTACCTCTCCCCCTGCCACTTCATCTTCCCACCCCCTTTCCACTTACACCTACATTTGTTATCACCAGTATTGCCTCTCTCTGCTTTCATCTTAAGAATGGTCTACTAACCTTCACCATGGCACAACAAAGCTTTAGTTCAGCAAAGCAGCTTGTCAATCAAGTGAGTAGACAGCTGATAGAATGGGGGAAGCCTGTGCTTGCTACACATGTGGCAAAGGAAACACAAACAACTCAGATTATTAAATATTAAGGAAACAACTCAAGTAGAAACAAACTCCATAACTACATAGTTCTCAGTAGGAGAAATGCCAATGAGAAGTAACCCTTAGTAAACCCTTTATGAAGTACTAAATGCAGATGAAGGCACTTTCAGAGTCTGCCTCTCTCAAGTCAGAATTGCCCTTATCAAGACTAGCAATGGTGAGGAAGGCTGGTGTGGATGTGGGGGAGGGGAGCGTCTTACACTGTTGGTGGGAGTGTAGACTAGTGAAGCTACTCTGCTTTGGAAATCAGTCTGAGATTTCTTTAAAAACAGAAATAAAACTCACCTTTTTTTTTTTATTTTGCTTTTGAATGCTTTCTCTTCTTTCATAAATGGCAGAGTCCTGATTGCATGTAACTCATTCCTCTCAGCAGATGCTCAGGCTGGTTTCTGCTACTGTAGTGTTCAGCACATGCAATCATTTATGCCATGCTTTGCCTTCTGTTCTACTGAAATCAGCCAGCATTAATTAAACATTGTACAATTATTGAGATAGCTTTAAAAAGAATAGGGAAAATCATTTCCATTGTTCTCAGTATTTAAACATAGTAGGAAAATATATGTATAAAAACAACTATAACAAAGTACAAAGTACAGACAAGCCACACCTGTGGTGTGAAAAAAGATGCTAGGGGAAACTGACACATAAACAGAAGCAAATAAAGAAAAGATGAAGGAAAGAGAGGAAACTCAGAGGCAGAAAGTCTGACGATGTGCATGCAGCACACATTACCCTAGGCTAGGACAGCAAGTCAACAAAAGGAGTAGATGTTAAGATTCCTTAGTTGTTTTGTAAAAATACACCAGCATTTAAAATTTATTTTGTTAATTGGAATACAAACCATAAACATAAACAAATATAATGTAGGCACAACAGACATACAAACACACATGGTATAAAGACACCAAACACACAAACACATATGGCATAAACACATCATGTACACACAAATAGCCATGACACAAATATACCATATACATACAAACATACATGATATAGGTGCATCAGACACACAAACAAACAAAATATAGACATATCATATACATACAAATAGGCATGGCTTACCTATACCATATACATACAAGCACACATGACATATACACAGCATATGCTCATAAACACTCATGGCATAGACACAGAATATACACATAGACATACATGACATAGACATACAAACAAACAAACAAGATATGAGCACACAAGACACACAAGCACAATAAAATAGACATTCTGTATACACACAGATGTACACGACATAGACACATCAGATACACAAACACACATGACATAGACACAGAAACATGCATAATATGAGCATGCCATAAACACACAAGCACATAGAAAAAGACATTATATGCACATAAAGACAGATGATATAGACATACCAGATACACAAACACATGACACTGAAACACCATATACGGTTAAACATACATGGCATAGACACACAATAAATATACAAACACATATGATGTAGACATATCATATACATATAAACATACACGACAGACCATACTACACACACACACACACACATACACACACACACACACTGCAAACACAAATACACATGAAATAGAAAAAATATACAAACATATATGTTATAAATATAGCATATGCACACAAACACATGCAAACAAAGAGAGATCTTACATAAATATGCATCACCTAGTCATAATCAAATGCACAACATAGAAACACATTTAATTTAATTTTATATTAATATTTCAAAAAATACCCATAAATCTGTTTCATAGGAAGGAGGAAAAGAAAAGAGTTGTAAAGTAAAAGTATGATTACAAATTATTTTAAGAATTAATATGTTTTTTAAAAGATAAACACTAACATCATTAGATCACTGATGGTCATACCCTAATGTTCTTGATTTAATACATTAATACAAACTTCCCTCCATATTTGAATTATGATTAGGAAAAACAGAGAAAGTCTACATTGTTCTTGTATGTTCAGTGCTGGAAAGAGAAAGGAGTAAGAAATCAAAGCTGGCCAAAGCACCATTGCATTTTCCTCAAGGACATCTGCTCTGACACCATTTCCAAGCCCTGATTAGCATGAAGGTAAAGGCATATGAGCCTTCATTGCTAAAGCCTCTGTTTCTCCTTAGACATTGTCTCCAAAAATGTGCTCTCTCATATATGCAACAAAACCATAGCAACACAATTCTGCTTACCAGTTTCTCTCATCTAAACAACCCATCAGCATTTAAGCACATGAGGAAGTCCCTGTTCTCTACCTCTGTTTATGCCAACCAAGTCCATAATAAGGTAGTTTTAGTTAAATGGGAATTTGCATGTATAACAATCATGGGCATGAGAGCTCACTCTGGCTACCATCTTGTTGGCCATATACACTATCCCTACAGGTGATTTTGATTTGATACTGAAAGTTTATTTGACATAAAGTTACTTGTCTCTTACCTTCAGCTGTTGATCATCAAGCTGAGTCTTTTGGGTATTACCCCTGGGGTATGAGGTTTATGTACACATTGCACATGTAAGAATCATTGTCAGTTCTGGCCTTCTCTAAATTCTCTCAACCTTGGGGGTGATTTTCTTTCCACATTCTCATCCTCCATTCTAATAAAAGAGATCTGTCACTAATCACAGAGCAGATCCTCATTTTTCATGCTTTTCTGTTCTCTTCCTTTGCATCATTTTTAAGAGGTCAAACACTACACCCTAAAACACTTGAAAAATCATGTTGAGCAGAACACATGTATTTATGATTTGTGGCCATTCTGATGTGGTTCTAACACATCAAGGCTGAGATGTTTAGGACTCAATAGACTGGAAATTCCAAAGCTAAAATTCCCACAATAACATTAATTTACCTAACTTACAATGATTCATGGCTAAAAGTCTTTAGCGGTGAAATCTATTTACATCATATGTACATAAGTGTACCTTGGGACATTCACCACTATATGAAGTATTGCTTCACACGTGTCATCTTTTACTTGAGAAAAGGGAGAAAAGGCCCATTTTCCTTTAAACTCTACACCCTCAGCCTTGATGTTCCCTAATTTAGAAGTACTTCTGGAGCTTTCTCCAATATTAATTTCGTATGTCTTTTCTAATCATTACCTAAAAGTTCACCCATGCAGAATTTAATTGAAACTGAGCTTTGATTAGCTTCACTAAGCCATCTGTTCATTATTTTCCTAGTAGCATATCTCATTGGGGATGCTGCCATAGCTATTTCTCACTCAAAATATTTGAGACATTTTAACTAGTCTAAACATATAATTAAAATAAGAAAATGCTTGGGCCAAGAGGATGGCTCAATAGACTAAGGTACTTTCTACCACTCCTGATAACCTAAGTTCTAACCTCAAGATTCGCTTAGTAGAAGCGAGAACCAACTCCCACATGTCCCCTGACTGACACATGTGATTCCTGGAACACTTGCACACACACACATGACACACAGATGTATGAATGCACACATACAAACATACTAATTAATAAATATAAGAAAATAAGAAAAAATTAAAAGGCCTATATGGAATTAAACCTAGACTCATTAAATGCTAGGTCAACATTCTACCCCTGGGAAACAACTCAAAATATTGTTTGACATTTAATATTTTATCTTCAGTAAATCTTACAATAAGAGCTCTATTATTCCTGTCTCTTTTCCAACTCACTTATTAATACAACACCTAGCAACTTACAAGTATGTACACATCATGTTATACACACATGCATCTCTATTCTTCCAGGGTTATAGAATAGTTGATGAATATAATCATTTTGTTGTGGGGAAATTTAACCATCTACATTAGATGCTCTTTAAGCAATTATTGTGCATTTTCACAGTCTTGTAGACTAGGAGAAATACCTCCTGATCAGGGTAAGTAGTGTGCATCTTGACACTGTGGTCTCTCTGCTTTGAGGCACTATTGCCTTATTTGTCATTCTTGCTGTTAGAAGAAAACCTGAATTCCATTCAGCAGTTTTAACTTAGCCAACTACTTAGGTGGTGTAAGAAAGCTTCCTGCTTGCTGGAAAATTACTTATTAAATTGTGATTACAATGACCATTTGTTATAATTATTTTGACAAATTTTAAGGTAATTTAGATTGATCTATTATATTTATCATATCATATCATATCATATCTATGTATGTATCTATCTAATTATCTATCATCTATCTATCATCATCTCTCTGTCTCAGTGTTTTGAAACAGAGATAGTGTAGCCTAGCTTGGCTTCAAACTCACTATGTTGTTCACATGGACACTGAACTCCCAATCTTCTCGCTTTCATCTCTTGAGTCCTAGGAGTATGTTCACAAAACATAGTTTACATTTCTTTCAATATTAGGTATTTGCATACTTTCTTCTTTTTCTCTATATTTTTTTCTTCAGTCAATGTAGTTTTACAGGTTTTCTTGGTAATTCTTCCTTTTGGGTTATTATCTGAGATAGGCATTTTGTGCATCCAAGCCCCACTTTCAGGCCGACTTTTCTATTCTGCATGATAATTGCATTGCCTGCTAAGAGTTAACAGCTTATAAGTGATTTCTCCTCTGCAACTTGTATGGGAATGAGTCTACTTCTAGCAGATTGAAAACAGTGGCTAATCAATACAGTGTCAACTTTGTATAGAGGGTGATTATGAGCTCACTCATGGCAGTAGGTTCCTTACTGTCTTCCAAAGCTAGACTTTTCCTGATATGTTATTTATGTATGTAACTCCTTTTCCTTTCCTCTTTTGTTCATTCATAATGCACCTTCTTAAGTTAATTCTTTGTTTATTTTTGCTTTTTTAATCACCTGTACATAGTGTCTGCTTCAGGCCCAGTTCCTAGACCAGCAAACACAAGATATGGGCTTAACTCCTATACGTGTGGTCTTGTGCTTTCATTCACCTCTAATGGAAAAATATTGGAGGATTAGGGACCTTGCACAGTGCTTTCTAGATGCCCAAGTCTACCTTGGAAGATTTTGGTAAGAATAGACCTGGGCCTTGGGCCCCGAATGCCAGGATCGGAAGAACTTCTATGGAATTGGTCAGCAGAGGCAAGGCTTTGCCATGTGCAACATTGTTAATTTGATATGAATGTGCAAGTGCAGTGACCTTGTTTTCTGAGTTGCTGTTAAGTGGTTTTATGGGTATACTTTAATTTTTATTTATTTTTGTCTTGTGTGAATATCATGCACAGTGAATCTATATAGTTAAATTTTGTCAAAAAATTAAAACTTGTTAGTCTTCATACAAAGTTGCGTTTCACTTTCATGTCACCTTCCTCTCTAGAACCCAATACACTGCACTAAAGGTAGTGAGATCTCATCCATGCCTTTCTCAGTAGTACAGTTGAGATGAGTTGTCTATGACAGGTAAATACTATGTGAGGACTTTAGCTGGTTTATATATGTAAATCACCATGCTGGTGTGCAAGCTTTAGTGCGATATAATCCCTATTATGTAGATATTATCCTCCTTTTATCAGGAGCAATGATTTTCCTCAAACACTGGACCTGAGAGAAAACTAAGCTTGGAAAGGGGAAACATCTGAGGCTTGCCGTGAAAGGCCTGTAGTTTTGGTTTAATCCATTAATACTTAAGGCAGTGTGTGTATGTGACCTGAAGTTCGAAGTTATCTGCATGTTCCTGTATGTTCCCACCACATCCTTCTTCCTCTTTCCCTCTCTGTATTCACATACGCATTATTTGGAGAGTTCTATATGACTTGCCTAGGAAAGAAAACTTAATATTTAATCCCTGAACTCTGTGGCTTGTTTATATGGGCTGAGAGAAGACCAAAGGCATACCTTCAGTAGTTTTAGAAAAGTTGATAGTTACTGACAAAGAAAGGAGATAGCTGCAGAACTGGTAAGGAAAATGACCAAGGATGTTCATTGTAAAAGAGGTAAGCGATACAGATATTTGTCCTTTGTAAACAAAGGACAGTCTAGAGTACAGAACTAGCTGAAGCTATACTTGAGAGAACAAGGCAGGGAAGATAAATCTCATCGCATCTCACACCTTGTCTTTCTTTCTGATTTTAAGAGGTTTATGTACATGGCAGCTATGGGAACAGGACTAAAGCTTATACATGAGATAGTTAAAGATGAGTTTGGCACAATTATGTGCCAAATTATATGATAAATATAAACATAAAAGTAAAACAATGTGTTAGCAACCATTACTAGCCTATTGGCTTTGGGAATGAAACATATGTATTAACCAATTAGCCTTAAATGGGTAAAGTACTTTATTTTTATTATTTTCTTTATTTACATTTCAAATTTTATCCCCTTTCCTGGTTTCCCCTCTGAAACCCCCCATCCCATCCCTCTTCCCCCTGCTTACTAACTGACCCACTCCCACTTCCCTGGCCTGACATTCCCCTACACTGAGGCATCAAGCCTTCACAAGACCGAGGGCCTCTCCTTTCATTGATATCCTACAAGGCCATCCTCTGCTACATATGCAGCTGGAGCCATGGGTCCCTCCATGTTTACTCTTTGGTTGGTGATTTAGTCCCTGGGGGTTTAGCTCTGAAGGTAGTGGTTGGTACATATTGTTGTTCCTCTTATGGGCTGCAAACCCTTTCAGCTCCTTGGGTCCTTTTTCTAGCTCCTTCATTAGGGACACTGTGCTCAGTCAAGGGCATTTTTTTTCTTTCACATTCTGTTCTGTTGGTGATGCTTGCTTGTATCTATAACTCCTGACCTCTTTCCTAGGTTTTCTATCTTCAGAGCTATCTCTCTTTGTGATATCTTTATTGTTTCTACTTCCATTTTTAGATCTTGGAGGGTTTTGTCCAATTCCTTCACCTATTTGGTTGTGTTTTCCTGTAATTCTTTAAGGGATTTTTGTGTTTCCTCTTTACGGTCTTCTACCTGTTTTCCTGTGTTCTCCTGTATTTCTTTAAGGGAGCTATTTATGTCCTTCTTAAAGTTCTCAATCAGCATCATGAGATGTGATTTTAAATCTGAATCTTGCTTTTCCTGTGTGTTGGGGTATCCAGGACTTGCTGTTGTAGAAGAATTGGGTTCTGATGAGGCCATGTAGCCTTGGTTTCTGTTGGTAAGGTTCTTGTGCTTGTCTTTTGCCATCTGGTTATCTTTGGTGTTAGCTGGTCTTGCTGTCTCTGGCTTGAGCTTGTCTCTCCTGTGGGCCAGTATGCCTGTGTCAGCACTCCTGGGAGACCAGCTCTTCCCTGGCAGGACCTGTGCACAGAGGGCTGCAGAACAGCTCCAGCTCCTGGGTGCAGATGGACACAATTGCTCCACTGCTTCCGCAGCCTCAGGTAAAGTACTTTAAATAGTACTTATGGCTATGTACATTCTCAGAAAAAAACCCTAGATTTAGTAGCCATATTGTTCTTTGATGAAAATTTACTTGTGTTCAAGCAGACATTATCTGATATTTTTTCAAATTTCTTATCCCTTAACTACCTAAATAAAATATGGTAAAAGAGGTTATTTATATCATAATACTTAAGCTATAAGTATATATAAGAATATTTTCAAATGAAAGGTAAGCAAGATGTAAGAAGAGACAAAGTAGAAATTGGATGGGTGGACTTCTACATGCAGGTGGAGCTCTGTGTAGGTTATCTTGGTTGTAGATCAGTTCCCCTATGTTTGCTAGGTCGGGAATCACAGAGCTTAGTGGAAACATAGTTTAGATAGTGTCTAAATATTTTTGATTCATGATTATAAAAATGCAATGTTAACAAAACAAGCTTGTGTAATATGAGTTTGAACTTATCCAAAAGCAAATTGACATCTGAACTTGGGTGTGAAAGCAAAACAGTTGCCATGCCTATTCAAACATTGAATATCCAGAAGTGGCTTAAATGATTCCAAAGGCTCTAGTGAGACTGTTCCCTAACACTTAAATTTCACTTACCTCTACCCTTACCAAACACTGAATCAAAATTCACAATAAGTGATGTGTTTTAGTATCTACTATTCTGAGCACCTCTTGGTTACCCTTCATTCAGAGGTGGTTATCCTGGAAAATCCTTCTAATGTTTTGACGAATGCATCATACAATCCTTCAGGACTTCCCAATTTCCTTATAATAGTTTACAATTTCCTTATAATAACTTTCCTGTGACTTTCCAGGGTTGAAATAAATAATATAAAGAGAGGAAGAAAGAAGAAAAAAAGAAAGAAAGAAGAAAGAAAGAGAGGAAGAGAGAAAGAGAAAGAGAGAAAGAGAAGGGATACTTCTTTAGCCCTTAAGGCAGGAAACAGAGTCAGAAGCTCACAGGGCTGGAGTCAATGTTCAGGTGGATCATTTCATTAGCAATGTCAGGGCTACTATTTTAGAAACATTATTGAGAGTCTCGGATGATCGTTAAAGGAATTTGTGTGTGTGTGTGTGTGTGTGTGTGTGATGTGTTCGTGAGGGGTGCCTAGGTGTGCTACCTAACAATGTGCTAAAATTGGCCCATATATCTGAAGGATTAGGAATGACAGAATGGGCACACATCTCACTAGAACTGAATAAAATGCCCCACATAATAATGAGTCCTCTTGGACTATTCATTAATTCTTTTAAACACAGAACTGAAAATGCATGTCATTTTATAGAGGTGCTTTACAACTGAAGGCACATTCTGTTTACTTGCTGCCCATGACACATTTCCATGATCAATGGCCTTACCATTGTTTGGAAGGTGGGGCCCCTCTCGCTTTTTTTCAGAGAAAAACATTTTGATACCTATAAATTAGCTTCTAAAGTTAGAAGCTAGCCTAAAACTTAATTATTTAAAGATTAGCTTAAACTTTGAAAAAAAAAGTCATTTTCCGAAAGCATATTTTTAGGATAGTTTAGAAGCAAAGTAAGAATTATGAACATATTTTTGTATGTTTGCATAGCTTAGGTCCCATTTGCTTGGAAGAGGCATTCTGCAAAGCTTTGGCTCTTCCACTAAGCTACACCCAGAAGCCCTGGAAGAGGCATTCTGAAATGAACATTTTTATTAAGTCTCTAACAGCTCAGTCATTTCCATTTTAACACTAAATATCATCAGTTTGATAAGTTTGGAGCTTCATGTTCTGTCTATCAAAGTTGAAATGTCTACTTGAGTACATGTCTTTTGTTTGTTTGTTTGGGACTTTTTTGTATTCTTACTTTGGTTCTTGGGTTCATAGTATTAAGACTTCGAATTTGTTTGAAGGGTTTTTTTTTTCCCAAATGCAGAATTATATTTTTATAGATCTGAATTTTATAGAACTGAAAGACTGCCCACAAGTCATTTTTAAAAACTGTAAAAATAAATCTGTTGGTTTCTTTTCTTCAATAAAAAAAATCAGGCCCTTTCCCCATAGCAAATAACAAAACCTCATTAAAACACATTTGTGATCTCTTTACACAATTCTGAGACAATCTGGACTTTCTGAGGTGGTGCTGAGGTTTCTGGGAAGCTGCTGATGGGCAATCACTTTGAAGAATTGGGTTGATTTCAGGCTTAAAAATTAATTCCCAAATGGACAGCCTCTTGTGCTTTTTGTTTGTTTGTTTGTTTTTGTTTTGTTTGTTTGTTCTAAAGCATTCCACAAAAAATGGTCTTCTTGGCATTCTGAAGGATTCTAAGTAGCTCTCCAGTCCCATGATAATATGATTGTATGTGCCAGCTTAGAGGATTTCCAAAACCCCAGCTGAATTTACTTTACTGTAAAACTAAGTGTGGATGGCTATAAGGCATCTTCTCTAGTCACTATGAGCCTAGGATTACTTGCTCATAAAGCAGTTTCCAAGATCATTGCCTCCATATACCGATTTCCCATGAATCTCTCCACATAGCAGATTATTTTGGTGCTTTCTTTTGGTGTTTCTACTCCAGTCTTTTCTTCCTCCACACTTGACCCCAGAGGATGGAGCTTCTGAATTCTGCCCTACTGTCAAGGGTGCTCAAACTTCAGTTCATACTCACACAGTAAGAATAAAAAAAGTATACCCTTCTATGAACAAGGATTCTAGTCTAATTTTTCCCCCTTCCTTCCTGAGTTGTGTTGGTTTGGGTGGTTATTTATTGACTCAAGAGATAGAGTTTTCTTATCAGAAATTTTGTTAGCATTTACTTTTATAGTTTTATATTACTGTACATGCAGGTTATCTCAGAATGTGCCTTGATTTTTTTGTTTGTTTGTTTGTTTGAACAATCTTTTTTGGTACTCTGGTTTTAACTTTACCCAGAAAGCACTATTTCATGAACTTTCTCTTAATATTTCTTCCTAGAAGGATTGTTTTCACTTTTCTGGAACATTCTATCACAAAAGAATATAAGTTGTCTTCAGGGACTCTGACACACACCCTACTAAATGCTGAAAAAATATCTTTCATTTCTTCCACTTTCCCATGTCTGCTGTCTGTTTAGAAGCAATATTTATGTTTGATTCTAAGCTGCCCTTTATTGCATGAGAGCATGCCATGCCTCTCCAGAAAATATCAAGTAAGATAGCCATAAAATTCAGTATCCTAGGGTCAGCTCAAATACACAATCTTATGTGCTATTCTTCCAGGTTCCTCTTGTTTTCTTACATCATTCCCAGAAAGAAACACCAAATGAGTTATTCCTATCCTATCTGAATTTTAAAATTAAAACTTTACAGAAATGTATAAGGCATATTTTATAGGACATTATCCATATAATTTTACCTGTATGTAAAATCACTTGGGCAGACAAGTGCACCTCAAAAATTTGAGGTGGTTCAAATTCCTCACTTAAACAGAATGTCATCTTCATTAGTGTACAACACCAGATGAGGCAGTGTTGTGGCAAATCCCCAACCCCAATAAGCCTGTGCAAGGAAAGCACATCTCAGTTAATGTGAATACAAGCTGTGTGCCTAGATTGGACAGATATAGCACTACACTACTATACTCCCCTTCTATGAAATCCCTTGCTACTTGTGGTTTCTTCGGGCCAAGTAATTCTGCTCCATCTTCCTTCCACCTCCTCTTCTGTCCTCCTCTTGATTCTTCCTGTCCTTGTCTCTCATCCTGCTCCTCTCGCTCATTCTTTAAAATTTTCAGCTTCACCTTCCCTTCCACTGTTCAATCACAGGCTTTAGCTTTTATTTTACCAGTTCAAAATAGGGAGAAGGTTCACATAAAGTCACCTGAGTCCATGATTCACTCTGAGGCAGCCCCTGGGGGTTGGGGGGCGTGGGGAGGGAGTGGAATTAGCATCAAAATACAAAATACAAAGCACCAGGGCAATCCACAACACTTCTTCCTTTTTGTCCAATTAAAAGGCTCCTTTCTCTCTGATATAAATTGACTACAACTATTACCATTCTATGATTTATAAAGTATAATATACATTCAACATCCAGTCTATCAATTTTGTCAATTAGATAAAGTATTCTACCATGTATCCTAACTTAAAAAGCTTATTATTCTCCACCTGAATTTTGTCTTGGTTTTAGATTGTAAGCCATCTGAAAGCCTTTCTCTCAACTCTATATCATCTTTCTCAATGTTAAATAGATTGGGCTGCTTATGAGACTGCAACCGGTCTTCAACCCCATCAGAAATCCAAGAATGACTAATATTACATGAAAATATAAGGAGCACAAAACATAGCTTCTAAAACTTAGCCAATTTATAGAGACCGCTGACCACCTGGACAGTCCCTCATTCCTCAAAATGTTGGAGCATCAGTCTTCAGCCTTCTGGCTCAGGATCATCTGACAAACCTTTGTAATGCAGAAATTTGAAGGACCGATTCCTGTCTTGGCACGTAGTATCAGTCGACTATTTTAAATAGTGTGTATTTTTGTCTGTAGATGAATTGAGGCAATTCTTGCCTAGTGGCTGTCTCACCACAACAGGAGCATCCATTGATGCTCAATTTCTTCTGTGACTCCAAGAAAGGGGTGCTGTCAGGAGCAGACATGTCTCTAGTCAAATGATCTTTAATAAAGAAATGACCATAAGCATCATATTCTGTGGACTTCTGACACTTTTAAAAACTATCTATTTATGCAAAGCATTTCTGAACTGTTAAGCCTTGACTACTCTCAGCCATTCTAATTGAAATACCTCAAAAACACCTTTTAATTAACTCAGAACCATGAGTTTGGTATCTGGCTCTTAATGTGTATTGCTTAATCATCTAAATCCAGTCTGTAATGGCAGTTATAGAAGGACTGGGTCTAAGCCTTGTATTCTTAAATTTGTTGTATAGACCCAATGCCTATATGAGAGTAACAACATCAATTCCAATTTTTATATCAATAAAGAAATTCATACTAATGAAAACCTTAAATTTGTATTGAATAAATTCTACACCAATGTAAGAGATTATAACTTCAACTTTGCATTAATTATAAAGATTTCTACTAATGTAAAATATAGCCCAGGAAGCAGTAGGCAAGAATACATGAAAGGATGAGAAAATCTTCAGATTTGTGGGAATTGTGTGAACTCACTATATATGTGAAGAAAATTTGTACTCATTGAAAATTGTGGTTACTCAATTTTAAAATGGAGTGCTCAGGCAACATGAGTTGGACTTCTGGGAAAGTGAAATTTGTAAGAGCATGTGGAATATTTGAAGTCTCACATAGTGATTGGCTTAGCAAAGAGCAATTGTCATTAAGGAATTAAAACAAAACAACTTGGGAAGATGACTGCCATCAATGGACAGGGCAAATGAGACAATCCCTAGTACTGGTTTGTGTGATCCTATAGTCAGACAGTGAAACACAGACATGCATGTATACACACACACACACACACACACACACACACACACACACACACACACCACTACACATTTTTCTTTGTCTTCATTGTGTGTTTCTGTGTTTTGAAGGTTGAGCTGGTCCATTTGATTTATATTTTGACAGTGTAAACATAGTCTTCATAGTCTTTCTATCTGTCTGTACCCAACTACCTATTCATTTTTCAATATTAATTATATTGGAAATGTTATTATTATTACATTTAAGTTAATTTAATATAAAGTATGTTTAAAAATTACTTACAGTACTTAAAATATTCCTAACTAGATATCTTTGGTATAATAAAAATATTATTACATAATAGGTAAAGATTCTTTAACACACTTCAAATAAAACTTCTACCAAATTAGTTTTCAAAACTGATGTATGATATGACCCTAAATTCTAAGTTCTCTGTGGCCTCCACATATGTCTCATCACTATAAATTGAGATTCTACATGTGTTTCCTCCTTGTTTTCTTCTTGCGGCCTTGAAAAAATATACATTACATCCCAGCTGCTGTTTCCCTTCCCCTCTTCTCTCATATTCTTCCTCCCTCACCTCCTTTCTCCACTGCCCCATCTAATACTTCTTCTCTATTTTTTTTTCCATGAAAGGCAGGTCTCCCGTGGATATCAATCAGCCATGGCATATTCAATTGAGGTAAGAGTAGGCACCTTCTCTCCTATTAAGGCTGGATTAGACAACTCAATGGAGGAAGGGTTCCAAAAGCAGACACTAGAATCAGAGACAGTCCCTGTTCTCGCTGTGAGCAATCTCCCAAGAATACCAGGCTACACATTTGTAAAGTACTTGCAGAGAGCCTAGGTCAGTCCCATGCCTGCTCCATGGTCCCCACCTATCCTCTTTTGTATACAACAGTACGCAAACAACAACTCTTTAGAATTTTGTGTTATGTTTGAGATGAAAATGTATACTCGTCTCTCATGATAGATCTCATTTCCCCTCACATCTCTTGACAACAGTGACTATTATTGTGGATATAGATTTTTCCTTTAATGAAGTTTTTTCTGAAAGATTAATCATGATTTTTGTGAATTTTATAAATATGTACATAAGAAATCACTGGTGTGAAAAGAGAAATACCAGTTATAAAATACAAAGTCAAATTCTAAAGCAAATAGGAGGAGATTTTGTTGTAGAACTATTTCCTCTCAGCTGAGCATGCCACCCTGGAGTGAAGCTTTTGGAGACTCAAAAGACTTAGAGGGAACCTCTTTAATTTAAGTGAATAAGACCTTGCAAGTCTCTAGAAGTCGCTGGAACTTGACAGAGGCTCTTAGAAGACTTAATTCCTCCTCAACATTTTATGAGCATTAAGGATTGCTGAGAAGGGCTCTCTGTAGTTCCAGCCCTCATCTCTACTGAGGATGGCTTCTGATGACATATCTGCCATGCTTTTGTAGAATCCCTGCCCATACTTCTGTAAGGAATAGCAGGAACAATATGAATGAACCAGTATCCCCAGAGCTCCCAGGGACTAAACCACCAACCAAAGAGTACAAATGGAGGGACGCATGGCTCCAGTTGCATATGTAGCAGAGGATGGCCGTGTCGGTCATCAATCAGAGGAGAGGCCCTTGGTCCTGTGGAGGGTCTATGCCCCAGTGTAGGGGAATGACAGAGCCAGGAAGTGGGAGTGGGTGGGTTGGTGAACAGGGGAGGAGAGAGGGGATAGCGGGTTTTCAGAGGGGAAACCAGGAAAGGGGATAACATTTGAAATATAAACAGAGTATCTAATTAAAAAAAGGAATAATAATGAATTCACTGGTGTACCAGGTTGGATCTGGGTGGCAGCTTTACTATCTGGGGTGAGTGAAAATGTAAAATTTATTCACATTTTCAGAAATAGTACCATACAATATCACTTTATATATAAACACATTCCTTGGTATATAATAATGAGATATTTATAAACAATTTGGTTTTAATGAGATATAACTTTGTAGAAGGAATGGTAATATTTCCATAAATGAATCCTTTTACTTGTTTGCAGAATATCCAGTGACATGTGAAAAACACAATCATCTTATAAATAAATGTGCAGCATTGTTATGCATATCAGGCAACAACTCATCTCTGGAGAGGAGTGTGATAATCAACTGTTTCAGTTTGAAGTTACTTGGTAAGTTATAGTCTACTGTGTGATAATTATTTTTCATTTGAAAGAGAATAAATAAGTGCCTTTTAAATGTTGATTATAGAACACTAACTGAAAGGTTTAGTAAAACTCTATACTCTGGGCAAGTCCTGATAAGCACAGAAGCACAGCGATACTTTTTCCTGCAGTGAGACTTTAAAAGTCACTGAGCTTTGTAGCCCTGACTAATTGTTGCATTAACTGGGGTGCAGAATCCCACTGCCTCTTACTAGCTGGTCAGAGCAGGCAATAAACCTGACCTTGTTTTGCTGAAGTTTGGTTTCACATTCTGGTCATCATCTTTGGGACCAGGAATCAGAGAGAAGAAAAAGTAAAATCTATTTGATAACTCAAAATGTTTAAGTTTTATAACAGGCTACATCCACATTAAGTAGTTCAAGTAAGCACTGGGGGTAGGGGTCACAGACAGTGAAATGAATGATCCAGGAGACCAGTGCAGAACAAAGATGTGATGTTTCAAAATATGAGTAGACTCTCCATGGCTTGAAATAAGGACCCTGAGGATTCAGTTTTGTTCTACGCCAGAGAGATTGCTTGGGAAAGAATATTTCTAAACCAAGGTAACCAAATATATGTGCCTTTTTCAATAATGAACTTAGAATTCAAATGATATTGATTGATGACTTTAGATCCAAATTTCTGTATGTAACTTGTGTGCCATTTTAGTCTGTAGATTCACAGACATCTTTATGTTGAATATACCATGTTATCATTTGCTGTCATTCAAGGAAGTCCCTGTGTTATATTTTAATGTTAAAGGAATCTTCTAAATGTTGGTACATTGGATTGAGAATAAAAAAATGTTATAGGCACTAATGCAAAAGTGAGCCTTAAATATTTATGCTTGTATATTCATGATATTAAAATTAGTGTTTGTATATATATTCACGACATTAAAATGATGGACATTGCTACCTGAACAACAAATTTTCAGATTAATGTTACCAGGAAGCTCCCTCGGTTTTCAAACTTGGAAAATCTGAACTTCAAAGATGCATTGATAAAGTCCAACTAGTACCTAGGAATAGAAGAAAATTCACATGACATAGCAAGCAAAGCAAAGAACAAGTGTGATTTCCTCAATGAGGCTTTGCCAAGAAGTGGCTCCCAGGAACAAGAGTAAAGGTCTGTCTTGTTTGTAGGTCTTTTATAATGACAGGGAGAACTCAAGAATCAGAAGAGGTTGTGATTTGCAGAGAAAGAAGAGATAGATAGCTATTAATTGCATGCATGCTACACTGGTGTGTTTATATTGTGTCATTAAATGTGGACAGTCCCACACAAAAGAAAGGAGGGATCAGAGTAGAATCCTCCTGTTAAATGATTACACAAGTATGCAGAGTTCGCGATCCGAGGTATCACAGCAGTGGCACTGAGGATTCAGCTCTGATCTTCAGAATGACAGACACATCAGCACTTACTGTAACTCTGATGCAAGTCTTCCACTTAATTCATCTCTGCCCACATGTGGTGAGTTGTGGAATTCTAAAAATAGGCTAGATGAAGAATTAAGCTGGTAAATATTTGATTTATAAACTATTCCGTTTTTCCTTTTGTCCCTCTCAATTTCAATTGTACTTTACAGGCAAAGGACATTAACTTCAAGACTTTAAGCTTCAAATTGAAAACACTTCACTGGTTGACCGAACTTATCATTCGTTAGGAATGTCCACATCTGGTCTGATGGGGAGTCCAGTGTTTGCATTCTCCAAGCCTCACTGCTGAGCTGAGCTGATTTTCTGGCCAGTTTATAAAACTTTGCTTTTTATAGCTACTCAATGTACAGGCTATATAGCCTATACCTCCCTGAAGCAGTTTCTTTCATTTTCCATCTGTTCAGAAAGCATCACTCACACTACATAAAGCCATAGCATCTGGAAAGGAAAATGAGTCTGATCAAATCAGTCAGCTAACAGGAATAGACATATTTATATTTTATTTGGGGGAAATTACTTAGTAATAAAACAAGATTAATAAGAAACAGTATGAGGCCAGAGAGAGATGGCTCAGCAGTTTAGTGTGATAATGCGATGCTCTTCCAAAGAACTCGAGCTCAGATCTCAGCACCCATGACATAGGGCTTAGAACCATACCCTTCCTATCTTATTCTAGCTCTAGGAGTCTGGCATTCTCTTCTGTACTCTGGGGCACTTCCACACACATACATATACTAATACACATACATCATTAAAAATAAACCATGCAAAAAATAAGCAATGTTTGATAAAGATGTGATTAACAAAACCAACCATATTTAATGAAAACATTTTAATTGTTTCAGTCATATAATTTTTTCTAGGAAAAAAATCAATGTAATTCAAAGTAGCAATGTAACTTTAGAGAGACATATGGCAAGCACTTGGAGGCTGAAGAAAGTGGGGCTTAAACAAATATGAACATTATTGTTCCAGATCAATTTACAGACTACAATAAACTTGTGTCTTCAGATAGAAAGCTCTTTATGATGTCTACAGACAGACTCCATGGTAGATCAAGACCTCAATGTTGTCCACAGTGGAAGAGGTTGTGAAAGTATTTGATGATTGTATATTCTAGGAGATGAAAAAGCATTGCGCTTACTCACTCAGGTTTCTCTTGCTGTTCTAACAGTTGGTGCACTTCATTCTAGGTCTCAGGGCATCCTTCTGAACAAGACAGGAACAAAATAATGTGACTGTCAACACTGCAATAAAAATGGATCAGTAGTCATAGGTTAGAGGATGAATCTTGGGGAATACATGGCATGCATAAGGGCAGATGGCCAAAGATCATCAGCTGGTCCAAGGAAGACCTATATCAACAAGTAAGCAAAATGGTGGTGCCTGGTTAAAGAGAAGGAGACAAACACATAGATAATATTTGGAGAGAAGACTGGGCCCTGTTAAGGAAAAGAAAAAGAAGCATGGTAGAAACAGTTGAAGGGAGGGGAACTGGTTTGAAATCAGAGTACTGGATTTGGAGAGGAAGGACACAGTAGTAGAGCATGGTGGCTCCTGTTTGAAGACTTTCTGCCATTTTGCAGTCTTTGTGTATCTGATTCACTTCTCTCTTGTGCCTATTCACACTTACATACACATGTACATGAATATGGCTCTACACTAGTGCTGGATCATAGTTTTTCAAAGAAGCTTCTAATTTGGGCAAAAGCCAGAGATATAGGGCATAGAAGAAATCCATCAAGCAAATGATTTTCTCAAGGACCTCATAAAATCCAACATCTTGCATATACCACACTTAACTTAAAGACGAGTGTTTGTGTATCTAAAAACAAACATAAGCATCGGAGTCTAATTACTTTAGTGTGTGTGAGAGAGACAAATTAGAATAGAAGCATTTTTCTGATATATTAAATGCATATAATTCATGTCAAGGTAGTAATAGACAATTTGCAAATTGAGATAGTTACTAATTAACTATGTATATATGGATGGATTAAAATATATACAGTTTAATGTGTATTATTTATATCAATAGATACATTAAATTAGTATATATCCATATATAATATGTGACCAATATATACAATTTCTTGATTAATGTATTAGTATTTTATTGACTACATGAGGCAAATATCTCATTCTTGTATCCCATTAGGAAGTTGACAATGTCATTTTTACCAGATATTATTTTTCTTATATATTTATCTTATATATGACATGATATACCCAAATAAAATATTGTATTTTAAAAAATATTTTTCTTTTGATTTTAATTTTCTTTAATTTTATATGAAGATTAATTTGATAACTTTGTGACTTAAATAATGGTATATAACTATATATAGAATCATTTCTCTAAGTATTCTGGAATCACAGGATTAACATAGGGTTATGTAATCCCTGTTTCAACTTAAGAGAATTAAAATGATAATATGAAATCATTTTGTCAGTAGAAAATCATATAGCTGGAATACTAAATGAAGAGAGAGAGAAATACTTATTTTAGAAGCTGAAGATTCACTCAGCCGCCAAGTAACCTGCAAAGTGAATGTTCCTAAAAATTCTTTTAAAGAGTACTTGATTCTGCCATGGAACCATCATATTAGATCAAAGACCTTTCCTAGGTTTCACACATTATGTGGAGAATTTTAATACACATATGATAATTTTATTTTACTTATATAAATATTAACAGCAGAAAACAAGTGTTACTCTCCTTTTATATTCTCCTGTAGACTTAATGTTTGCACAGAACTAAGACTATCCTATCTGTCAATCTATGTATCTATCTATGTATCTATGTATCTAACTATGTATCTATATATGTATTTATCTATGTATCTATATATCTATGTATCTATGTATCTATCTATCTATCTATCTATCTATCTATCTATCTATCATGTATACACCATTTATAATTCATCCATCTCTCATCTATCTATCTATATATTATCTATCTATCTGTTATCTGTCATCACTTATATGGATTCTGTCACTAGATTCTGTATATAGCTAAGATATATTTATAAGTAGATGTAGATATATCCATCCCATTCTTTTTAATTATATGGGTTTTCATTTCTGGATAGAATTGAAATTTTCTGATTTGTTTGAATACAATCCTATACCAAATAATTTGTTCAAATTATCAGTAAATTGACTCCCATCATTCTTGTGTAGGATTTTTCTTTTTGGTGAATTGTTGACTGAAGTGGATGATCATATGTGAGTGTAACCAATATAACAGAAATAATATTGAAAATCTATCAGATCATTCCACCACAGAATTTTCCATTGAATCAGTGACCTCTTAATGATGGTAATTTACTAGGTTACTTATTGTCTATAAACCATGATTTCTTCCTTGATTAATTTATAAATGTATATGGCCATATATTATAGCCATATGACATAAATTAGACAGCTTCTACTGAAAAAAAAATTGTCTTAGCCAACATATATGGAGAATAGAATGTAGTTCTTTTCTTTTCTCATAAACCTTGAAATCACTGCATAAGACAAAAGAAGTTAGAATAAAATATATTTCAATGAATCTTCTATTTTACCAATTGTTAGAAACATGATACAGTATGACTGTAGGGGGTTGAGCATAAAAAAATGCACTACCCAAAAATTTACAATGAGAATTCAGCTCCTAGACAAAGGAGGGGCAGAGAAATACACTGGTACCCGAAACATGAGGTGAGGTGTATTGAGTCAGGATCCAGAGGATGGAGCTTCATTGTCTCTTAACATATACTTATTAAAGAGTTTTCTACTGCCCAGATGTATAATGGACTTTCATATTCTCTCTTCCTCCCATGCCCCTCTCAATTTCACATCTTTTTCTTATAAATATAAATTATATTATATATAATATATACATATAATTACACATGCATTTAATAAAGTGAAATTTTAAAAAGAAAATAACAATAAAAGTAGCCAATGGCAATTGGTGGTAAGTTAGAAAAATACAATAAAAATGACAATTTCAGCACCTCCAAATTATCTACGGTTCAGACTAAGTTTAAAATTTTTGAGAAATGTACAAATTCCATTTCCTTCATTTTTCTTTTCTAGGAGATGATATTTTTCATCTCAGGAATATGGAGGTTGTTTTTTTTTCATTAAGGGTTTGGCCCTGAGGAAGGTAGTAGCTCTATCTAAATCTTACATGTTGCCATGTTCCAAAGTTCATTTCAAGATCCAATCTGTCTGAGGAGTAAAATTTGGAAATTTTGGTTTTACTTCAATCTTATAGCAAAGCATCTCATATTCATTTTGAAAAGGAAAGAAAAATATAGTTAAAATACATAATGTAGTGTTTACTACCTTCTTCAGAACAAAAGATGTCCTTGGGACACTGGGAAATAAAAGTTGGAGCTAGGTACTTAAAAGAAAGCACAATTTAAGGGATAAGTATAAACATTCTAAGTTTTGCATGATATTGCTGTTGTGGTGGTTTGAATATACTTGGCTCATGGGAACTGGCATGATTAGGAGGTGTGGCTTTGGAGAAAGTGTGTCACTGTGGGAGTAGACTTTGACGTTCCCTATGCTCAAGCTCCTCCCAGTGTGGAAGAGTCTCCTTCTGAATGTCTTCAGATCAAGATGTGAAACTCTCAGCTCCTTCTCCAGCACCAGCTCTGCCTGCATGCAGCCATGCTTCCCATCATGGCTATAATGGAATGAACTTCTGAAACTGTAAGCTTGTCCCAATTAAATGGTGTCCTATAAATAAGTTGCCTTGGTCATAGTGCCTCTTCCCCATAATAAAACCCTAACTAAGACAACTATGCCCCTTAACTCTCAATGTCTACTCTCAATTGTTGCCTATAACACAGGTTAACACTAGTAACCTTACATAAGTAACCAGACCAAAAAACCAGAGGTAAGCCACAGGCTTCTGTTAGCTTTTCTAACTGTTCATGTACCACTGCAGGCTGAATATCAGATCTCTCTGTCCCTATAAGAGACCTACCCTGGACTCTTTCGAAGGCAGTGACTCTCTGGAAGGACCTCTTCAAATTCCGTTGTCACAAAATTGTCAAGACAAAAGGCCATCTCACAGGAAAGATGTCTTTATGGGTACTAAGTGCAGTTTGACAGTGTACACATATGCCGAGGCACCAGACTAGGTGGCCACGCGTCTCCACAAATGTTTAGTGTTAAGGTCAAAAAGCAAACATTAGCAAACAAGTAAATATGCCTCTCAGAAGAGCATGAGACCTGGACCATAGCTGGGAAAATGTTCCGATTGTTCTTACAGAGCGTGTCTCACCCTCTGTTCTGACATTGTACTCATGTGCTCCAATCAGTGACTACCTAAATGTTCACCCCTGCATAGAGAGAACCAAAAAATGTAAATTGAACCAAAAATTGTAAAAATGGCAAAACGTGTTTGTCATCCCTGATCTCTGTCACAAGGAGGCTCAGCTGTCTCTGCTGACATCACCATGACATAGTTATAGGCACATCACTTTCCATGCATGGCTTTTTGTGCATACTCCTGTGAACACTATGGTATAGTGTGTGCAGACACGCATACAGCATGTTCCCTCCAGATGTACATCCCTGGCAACTGAGGAAAACATCAGTGCTGGTTTGTTTGGTTGTTATGGTATTAGACAAACATTTCCAACCTGCTATTTAAATAAAATAAAGTCTGAACAATTGTAATTATAGAAGTAATTTATGCCAAATCATCCTTTCAGTTGTAGGTTCAATGGTGTTTTTCATAGTTTTCTCTGCTTTTTTGTAAAGATTACAGTTACTTTTTACTTAAACAACTCTTAGGTACATGAAGTTAATTGTGAAGGTCCTGGGCTACAGTAGGATAGTGAAGATGAAAGGTTCACCACTATAAACATTTGTTTTATTTTTTTAAACAGTACCCAAGGCCTGCAATAAGCACTTTCAGGCCCTGAAAGACAGTTTTTGAAAGTTACTGATGACTTCAGAGGGACCATTATTGCAGTGACATGCTCCTTAAGAGAACTCCCTAAGCAGTAGCTAGCACAGGTACTCCTCCTTGGGATTAACAGACACTTGCTTGCTGAGTGAAACCCATATTGAGATAATTATTAGCATTTGTAAATGAGTAGATGTAGCTGGATATTATCTGCTAACCATAAGGCAGTACTCACTCTCCTAAGTGAGAATGGACCAAATTAGAGACTATGTGGTCCATGTAAAAGGGATTGTCACATTAACTTCCGAGAAAGACATCACTACTTAGGACTATTCTCACAGGTTTGTCTTCCAGCTCTCAACACCCATGGCCTAGAATTCCAGCTCTAGTATAGACGATGATGGGAATCCAGTCTTTGAAGCACAGACCTGTGCCTTCCCAGAAGTTAGAAGAACAACTTTAACTCTCATGGAGACACCTGAAACTCTGAGTCACTATCTTTGCTACCAACACAGCTCAAGATTCACAAAACAAATTTCATCTCTTCAATGTCACTTCTCAAATAGTAATAGGTTTATGATAGGCATTCCCAGGGAAGCAACATCATTAGCACAAGAATGACCCAAGCACTACTGTGTTTCAGACTGAGGTTTAAAGAGCTGTTAAGTTGTTCTTCCCTGAACTGAAGCTCAGGTGAAGCAGAATTTTCTGAGTCATTGAGAACTGCTCTCCATCCCAACGCACTAGCCTAGGAACACAGTTGAGCAATAAATGCTCAAATCTCTTGAGGAGAAGATTACTGTAAAGTTCACTTGTCTTAGTGCCAAGGCATACAGAATGCTGCTAAATAGAGCATATGTGTAGCCTTAAACAGACTTACAATATCAAAAAAATGCCTTCTTTGATTCACAGAATGATGAAATACATCATTTGTTAGTCTATGTTGACTTTATCACAGAGTATGGTTTGTAGCAGATCAAAGGAAGATAAAAAGGAAACAAAGACTAATGAGGATTAGGCATGGGGCACTCATCTAATGTTTGGTAGTATCATAACTGGAAAAGATGCTGGGAAGAGAATATGACTTCTCTAAGTATCCCAGTGACCTGGGACTCTGCTATGTCCATACAGGGAGAAGAAAGAAGAGCTTGTTCAACATTCTGACTAGATTGTATACTTCCTTAACTAGAAGAGGGAAGCAGGAAGATGAAGCTGTGTGAGCAGTCCGAGAAAAGATGTTTACGTTTTCTCCCAATTTAAAGCATGCATATGGTTGGTTGAAAAGCATTCACTTTGTATTCGATGTGTATATTTTTATTCCCAATTATGTGACAGCTCCTAGAGGATCAGCTTCTCAGCAAGCTATCTATAAATAAGTTTCACCATAGGCTTACAGCCAAGCACAGTCAGTTCTCTGGCTGTGCTGTGTGGCCAAAGCTTTCAGTGACTGCCAACATGAGCAACCCAGATGGAAGGCTCCAGAGACATCCACAGGAGGGTCAATGATGAGGATGTTCTGTCTATATACGTGGGAAGAACAAAGTGACTACGTTTGTTTGCAACATGTTTAACATTCCAGCTGTGTGTGATTTTTGTCATCTTACATCACATATATCTTCATATATTAAGTGAATTTTGTGTCCTACCTTAGAGATTTTTGGAGTAGAGTCTAGCAGTTTCTTTGAGGCCAACTATGGTTCACACACACACACACACACACACACACACACACACACACACACAAATGGTACTGTTGTAGTGTTTGATAGCAGAAAGAATTTTTGAAAATATATTTGTGTGCATCTACTGGCCAGACAGTCAACCATCAGACTGGGAAGTTGACAATAATGGTAATCATCAGAGTAAAAACAGATACTGATCAAGATGGGTTTTATGTCACCCCAGTTTGAGTAACTTTAAATACCTCCTTGAGTCTAGGTTCTGATTTCTCTTTTGACAGACTCTTTGTAGTAGAAGTTAATATTTATATATTATTTTATATGCCTGACATGTAAAACTTTGGAACATTTTCTTGCCAATTTTATCACCCTACACACCTTCCTCATTGATACAGGTCTCCTGAGTGTGGTCATTGAGGAAATTGCAGGGGTGGGGAGGGGGGAGCTGCCACCCAGTGTCTGTGGAGGGACAGAAGTGTTATGATAATGAGTGTCAAATAGCAAAGGAGAATGGTCTAATCACAGAAAACAGTTGTAAACCCAGGATTCACACAGCTTGCTTTACACATTGGCTAACCTCAGTCCTTAAATCTCTCCTGCATTTTACTTCAGTGGAAGCAAGTTCAGATAGGGCCCTGTCTTTTCTCTGCTGCAGTAGTTTCAATCAATGAATCCTTTTAACTAACTACTTTCAAAGCTACTTCTTCATTGCCACTATTATACAGAACTCAATCCCTGCCAAGTGCTCAGGAACCAGAAACTCTTAAAATCAACTGTACCTTTGCTTTTGACAGCATCGTGAGGAGGGGGAATAGTCTGGATCCAGGCTATTCCAGTCTAGGAAGGACGACTGCATGGGTAAGTTCACAAGTACTGATTCATTTCTACATAGCACACTGCGGTCTGAGAAGGCTGGAAAAACATTGAAGAAGGACCTGCTCCTTTAGAGCAGCAGCTTAGGAAATGGGTTCTGGGAACTACAGGACTCTAGTTACTCACCAAAGGACCTGACTAGTGTCCCTCATCATGAGTGAACACATAGGATAAGATTTCTAGGAAAGAACAAGGCCATATCACTGCCCCCATAACCACCTTGAGAGTTAATCTCAGAAGGCCTGTCAATCATCTGAGTACAGGCATGCTCCTGGAGAGCTTTCCATAGTAAGGACTTGGCCAACTTCTACAAAGTCACACCTCTGAACATTGTGAATGCTTGACCCTCTGTGCCCTACACTGTTGTCCCTCTGGGACCTTAATACTCTTACTTTTTGGAGTACCTTACCATCTTCTGTAATGTGTGTGTCTTTTGCAGTGTGACTTGCCTGCTTGGATTCACTGGATGGCCATCACAATAACCTGGGGAGCCAGTGAAGCTGAAGAAGGCAAGAGAATGTTGCTGTCTCCTTAACTGAAAGAGCTCCTCTGGATGAGAAGCTCAGTTACAGGCACAGAGCTTAGGACAGACTCTTGGATTCTGACAGGTAAGAATGCCCCACCCCATCCTTTGACCATTCACAAATTAGTTGTTCTAACATATTACAGTAAATTGTAAATATTCAACACTTTCAGAGATTTCTACAAGAACAGTACTCAGAAGTACAATTTTCCACTGGGATGGATCTGTAGCTTGGCTGCTGAACTCTTGCTTGGCAAGAACATGACTGCAGGTTCCATCTCTCACAAACACACATATCTTAGAAATTTGCTTAACTAATTTAACTAATTGCATAGCATTTTCAGAAACATAAATATTCAAGTTGTGCAAATTTGTGTCTGTTGGCCTGTGATGGATGCAGTTGAGTCTATTTGGGGAAAAGTCTATTTGGTAAGTCCTTAGATGCACACTTTCCTCGTGGGATCTCATGTCTCTGTACTGTCTCAGGAGAACATCACCTAGATTTGTGTGAGAGGATTTCTCAAGTGCTCTTTCATGTTTAATTGATTGGTTTGGCCTGACTCACATGTGTGCCAAAGCCTTTTTAGAAGAGGAGGTCCAAGACATCCTTGGGGGTCTTCAGCGGATCCATACAGTGCTTGTTAACATGAAACCCAACCCAGGATCCAGCTATATCTGTCAGAATTAGATTAAGTGAATCCTTCCCTATAGCACAGAGCCCCTCCATGGTGTTTGCATGAACAGCTAGTGTTCAGTGCTCTCTTTGAATGCTGGTGTGGAGACTTTTCAAAAATTACTAATTTCATCTTTCCTCCAGTATTTACCTTACAATGCTTTAGCCTACCTTAGGCCTGTGACTCATATGCTGAAGTACCAAGTCTGCTCTTGGGATCAATGTCTTGCATTTTGAATCTGAGATAACTAATGTTAGAGTGTGATCTTTAGTTCAACCATTCCTACAATGCACAAAGGAGTCAGGGGTGTCCACATCTTAGGCATTTAATTAATCCACGTTGCTTAAACTAGACTGAGGTTAGTATACCTTATATAGTGATGTATAAAAGATATCAGAAATAAAACAATAATCCAGAAGATGAAAAAATGCCACCTGATCTTGTGTGATCTATGTACACTGTTCCCATTGGTGTTTTTCATGTTACTGTTCTTTGCTTGTTTGTTAGACAGAGTCTTACTTAATAGGCTGCCCGAGACAACCTGATGCTGACAATGTCCTGCCTCAGTTGTTTTATGCATGTGAATGTCAGGGTGGCAGGTATGTGCTGTACTAACTAGCACTATTTAAGGATTTATTTTATTTTATTTTTAATGTATGTGTTTCTGTGTGTATATGCAAATGAGTGTTGATGCCTCCAGACACCA
>NW_022196899.1:33492960-33530460 GCF_008632895.1 Mastomys coucha | reverse complement strand
GAAAAATTATTTTTATCATCATCATCATCATCGTCGTCATCATCATCAAAATCATGTTTTAGTGGCATATATTATTAACCTATATGTGTATGTGTGTATAGAGAGAGTATATGCTAGCTTTGCATTTTAGGAAGTTCACAGTTCACTTCATCATATAATCTTTATTTTTAAAAAAATATATTCAAGTCAGGTATATGAGGGCCATCTTCCAGAAGTCTGTGAAGGTCCTATAATTGGAAAGCAACCTAACAGGAACTAACAGCTTGCTTACAAAATGATGGTAGACTTGACCAGACATTCTCCCAGAAATACGTTCAATTGGCTGACAGGTATACAGACCTTACCCTCTACTCATTAGAGATGCCAGTCAAACCACAACAACCCTGAGCCCATGGCCCAGAGGGGAGAAGGAGGAGGCAGGAGATTGAGAAGACAGAATCTCTGCTGAGTTCACTTCATAGACTTAGATACACAAGCAAACATTTTTGTTGCCCTCAAATAACCAAAATATTTATAAAACATGTGCATAAAGGCCCTAAGTTGCAGGAGAATTTGGAAAGGTATGTTAAACCAGAGTCCACCACTGCCGAGCAAACGCATCCACTGTATGTGTTCCATGACCCTAGAGTCTCATGGCTTCTGATACTTCTCAGATGTATCAATGATAAACTCCACATTGAAGATACAGGGGTATACACTAGGTACACACACATCCATTCTTATATTCAAGCAGATAGCTCACCTTGCTAGATTTTGGCTGCTGCTCCTAAATTCCCCCAGCTACACAATCAGGAATTTCCACACCAATTTCTTGTGTTTATACCAACAGAAAAGCTTTGGACACAAGCTGTGCAGTTTTTTTCTGATCGCTACCCAGTAATGCTTTGCAGGCATATGAGTCAAAACTGCAGCATGGTTTTGACATTTTTAGCAATTTGGCTAATTAAAAGTTTATGGGTAGATGATTAAAAGCAAAGGTTTTGCATTGGAGAATTAAAACAGTAGCTTGACAAGGATGAAGTTTATACCAGTGTGTGTGTGTGTGTGTGTGTGTGTGTGTGTGTGTGACACACACATACATATGTGAGTTTTATATGGGAGATCGCACAGTCTTGAATACATACCATTGGTAATTTTTATTTGTCCATTAAAGCTTCTGAAGATTCCTTTGGCCTTGATTTCTGTCCTCTTGAACTTTCTATTGCTGTAATACAGACTATTACCCAAAGCAACATGGGAGTAAAAGGTAGATTTCTGCCTACTGATTGAAGTGTGTTATGCATGGAAGCCAAGACAAGGATCCTAGACATAAGCCTGGAAAAGGAACTGAAGCAGAGGTCATGGAGGAACACTGCTTACTAGGTTTACTAGCTTTCTCTCCAATAATTGCCCACCTGCTTTCTTATACATCTCAGGACCACTTGCCCAGTGGTCAAACATCTTCCTTTCAGCCATAGGTCCGACTGCATGACAACCTTGTACTACACATTTGACATACTGTGCAACACCAATACATGCTACAAGGCTATCATATGCTAAGAATGGCAATGCTTGTACTGTACACAAAAATTTCTGCTCTTCTAAAAACAAAACACTTTAATTTTGAAAGCAAACATTTTAAATAATTTCCTGCTGCTATCTCTCAGCATGAGAGTTGAAGATTAGAGTACTTTTGAATTTCATATTTTAAGAATGCTTGACTTTCAAATGTTTTGTTTGAATTGCTGACTTAGATGTCAAAAATATGGTTAAATGAATTTTGGATTATAATAGGGACACAATTTCTAACAATTTCTGAAAGGTCCTTAAACATATATCTGCCATTTTGTACTATGTATTTAGTGCCATTCTCAGGTCTGATGCATCTAAAATCAAAATGTCAATCAACTCTCAGAATGTTAGATGTGCTTTCATCTTGTGCTGCCAAATATTCAGCCAAGATTTTATTGTTTACATTAAAAATAAAAAAATGCAAATACCTCAGCAGTTGGCAGATCTGTTGTCTTTAATAGATGGTAAAATTATATGTACACTATAGAATTGTTTTAAAGCAAATTTCTTCATTATTTACCAATTGTAAATGTTTGATTTGTATATACATATTTTATGTCTATGTAGCCAATCATATACGCATTTCTTGGATAGGGCCTGAAAGGGATGGAGGCTTAAGAAGACTTACTCTAAACACCAAAAATCAAGTATTGGTCACCTAGGGTCAGCCATGGATGGTCCTCATAAAATTACTGAAGAGAGTAAATCCTGAATCCCATCTTGGTCCATTCATTTCTGTGAAAATCACAAAACAGTTCTATGACCATGGCTTCCTTCTGCATCCTGAACAATGCTAGTCTTACCCAATGAGGAGGCACAGAAGAGAAGATTGTTAATGTTGAGAAGAGCGGGTGCTGTTGCCTGTGAGGCTACAGTTTCCCATGAGGTCCTCAGGTCCTCTCTGCTTTCTTTTTTCTTCTTTAAATATTTTTATTGGTTCTTTGTGAGTTTTTCATCATGCATCCTGGTCCCACTCATCTCCTCATCCCCTCATCTCCACCCTTGGCAACCTCCCCTCCAACAGAAAATACAAAATAAATTAAACAAAACAAAACATAGAAAACATCTCACTGTCCAAGCTGTAATATGTCAGAGTGTGCCCCACAGTATATTCCTCTGTCTACACATCTTCACTTGCAATGTTCATTACAATAAGTCATTAGTCTGGTTAGAGGTCTCTGGCTTCTCTTACACCATCAATATGGTGTCCTCCATGGGACTCCTCTCAGTTGCACTGTTGTTGCCCTGTGTCATGAAGATCCTGAAGCTTTGGATCAGCTGGACTGACTCTTTCACATGCTCTAACGGTTCCCATATAATATAGATTTTTGGGTGGACAACTCAAAGGAGTGGATCTGGGCCTGGGTGGTAGCTAAGCTGGTCAGTCTGAGGGCTCTCTCTTATTCACACCACCAACCAGGGCAAGCTCTTCAGCACTTGTGATTCAGCTAGGTCACCTAATGCTGCCATCTGGAAGGCAGGGTCAGCTTTCCTACTCTCCTGATCCTGAGGAAGGCTCACCTGCACCCACACCTTCAGAGCCAGCTTCACTGTGCTACCCAGTGGAGGTGTGGGGGCCACTCTCCTAAGTGCCACAGCCAGCACTCCAGCTCTCACATCTTCAATGCTTGCTCACCTGTGCCTTCACCTTCAGGGCCTGCTCCACTGCATCAGCTAGGGGAGGTGCAGGGCCCACTATAGTCAGTGAGGACAAGGGGTAGCTTTCCTCTTCTCATGAACTCAGGGCCAGCTCTCTTGACTACTACATGAAGCAAGGGGTAAGATAGGGTCATCCCCTGTCTACCCCACCTCACAGCAGTGGTGGGGTCAACTCTCCCTCACTAATGCCCTTGAAGGCTGTCTTATCCACTCATCGGCACCACATCCACCAGGGCTAGCTCCATCAGCCCAGGTGAGGTATAGGTTCTGTTCTCTCAAGTGCTGACAGTGGGGAGAGGTGGGTTCTCTCAAGTGCTGCACTCTCTGTACAGTCCTTGGACATCTATGTGGTCTTTAGTCGCTGTCCGTATCAGGAACATCTAGTGATAATATGAGCCATAGTCATCTGCACCAAACCCTGCTGCTTCATGGCCATGGACCCAGATTTGTCCCTCAGCTGCAGTACAGGCCCAGGCTTCATCATGGCCTCAGCTGGCATTACAGGCTACTCACAGGCTGTTTCTCTCCACCCCCACGTGTTCAGCTTCATTTCTCTTCATAATCTTCAAATTGTTCTGCTTCTCTTTCTTTCCTATCTGTCCACCAACATACTTGTACATTGTAGTGGCTCCCACTGTAGGGTGGACATACAAGTGGCTGGCAGCCCCCAGTGTGACCTCCTTTGTCCTTGCAGCATGGTATGGCATGGCAACAAGTGTGTCATTGCAGTAGGCAGGTCTCTGAATGTCTTCCTTCTCTTTCTCTCCTGTAGCATGTAGTGTGGCTGCAGGCAGGCCTCTGTATGTCTACTGCACTCTCCCTTCCCTGCCCACCTTCCTCACCCAGTTGCATGGTATGGCCATGCTGCACATTGGCAGGCAAGGCCTTGGGAAAAGCATCTTTCTCTCCCTGTGTATTGTGTGTGCGGTGGCAGACAGACCTCTGTCTATCTCTGGCATGCCTGTCCTCTTTATTTTGATGAGTACAATTCACTTTGGTGTCCTACTAAAGAAGCAATGCCTTCTCATGGATATGAGTATCTACACAAATAATTTCCTCCTACAATTTTATCATTTTAGTCCTTTAACTTGTTTTTAGTTTATTGTCCTTGATAAGAGGAGTATGTATTTTCATGTGCTTGTATATAGGCATTCTACTGCCTCAGCACCACATGTTGAAAAATAATTTCAACACTCATTTTCTTGACAATTTCTAACCTAACTGACCATAACATAAAGATTTATTTCAATAATGTGATCTGTTCCTTCTATCTGTGCCTTTATCCTTTTGCACAAAGCAGCTCTGTCACAGTTGCTATAAGTATGATTAGCACTGAAATTGCCAAGAGTGAGGTTTCTAACTTTCCTTTATTTTCTACGATTGTTGTGGTTACTCTGAGATTCTTCAATTTTCTTGTGAATTTCAAGATCATCTTGTAAATCCTACAAAGAAGTCAACAGCAATTTTGACTGGGATTGGCTGGACGATGTCCAGCAACTTGGAAAGTGCTGGCACAGTCGAGCTAGTATTTCCAATCAATGAGCATGAGACATTTTCCTACACATGTAGACTTCAGTTGTTGCAATGTTTTGTTGTTAATATATGTATAACACTATATTTTAAAAATTGTTAATAATTATTTCATTATTTTAGTGTTATGTATGAAACATGTACATGTATTTGATTTTATTCTCAAATTGATCATTATTTTCACAGAGAACCACAATTCAATATTGACCCTCTGCTTGCATCATTGCCAAGTCATATTTTAACTGTAATTGTTTGCACATGTATATTCTATAGTACTTTATATATTTTATATATTCTATATAGACATATTATTTCTGAGTAATTTAAAACTTATGAACTATACATATAAGGCTTCTTAAATTATGATCAACAAAATCTATTTATTTATGATACATATGTGGATGATATATATTGATGATATGTACATATATAGTATATATTGATGAATAGGTGGGTAGATAGATAAGTAGATGGATAAAAATCTATTTTAAGGAGCTGAATCCTGAAAATTAGAAGTAGAATATTAGGAACCAGCACAAAAAAAGTAGGTTGAAAATTAGGCAGATTTCATTCTGTGATTTTCCTCTAAGAAAACTATATTGTTCTTAAAGGGTCTTTAGCAGATTACATACCACACTCAATGTTATCAAGGATAATGTTATCAATGATAACTGGTTTCCTTAAAGAACACCAATAGTAGATATTAACCATGTACACAGAATATCTCCACAAATTACATTTAAATTGGCTTTCAAACTCTTTCAGAGAAATTTTAAACATGTCAGGGATGGAGCTGCATTAAGTTAAATGATGCTCTGACCATGAAAGAAATACCAACATGTTCAAGTATTACCATCCTTCCAAAGACAGGTTGCATTAAATACATAGTACCACAGTTGCACTGTGGATGCTAAGTTTTACCTTGATTTTCACCATGATTTTCACCATGCTTTTATTCCCTTTCCTCTCAAACCTTTTGTCTTGTCATTGTTCTTTCATTATCAGATCTACTGACTGCCTTTCTTGGATTAATCTTATCCCCTCTAAAGCTAAAGAACAGTGGACAAGTAATTAGATTAGCATGGCAATCTTGAACTCTGTGAGGGTGTGGTCTTCTGGCACCTGAGCTCTTGGCCAAGAAGGAAACAATGGGTCACAAGAACACCAGAGGGAAGAAGAACACTTGTGTATGAAAAGTAAGTACCACAAGATAACTTTAACATAGTTACAGAACACACATAAAGTGGCCATTGATGCCTGGGAGGAAGCTTGTTTTTGGAAAGCATAGATTCTAGACTACTGATAGACCCAGATTGGAAGAAAGGCCAACTCTACTTGCTCTCAATGATGTGGACACTTTTTCTCTCATGATTTCCTAAGAGGCCTATAACTTAAAGAAAACAGACAAATTAAGACACCTCACCAGTGCCACACAGTTGACCAGGACATTTTTAACTAATGAATCTTCCTGGGCCAAGCTCTCTGCCAGCCACGTTTACTTTAGTAAGTATGCTCAAGGTAGGACATTTTGGACTAAGTTGTCAGTGTCATAACCCTAGTAAGTTGATGTTGGTAAAAGTATGAAAATCCCTCTGCCACACAACTTATAAAACATTAAAAACAATTGTTCTTGACACGTGTTAAATCAACTAAGAAGCATCTCGAAATGTACATGAAAGGATTGGTGCCCTGTGGAGGGCTAAGGCAAGTATATGAGTATAATTTAATATTCCCCGTATTTTAGTAAGACGTTAGAATGTAGCTATCCTTCTGAGAGACTCATAAGTTGGGTCTTGTTGAAGTCATGCTAAATTATCACTTTGGGGCAGTCAAAGTTCATGTCTATGAATGACTCTCATCTAATGACAGTAGAAATGGTCTTGTTTTGATGATTTTGACTTGTAATTTTTGTTCATTCCAGTAATTCTATGAGAAAATTGAGTAGATTTTTTATAACAAGGCATATTTTATTGGACATCTTAAAACATTATTATCATTTTATTTTTCATTATTTCTGGGTATGATCTTGTGTTTTTATGTGAATGCACATGCATGCAGTGCCTGTGAGACCAGAAGAGGGCAGCAGATTCCTTGAACTGGAGTAACTGGTAGTTGTATACAACCTAACCACAGAGCTTAGAACCAAAATAGAGTCCTGTGCAAGAACAGAAACATATGAACTCATCTCATAAGCTTTAAAAACATGCACAGTTTATAAAAGAGATGAAAATGTTCCCAGTTGTTTTTTTTTCTAGATTCATTTCAGATTCTAAGCCTTTAGAAGTTTTAATCAATACTGGTAATTATTTTTTTATTAGATATCTTCTTTATTCCCCCCATATTCCCTCTCCCCTCCCCCTGCTCACCAACCCGCCCCATCCTGCTTCCTGACCCTGGCATTTCCCTGCACAGGAGCCTTCACAGGACTCATAGTGGCTTCATAGAGCCTCTCCTCCCATTGGTGACTGACTTGGCCATACTCTGCTACATATACAGCTGGAGCCATGAATCCCAACATGTGTATTCTTCGGTTGTTGGTTTAGTCTCTTGGAGCTCTGGGGATACTTGTTAGTTCATATTGTTGTTACTCCTATGGGGCTTCAGCTCCTTGGGTCCTTTCTCCAGCTCTTTCATTGGGGACCTTGTGTTCAGTCCAATGGATGGCTGTGGCCATCCACTTCTGTATTTGTCAGGCACTAGCAGAGCCTCTCATGAGACAGCTATATCAGGCTCCTGTCAGCTAGCACTGTTGGCTTCCACAATAGTGTCTGGGTTTGGTGATTGGATATGGGAAGTATTCCCAGGTGGAGCAGTCTCTGGATTGTCCTTCCTTCAGTCTCTGCTCCATAGTTTGTCGCTGCAACTCCTTCCATGAGTATTTTGTTCCCCCTTCTAAGCAGGATTGAAATATCCACACTTTGGTCAGGATTGAAATAGCCACACTTTGGTCTTCCTTCTGCTTGAATTTCCTGTGGTTTGTGTATTATACCTTGGGTATTCCAAGCTTCTGGGAAATATCCACTTATCAGTGAGTGCATACCATGTGTGTCCTTTTGTGATTGGATTACCTCACTCAGGATGATATTCTCAAGATCTATCCATTTCCTTAAGAATTTCATAAATTCATTGTTTTTCATAGCTGAGTAGTACTTGATTGTGTAAATGTACCACATTTTCTGTATTCATTCCTATGCTGAGGGACATCTGGGTTGTTTCCAGCTTCTAGCTATTATAAATAAGGCATTGAGCTTCAGTAATGTTCCTTTTATAAATGTGGATGCTCTTGCATTTGGGGGGTATAGATATTCTGAGAGTTCCTCTTGGTAGGTTTTCCCTTTGATGAGTATATAGTATCCTTCCCCATCTTTTTTGATAATTTTTGGTTGAAAGACTATTTTATTGGATACTACAATTGCTACTTCAGCTTATTTCTTGGGACCATTTGCTTGGAAAATATTTTCCAGTCTTTTACTTTGAGATAGTGTCTATCTTTGTCACTGAGGTGTGTTTCCTGTATGCAGCAAAATGCTGGGTCTTGTTTATGTATCCACTCTGTTCCATCCCATCTGCAGACACCAAACCAAGGCACTTTTATTGATGCCAAGAAGCACTTGCTGACAGGAGTCTGGTATAGCTGTCCTGAGATGCTGTGCCAGAGCCTGACTAATAAAGATGCTGGTGCATACAGTCAATCATCAGACCAAGCACAGGGATCCCAATGGAGAAGTTAGGGGAAAGACTGAAGGAGCTTAAGGGGATGACAACCCCATAGGAAGAACAACAGTATCAACCAACCTGACCCCAGGGACTAAACCACCAACCAAAGTGTACACATGGAGGGCTCTAAGGCTCCAGCTGGATATGTAGCATAGGATTACCTTATCTGGCATCAATGGGAGGTGAGCCCCTTGGCCCTGTGGAGGCTCAATGCTTCAGCATAGGGGAATGCTAGGGTATTGAGGCAGGATGTGGTGGGTGGGTGGGGGAGCACCCTCATAGAAGCAGGGGAGATGAGGGAAAAGGGGACTTAACTGGGAAGGAGGATAACATTTCAAATGTAAATAAAAAATAACCAATAAAATAAAATAAAATGAAAACAAAAAGGTCACTAAAGAAATGGTTCCAAAGTTTATTGCACCCATAGCTCTTGCAGAGGTAGGTCCTGGGTTTGGGTTTTTAGCACCACCACAGTGGTTTACAACTTCAGCTACATAAAGTCTGATGCCTTCTTCTGGTCTCCAAAGGCACTGTGCACATATAGTGCACAGAGATAAATGTAGCCCAAACTGTAATATGTATAAAACATATGTAGACATGTTAAAGTGGCAAGAGAAGGTTCCTAAAGCCTCAATGCTTTACAAAGAGCCATGGTTAATTAAGGAGTGCCAGCATCAGGAAAAATCATCCTCCCCAGGAAAGAACTCATTAACTGGTTTTCTAGTAGCAAAGGGTCAGCTCTGAAAACATACCTACAAGTAACAATATACTGACCTAGAAAGTTGTATGAATATACTTAATAATATGTGTGTCTTTGTGTATGTGTGCATGTCTAGGTGTGTGTGATCCTGAGTCCATAGTATATGGTCCCATGTGCCCAAGCATATGGAAGCCAGAGAACAACCTGAGGTGACATCCTAAGGAATACCATTCACTTTCTTTATGGCAGGTGCTTCATTCACCTGGAGCTCACCACTAGGCTAGGGTAGCCAGCCTGTGAACTTTCCCTTCTGTTGGCCTGTGTCTCCCCAACACTAGGGTTACACATCTGACACAATGTGCAATGTTTATACAGGTTCTGTGGATTGAATGCAGAGTCTCACACTCATAGGAAGATCCATCTCCCCGGGCTCTGGCTGCTTATTTCCTCTTAAGCTATTTATCACTTTAATTACTGGATTTACTATATCCAAATGTATTGTTTTAGGCTTTCTTGAGTTTTAAAGTTTTAAAATTTTAACTTAAATCAAATGATAAACTTTGAAGCTGTGTCTCTGTATTTTCTGAGATTCACATGTAACTCCTGACCCCAAAGTACTGTTTTCCAAGTACAAACTGTGAGTTATTGAAGGTATAGGCAGAGAAACCCATTTCCCCACTTCACAGTTTAGGAAGGGCACCTGAGTAATCTAATAGTTTGCTTTCCTTGCACTATGGTTTCTTCTGTTCAGTAAAATAACACATCAAAATTAAGTCAGGTCTTACATATGCATTGGTATTCCATTTGTGGGACACAATATTATGACCAAAAGGTCAATACACTCCAGTTATCTTTTGATGGATAAAGGTATAAATGAAATGTGGCACACAGCAGGTGTATGTACACACCTGCACACATGCTCACACACACACACACACACATGTACACACACACACACCCATACACACACATACACAAACACACAAGTACACATGCACAAACACATACACACATACACACATACACAAGCACACATAACACATACATGCACACACACACACACACACATGCACACGCACACACACTCTATAATTCAACATTAAAATGAAAGGAAGTTCCATGCCATAGCTCAACAGAGATGAAGCTTAGAGATGTTCTGTTTAGCATAATGACAAATGACAAAGAACAGGCAAAGTAGATGTCACTTCCACAAAGTATTTAAACTAATCAAATTCATACCAACGTAAAGTAGAATTCTGATCACCATGGGTCTATAAGGAGAGTGAAACAAGATGTTATTATGCAATGGAAAAAGTTTTAGTTTCATAAAATCATTTGTGGAGTCTGTTTATCCAGCACAAACATATTTGCCAGTATTAAAAAAAAATTCATAGGATTCTTAAGATGAGCAACTAGATGTATGTGCTTTACAGTACATCTTTAAAAAGAAGATAAATTCATTTGAATTAATGTTGAAAGGAACCAAATGTAGTTGTGTAAATATGAGAAAAGTTAAGTTTAATAATAGTGTTTTATGATAGTCTGATTTATAGACTGTATGTAGAGTAATAAAAATATTAACTTTTGCCTTAGAGAATGTGCATTATTTATACTACATTACTTTTAAGATTAACATCATTATTTATATTGCACTAATTTTAAGATTAACAGCAACATTTATATTTATCTTTTATAGAGAGAAATTATTTAGATACATAATTTAAGATTATTTTGCTCTTTATACTATTTGTATAGATTAAAGTAAATTACTAAAGAAATTCAAGTTAATCTATACAAGAATTCAGTGCGTGCTATGCTATCTATTAAGGTATGTTTGAACGATCTGGACTTCAGTCTGATCTGATCCATCTCCCAGGACATACTCCTGGCTGATTTCCAGGCACAGAGCTTCAAATAATGGCTGTATTTTTTATTGACAGCAGCTATCTTCAAAATGTCAAATCCACTAATTTGTGTGCAAAATACTGTAGCAGGTGCAATGGTGACAGCCAAGACAGAGTGAAATATAAGATAATTAATAAGACCCCATCCTTGGAGACTGCCTATGGAATTCTTGCCATTTTCTCAGTTCAAATGAAGGTCAGAGAAAAAGTCTGTATGTGAGGTTGAGGGTCAGAAGACGCTGGCTCGCTGTGTCTGTAAGTGTTCCAGAAAGATAAATACAAAATAATTACAGATGTATATCTAGGAGGAAAGATAGATGTGTCTTACTTTTTAAAGTAAAAGTTTCACATCACAAATGTAGCAGAGAGATTTGACAAAACATAGAGTCTCTCCTGCTTCTCTTGCTTCAAGGACTACAAAGTATGTAGGATGTAACCTGGATGCTTCAGATGCTTCTCAGCCAAGCTAGCTATCAGATATCTGCCTGCAAAGCCTACCTTGCTGCATCACCTGCAACCATGTGCTCAAATGGACTCATGTGAGCAGAGCATATTTTCAGCACTGTGTAGTTACATATAATGGAAGTTCTCCACATCCTGCTGGATAGAGTTTGAGATAACCCACGGTTAAGGCTGAGTAAATAAGGCATAGCAATCAAGGCCATATGGGATATAACTTCTCACTTCTCACTGGGGTACATCTGAAAATTGAATCCACTCACCGTAGAAATAAGAAGACAAGTACAATTCACAATTATTGCAGTTGCTAAAGTTTAAGTTACAATGGAATACAAATGCACGCTTTGACCATATTTATTAAGGGTCCCCTTTACCCTGGTGGTCCCATATCTTTTCATCCTGGCACATTTGAAGATAGGACACAAATTCTTGATTATTCCACTTAAATATGTATAAAACGTATTTTTACATTTTGACATACTCATCCTTATAGGAAAGAACACAAAGCAAAAGAACACACATCCAAAAATTCCAAGAGATAAAAACAAAAATATGATTCAAAGCCAAGCAAAATTCTCAGGGGGAATTTAATGACATATTTATAGAGTCTTCCATAGCAACAGACCCTGGGCATCTCTGATGTACCTGGTGATGCCTGAGATAGACGGCCCTTCCTCTCCTGCCAGAGAAACAAACATGGTAATTCAGATAAATCTGGATAACCTCCAGGCAACCATGACAATTCATCCCTCTTTCATTCTCCAGGTCCCACTGTGTCTTCTACAATGCAGTTGTGATAAACAAGGAGGAAGCCACAAGGCTAAATAGTTTTCCTCACACACTCTGATTTCTTCTGAAGGTGAATGTGTTTTACCTCCCAACTTAGATTTAATGGGATCTAAGTACTGAAGCTTGAAAACACAAATACAGAGATGTCATAGAGACAAAGGAATGGGCAAGGATTAAGTCGTACTGTCGAATATATATATACATATATATACATATATATATATGTCTTAGTGTAACAGGAGATATGCCTACGACAGTAATAGATTTTAAAATCATGATCAGTTTGAGCTCATCTAAGAATGCAAGGTTGCTATTTTAGTGGGAAATAAATCAGTGTGAATATGCAAGGAGAACACAGTACTTGTGGATGATGCAGACAAGTGTTTAAGGACAGTTGACATTCATTAATAGTGAATACTGAGAAACCTGGAAATTGCCATGATTTCCTTCATGTGAGAAAATATCTCTGACAGACATAGTCATATACTAAAATATTAAGTGCATCATCTGAAGAATGTTTTATATTGTAATCTATTGAACACCAAATACAAAGTCATGCCCAGGCTAGTAACAGAATAAAATAAGGACTTAAATATAAGAACTAAATATCATCTACTAAAACAGAGCACACCAGTATACAATGTAGCACTACTGAATCTCTCCCAAACATATGTGGGATGAGTATGTAATGTAGCAGTACTGGAGTAAGAAAATGAAATGCACAGCATTAATTTTGTTTTTACATACTTAAAAAAAGAACAAATAACATAAAAATTTAAATACAATTTTAAAATTTCTAAAACAATGCAGTTAAGCACCATTAAGAACTACACATAAGACCCGTGCACTGGAATCATAATACTGTGGTAAGAATAGTGTGTTTTTGGCAACAGAATTGATGAATGAATCAATACAGTAATGTTTTAAAATTTATATGTACATGATAAGATTTGGACAGAGCACCAAATAATTTTTTTTTTGAGAAGGGGAAACTATTTGAAGTATGATGCTTGAAAATTATGAAGCAACAAATTAGAAGCATATGACCTTATTTTTGCTTCATGTTATTTAATACAGAAGACAATTATTTGAATCAGATTGTAAGTTCAGAAACCATGCATAGTGTTAGAAATAGATGGTGGCAGAGGACAGCTTGTCTTTCTGGATTGGAGGTACAAATGCCAACTGGCAAGTAGACTCTGATGAGATAAGAAGTGATTATGGAGGTGTATATATATACTTATCAAAATTACCAGAATGTTCTTTAAAAATTGGACTTAACGGCCCACCCAATAGATGGGCACTCATACCTGGTATTGTAAACCTATCTGACTTTACCTGTGACTGGTGACACTAAGGGCTCTAGAGAAGATCCAACTACTGCTACTTGCTTCCATATTACTTTTTCTTCATTCTTCCCTATTGTACAATACATCTGGACCAGAGCCTCTCTTCCCTTTTCCCTCCTTTCAGCCCCCTTTCAGAAAGTATAATTCCTAATTACATGATAAATACCTATCCTTATAGCCACAAATAGGTCTATCTCTCATCCCTCAACAAATACTCTTTTTGAAGCAGACTGAGATGATCTCAGATGGTCAAAATGCTGAGAACAACTGACTGAAGGGTACCTAATCTCATCTGATTCATCTACAACCAAGACCTTACCTCTAACATGGAAACAGAGGCAAAAAATATTCTAAGAGCTAGAGGATCTAGACATTTTCTGTGAGTTGGTGTCTTCCGTATATAACAGAGTTGTACCATGAAATCTTAAAAACGTGACTGACAGCCAAAACAAGACGTGAACAATAACAACAACAGTTGCATACCAATGTGAATGGGGGAAATCTTAAAAAGCCTAGCCCCTATGAAGACTTACAGGCAATTGGCATCTTCTAAGGGAGGGAGAGTCAGTCTTATTCAGGTATGCTCCTACTAACAGTTATTCAGCCATAATGATAAATAAAATAATGATATAATGATAAAGAAGAGAGGTCATGAAGTTGAGAGAGGAAGAACATAGAAAGATTTGGATTGGGGATATAGTATGGTGAGAAAATGATATAAATATAGTTGTACTCATGTTTTAAATTATTTAATAAGATAATAAACCATTAAAAATATCTTACAATTTCTCCATATCTTTTCTTTTATTTCTCCCTCCTCTGATACACCCTGTCTTCTCAACAAATCTCAACATGAACTACACTTTGCTCTCTATTCAATTATATGATGATGGACTCAATTGAAAAACATGGTACCAAATGCCTATTTTCTGTGGTACTCAGAATGAAATCTCAATATATCCAAAAAAATGAAGAGCAGATTTTGCAATTAAAGTCTTCTTTGGTTTAGTGGAAATGCATATATCACTAGAGTTTAGTAAAAAAAGTGAAATAAGAGGTAACATTTATTTTCGGAGATGGAATAGTTAGCTCCATGGTTGAGGGTTACTTTCTACTCAATCGTGAGCACCCGAATTCTGATCTTAGCACACACATTCAGTAGCTAGCAAGCACCCAATAATTCCAGCTCCAAAGGATTACACACTATCTCTTTGTCTCCATGGAAATCTGTGCACAATTGTCATATTCATACAACAAGAAATGGGTAGGAAATGAGAAAGAGGGAGAGACAGAGAGAGAGAGATGAGAGATGAGTGAGAGAAAGAGAGCGATCAACAAATAAAAAGAAAAACTAAGAAAAACTTAGAAAATGATGACTGCTTCAAAACTGAAGAATTAACTAAAGGCATGAAGATATTTCAGATTAAAAAAATAACATCAGCTCTGTCCATATCACATGGAAGCATGCAAATAGAAAGCTAAGACTTCAAACATGCAGATGTTTTTTCTTCAGACAAATAAATACTCCCATGTTTTCAACACTAAAGATAGATGTCTTTTATAAAGTTGAATTTGTTGAAATGACCGTGACCATATTAGACACAGATGAGAGGGGTGATGGGAGCTGAGAAAGATACAATTACACATTGACCAAAGCCAACTTTAGGGACACAAGTCTTGCAAGCCTGAAGCCAGAGCAATCAAGAACCTTTTCACTGAATCTAATGGAAATGGATCTTGTCTGTGGCTGCAGCTGTTACTTATGGGTTCTTGTTTTTGCTGAGTAATTGATACATGTTCTGAAACACATGGTACTCTATTTGAAAACAATACGTTGATTTAAAACACTGCTCAATATATAAGACATAAAATGCATAGTCAAGCATCAATCACCCCAAGTACAATGGCATAATCATATTTGGTTTCAACATATTCTAGGAAATATTATATGGGCCTGAATTTGGGATCCATCATCTCAATTGGGAATGTGGATAAAGCTGAGAACTATACTATGCCCTGGTCTCTGTGCACATGCTTTGTTTCCAGAGCTGATTTTATTTATATAAATTAGAGGGGTGCTTGCACTCTTACCTATTGTATTTTCCATATATCCCCTCTCTCATCTAGGGTTTTAAATTGCAAATAAATTTCTCTGTACAAATCATTCTGATTCAGATAGAATCTTAACATTGTGCCTTCCTGATTATTCTAATCTCTACTTTGAGACATAAACCAGAACATTGCGTTATTTTTTTAAACTCTATGCACATTCATAATCTTTTCGATGTGCAATAAATAGAGATGAATCCAAACCTTTATTGTTGTAGACCATGGGTAGTGTTATCTTTGGGTACTGTTTGAAAGGAAGAGTGGACACTGAGCAGAAAAGCTTATTACTGCTGTGTTTATGAGGCAGGCTTGGGGGCCAGTGGGTTTGAGCCAAATTCTTAGCCTGCCACTTCACTTGCTTCAAGGACTCTAAGAACCCAGGCTTTCTGTGAACACATTCATTCATGTTTATGTTCATATCTTTATATTTCCTGTTTTATAGGCTAAGCCTCTAAATCAAACATTAATGCATTTACAATCCTTAAAGAAGAATAAAACACAACAGACAACAGTTTACTGTTTTCATTAAAGTGGAAAATCGGTCTGTGTGTAATGGGTGAGTAGGTTCCTTATTTAAAGGCAATTGCAGTCAAATCTGATGATTTGTTTTGCCAGCTGTCCTCTTACTGCCATATGCACACCAAGACATATGTGCATGCACACACACACACACACACACATAAATATAATATTTTAAAAAATCAGCCATCTTAAAATCATGAAGAGAAAAAATCTGCAGGAGAGGAGGGGAAGAAAGCAAGAGAGAGTAAGAGAGGGAGGGAGAGAGAACACTAAAACTTTAAAAAGAGGTTGATTCTGGAGACATTTGGTACTTGGAATCTAAGTGTCTGAATGCATCACTCAATTAAAATCACCTGGATGGGCTCTCTGATTCCCCGGAGACTCCTTGACAAGCAGTTGTGTGATCTTGATGCAGATCTAAAGTATTTTCCTTTTCAGTAATCAAGTTTATTTGTACACGAACCTAAGACTATTAACCTAATTGAATGCTTAATAAAATAAGGGGAAAGAAAATGTTAATTTCTTTGTTTTTATTATTCAAAGTGTTTTTTTTTTCAGCAAATGATTTATGCATTTATTTTCATGTGATAATTCAAATTGTTAACATTACAAACAATTATCGATGCAATTTTACTCTGGCCATAAACTCTGAGCCTAACATAATTATCAAGAAAATCCCAGTAGATATTTCATTCTGAAATTGTTTTTCATCAGTATCAAAAGTAGGAAAAATAGTTTGAATTATTTTCATTATTATATGGAAAATCTCAACTGATCATTTAAAAATCAACATTTCAAATATGTCCATTAAGGCAGAAATCAGTTGATTGACAGATGATAGATACTTCTTGATCCTGGTTTCTTAAAAATTAACAAATGAGAAGAATGTGTCACACTTCATAGTAAAGTGGTTGAGTTTAAAGATAGAGGACACTGATGTATTCTGTGACTATTTAAAATTCAGAGACCAGTTGATCAAAAATGTGAGTCAGGGCTTGATACGCTTGTAAAGGAAAATGTAATAGTTGGGCTGAATAATCATGGTGATTTTTCTTTTCTTTCTTGTTCTGTTGACTGATGGTGTACATTAGCAGGCACAATCATGTATTGGTATATACATTTACATATATGTCTGCACTATGATAGTCTAAGCTGAGCAGAACATAGGACATGGTAGGATTGACTAGAGAGTGCTGAGACACCACTTTAGCAAGTATAACATCATCTTGCAGAATATCATCACTTTGTAATTTTATGTTGACATCTTCTTTCCTCAAATGTGTTAAAGATCTTCTGGGTGTTCCCTTGGGAAAAGTTTGCGCATTTGGTCCTTGTTTACTTTTCAGGATCATGTGAGTTTAACTTTTGTTCATAGTTTACATATCTCAGTTGTATAAAATACGCATCCTTACTGATAGTCTAGGGGATGAATCTATGAACACAGCAGACAGTGCAATTAACTAGGTTGGAGTGAGGCACTCCTTGGAGACTCTTGTGGAGTGGAGCTCTGGAACCCCTGTGTGGTCCTTGGAACACAGGGGTAAGTTACCACAGCAGCTGTGAAAACAGTCTGCCTGCTTTATGGTTAGATACCTATGTTGGCTCATGGAGTAATGAAAGAAATAAAACTCAACATGTACCGGGTGGAGCGTAGCACACTAGGTGTGTTTCTGTTTAATCCTACGAAGAAAGCCCAGCTTTTATGCACTTTTTATTTCTCCAAGAACATATTTAATATGTCAACGTTTTTCTGGAAACAGTATATCCTTGGCATCAGATTTCAATATCCAAATGTGTGCTTTCTGTGGCTTAATACACAAGAGACAGTACCGTAAACTAGAAAGTGATGGGGGAAGGACACTGTCACTAAAGTGAGACAACATTCTGAACATGGATTGTAAGTGCAAAGTATTGAGGGTGTCTCACTTTCCACTATATTGTATTAGATATCCTTGCTAATCCTCACTCCTTTGAATGAATGCATTTGGAATATTTTTTGAAATAAGCTAAATAAGATTTACTGGGGCATTTTGTTTTGGTACTTTAAAGTAGAAATAAATAAATTAACAAGAGACATTGAAAAATATTACTGATATATTTTTTAAACACCAAGAAATTCATGTGAATTAGTTTATATTTAGGATTAAAACAATATAGTTTAGAATTTAGACAAAGTGTTTCTATATTTGAAGAACAAAATTAATAATTTTGAAAATGTTTAAATTCAAGTATGCTTTTGCTAAAGAAATGTGAAATAAAATAATTTTAGGAAAACATGTAGTATGTGAGCACAAATACAAATTACTTCAGATTTTTTTATTACTAATGGACATTTCATTTCAAGGATGCTGCGTAAGGTATCAGTTTTTTTTAAGGGAAGCTAATATCTATCTAATTCATGAGTCAAATCTCTCCATGAGTCAAATTTAAAACTTACTTATTTTTCTAGGTTACACAAGCACTATAATATACTGAACAATAATAGATCTACCTGGTGTGCCCATGCCTTTGGTGTATTCCAAGGCTCTTTGTTTGTGGCAAACTGCGTAGGTGGTTTGTGTAGTTAACTTTAATGCCAGTGGTGATGAAGAGAACAGAACTATCAGTGTTACGATCTATGAAGACAGTTCTCATAGGAACAGATAAGAAACCTACATTCTGAAGACAGGACAGTAGAGTGCATGAGAGTATCAGTGTCAGTGTCCTTCATTAAAACTAGTATAAAAAGATCAACATCAGATGAGAGACTGATCACCACTCCTAAAGGATTAGAGGCTATGGACTCCCATTTTATAGGATTATAGACTAAGGCCTCTACTCCAAGTAAATTAGAGACTTTAGCCTCCATTGCTATAGGAGTAGTGACTATTGCCTGTTTTCCTATAGAATTAGAGACTACAGCTTAGAGACTACTCCTAGAGGAGTAGAGACTTCGGCCTCCATTTCTACAGAATTAAATACTAATGATCACTTCTTATAGGATTGGAGAGTATTGTCTCCCTTCATAAAAGATTAGACTATTACCTCTCATCCTAATAAAATTAAGTGCTATAGCTTCCACCTCTAGTCTATGACATCCATTTCTTGATGACTAGAGTCTATGATTTCACTTTAGAGAATTAGAGACTGTGGTTTCAGCACCACAGTGATTAAATCAAAGGAAATCCTTCATCATTTAGACTTCTTTCAAAACCTACATCTAGTGAGTTACACAACAGAACTGCCAACAGTGCAGTAGTTGTGTAACTGCAATAGTGCAAAGAGTGTATCTTCTTTGTGTTTCTGATAAAGATTTGTAATATGACTATTCTGGGAAAAATGGAAAACTGAAATATGAAAATAACAACTATAATAATGATGTAGGTAATTCAGAAAAATACATAATCTTAGAAAAACCTTGGTTTTTTTAACTCCTTAATTTGTCAGGCATATGCACATTATATATTATAACTTATGTAGTTCTACCACAACTACACTGTAACATTTTAGTGAAAAGTCCCAGTTTTTACCTTGACTTTCTAACATTTTGCGAGGGAGGACATGTCTAGTGTCACTAGAATTAAATTAACTATATTGTGGGAGGTTTATTCTGATTTCCATGGTGTTCTGGCAGCTATCCTCCTTTGGTGGGGCAGCTATCTACACTTCTTGTCCTTTGTTCCTGTAAAGGTAGTATCGTTAAAGGAGGGTTAATCTCTCTCTCTCCCTCTCCTCTCTGTGTTTCTGTCTCCATCTCTGTCTCTGTCTCTCTGTCTCTCTGTCTCTCTGTCTCTCTGTCTCTCTGTCTCTGTCTCTGTCTCTCTCTCTCTCTCTCTCTGTCTCTCTCTCTCTCTCCATCTCTGTCTCTGTCTCTGTCTCTCTGTCTCTCTGTCTCTCTGTCTCTGTCTCTGTCTCTGTCTCTGTCTCTGTCTCTCTCTCTCTCTCTCTCTCTCTCTCTCTCTCTCTCTGTCTCTCTCTCACATACACACACACACTTGAAACCTGACAAGAGTGACATACAACCACAGGCATAACACTTTGATTTAGAGACTGATTGCCAAGTGAGTGAGTATCCAGGAGCTGATAACTTTTTTCATCTGTTTAAAATCTATTCCAGATCAAACTGGAAACACACAGAGACCTTTGGATATGTATCTGATGAAGCCAGCCCCACTTGAATCTGTTCCAGGGGGCATGGCTGTCATTCGGCTTCAGAAGTCTTGTCTCTATGACATACAGCAGAAGAGCGTGAGCAAACAATGCTTTTATTTTGATTTAGCCTTGGCTTCTCAGTCTCATTTTCTCTTAAGTGATTTCATGTTCATCACATGTACCTCATAACAGTGTGCACACACATACAAACCACATGCTCATATGCATACATACACACACCATACATGCACATACAATGCATATATGCATTATATACACAGATACACAAAGGTGAAATTATTTTTGAGCAGGAATTTAGAAAGTAACTAGATTAGTGTTATCCTTTGAATTTGTTAGATGTTATGAAATAAGGATGTTGATATAAAGCACCTAAATGCATACATGTGTCTCATCTTGTACCATACCCTGTTCCTTTTCCATAGATATGACTATACCAACAAAAGGTCATGTGTGATGGGTCATCAAACTGTTATCTATAATTACAATGTTTTGACATTAAAGTATTTCCAAATAATCCTCTTGGCAAGTCAGTAGGAAATTGAAGCACATAACACACCTTAAAGTTTACATATTTAAGAATTTAAAATTGGTATTTTAAATACAAACCTCAGACAATTCTTTATTATACATGATTTCACATATATCTCCGCAGCTGTAGCCATGATAAATGGTGAACATCTGGCACACAATCATTGAGAATGACAGCAGGCTGTATAAATTTGATGTATTTTCTTCCTCCCTGGGAAAAGTCATTTGACATTATGGAAGCCATAATCTGAATGCTGTACACTGAGTCTTTGTAGTGCCTTAGTATGGATTTTTTTTTTAACAAATCATTTGGTTTACATTTAAAAATGAGAATTGTTTGTATGTTTCAATATTATAGAATTTCTAAAGAAATACCATGAAAACAAAGTTAGAGAAATATGCGTTAAGGATATTAAAACTAATTTAAAATAAAATTAAAATTAATTTGAATGAATAAGAGTTCTCTGAATTAATTGAACTTAATTTTAACAACAACAACAAAAAATACTACTAAGTCCATGGAAAAAGATTTCACTTTACCAAAAACTAAAACATTGAAAACAAAATAAAAAACAAAATTCTCAAAACTCAAAATCAGTTAACTAAAGCTTGTTGTGTTAATTACACTCATTTCTTTAAGTTTAACATTATTGCAACTTTACTGATGGGAGTTTGAAATACTGTGTAAGTTAAACTCATGAGCTGCTAATTCAGAACATTTACATAAGTGAGTTTCCCTGGCTGCTTGGGGGTTGGGTGTTCTACAGAGTTTAGATGCTGGTAATTTATAGAGTAAGAGTCTTCCACATTTGCATTGGTTCTGTGAACACGGTGAACAGGGGAGGTGAGCAAGAACTACAGACACTGAGTCTATAAATGCAGACAGGCTTGGCAGGGTTTTACACATGCACTGAGTATTTTGGCTAACATTTTAATGATAAGAAGTTGATGACCAGCAGAAACAAACAAACAAACAAAATCATATCAGTCTTCATGGTCCAACCCAAGGATATTAACTATACTCACAAAAACACAGGCAATAATTTCATGCACACACACACACACACACACACACACACACACACACACACACTGGAGAAATATTGAAGTTAATAGCTGTTGTAACCAAATAGACCTAACAGATGTCTACAGAACAGTCCATCCAAACACAAAAGAATACATCTTCTTTCCAGCATCTCATAGAACATTCTGCAAAAGTGACCACATATCTGGTCAAAAGCAAGTTTCAACAGATAAAAGAAAATTGAAGTAACCCCATGTATCTTATGAGGCTACAATGGATTAAAAATAGATTTCAGCAACAGCAGAAACAATAGAAAGGCTACAAACACATGGAAACTGAACAACTTTCTTCTGAATGACTGCTGAGTGAAGGCAGAAAATAAGGAACAAAATTAAAAACTTCCTTGAATTAAATAAAAATCAATAGACAACATTCTCAAATTAATGGGAAACAATGAAAGCGGTGCTAAGAGGAAAATCCATAGCATTAAGTGAGAACATAAAGATAATCATAAAGATTTCATACTAGCAAGTTAACAGCACATCTGAAAGCTCTGGAACAGAAGCAAGCTCACCCAAGAAGAGTAGACAACAGAAAATAATTGAACTAAAGTCAATAAAACAGAAACTAACAGAACAACAGAAAAAAATCAAAGAGTTGATGCTTTGAGAAAGCCAACAAGGTCGACAAACCCTTATCCAAACAAATAAAAAGGCAGAGAAGCATATCCAAATTAACAAAATCAGAAATTAAAAAGTAAACATAACAAGAGACACTGAGGAAATCCAATGAATTATTAGGTCATACTTTTAAAAGATACTCCTCAAAATTGGAAAATCTAAGAGAAATTGTCATTTTCTCCTAACCGAAAAAGCCCAGGGCCAGTTTTTTTTATTAGATATTTTCTTTATTTACATTTCATATGATATCTTCTTTCCCAGTTTCCTCTCTGAAAAAAAGAAAAGAAAAGGAAAAAGATAAAGAAAAAGAAAAAAAACAATAAAAATGAAAACAACAACAAAATGAAAATGAAAAAATGAAAAAAACAAAACAAAACAAAACAAAAAACCATAACCTGTTCTCTCCCCCCTCCCCGAGCTCACCAACCCATTCTCTACAACTTCCTGGCCCTGGAATTCCCCTACACTGGGGCATAGAATCTTCACAGGGCCAAGGGCCTCAACTTCCATTGATGACTGAGTTGGCCATCTTCTGATACATATACTGCTGGAGCCATGAGTCCCCCCATGTGTACACTTTGGTTGGAGTTTTAGTCCCTGGGAGCTCTGAGGGTACTAGTTAGTTCATATTATTGTTCATCCTAAGGGGCTGCAAACCCTTCAGCTCCTTGGGTTCTTTCTCTAGCTCTTTCATTGGGGGCTCTGTACTCGGTCCAATGGATGGCTGTGAGCCTCTACTTCTGTATTAGTCAGGTACTGTCAGAGCCTCTCAGGAGACAGCTATATCAGGCTCCTGTCAGCCACCACTTTCTGGCATCCACAATAGTGTCTGGATTTGATGATTGAATATGGGAAGGATTCCCAGGAGGAGCAGTCTCTGGATTGTCCTTCCTTCAGTCTCTGCTCCATAGTTTGTTTCTGCAACTCCTTCCATGGGTATTTTGTTCCCCCTTTTAAGAAAGAACGAAGTATCTATACTTTGGTCTTCCTTCTTCTTGAGTTTCTTGTGGTTTGTGGGTTGTACTTTATATATTCTGATCTTCTGGGCTAATATCCACTTATCAGAGAGTGCATACCATGTGTGTTCTTTTGTGATTGGGTTACCTCACTCAGGATGATATTCTCCAGATCCATCCATTTCCCTAAGAATTTCATAAATTCATTGTTTTTAATAGCTGAGTAGTACTCCATTGTGTAGATGTACCACATTTTCTGTATCCATTCCTCTTTTGAGTCACATCTGTGTTGTTTCCAGTTTCTGGCTATTATAAATAAGGCTGCTATGAACATAGTGGGGCATGTGTTCTTATTACATGTTGGAGCATCTTCTGGGTACATACCCAGGAGTAGTATAGCTGGGTATGCTGGTAGTACAAGGAGATAAGAATGGATCGATTTGCATTCTTCTAAATTCAAACTGCCAGTTGAGCCAGCACCATTTGTTGAAAATGCTGTCCTTATTTCCACTGGATGTTTTTAGCTCCTTTGTTAAAGATTAAGTAACCATAGGTGTGTGGGTTCATTTCTGGGTCTTCAATTCTATTCCACTGATCTATGTTCCTGTCAATGTACCAATGCCATGCAGTTTTTATCACAATTGTAAGGTCCTGGATGGTGATTTCACCAGTGGTTCCTTTATTGTTGAGAACAGTTTTTGCTATCCTGGGATTTTTGTTATTCCAGATGAATTTGCAAGTTGCTCTTTCAGAGTCTGTGTAGAATTGCATTGGACTTTTCATTGGGATTGCATCTGTAGATTGCTTTTGGCAAGATGGCCATTTTTACTATATTAATCCTGCCAATACACGAGCATGGGAGATCTTTCCATCTTCTGAGATCTTCAATTTCATTCTTCAGAAACTTGAAGTTCTTGTCAAATAGATCTTTTACTTGCTTAGTTAGAGTCACGCCAAGGTGTTTTATATTATTTGTGACTATTGTGAAGGGTGTTGTTTCCCCAATTTCTTTCTCAACCTGTTTATTCTTTGTGTAGAGGAAAGCCACTGATTTGCTTGAGTTAATTTTATATCTAGCTACTTTACTGAAGTTGTTTTTCAGGTTTAGGAGCTCTCGGGTGGAATTTTTGGGGCCACTTAAGTATACTATCATATCATCAGCAAATAGTGATAATTTGACTTCTTCCTTTCCAATTCATATCCCTTTGATCTCCCTTTGTTGTCTAATTGCTCTGGCTAGGACTTCCAGGACAATATTGAATAGGTAGGGAGAGAGTGGGCAGCCTTGTCTAGTCCCTGATTTTAGTCGGATTGCTTCAAGTTTCTCTCCATTGAGTTTGATGTTGGCTACTGGTTTACTGTATATTGCTTTTACTATGTTTAAGTATGGGCCTTCAATTCCTGAAATTTCCAAGACTTTTATCATGAAGTGAGGTTAGATTTTGTCAAATGGTTTCTCAGCATCTAGTGAGATGATCATATGTTTTTTTTCTTTGATTTTGTTTATATAGTGAATTACGTTGATGAGTTTTCATATATTGAACCATCCCTGCATCCCTGTGATGAAGCTTACTTGATCATGATGGATGGTCATTTTGATGTGTTGTTGGATTCGGGTTGCAAGAACTTTATTGAGTATTTTTGCATTTATATTCATAAGGGAAATTGGTCTGACATTTTCTTTCTTTGTTAGGTCTTTCTGTGGTTTATGTATAAAAGTAATTGTGGCTTCATAGAACAAATTTGGTAGAGTGCCTTCTGTTTCTCTTTTGTGGAATAGTTTGAGGAGTATTTGTATTAGGTCTTCTTTGAAGGTTTGATGAAACTCTGCACTATACCCATCTGGTCCTGGGCTTTTTTTGTTTGGGATACTATTAATAACTGTTTCTATTTTATTAGAAGATATGGGACTGTTTAGATCATTGATATGATCTTGATTTAACTCTGGTATCTGGTATCTGTCTAGAAAATTGTCCATTTCATCCAGGTTTTCCAGTTTTGTTGAGTATAGGCTTTTGTAGTAGGATCTCATGATTTTTTAGATTTCCTCAGTGTCTGTTGTTATGTCTCCCTTTTCATTTCTGATCTTGTTAATAAGGATACTGTCTCTGTACCCTCTAGTTAGTCTGTCTAAGGGTTTATCTATTTTGTTGATTTTCTCAAAGAATCAGCTTGTGGTTTGGTTGATTCTTTGTATAGTTCTTATTGTTTCCAATCGGTTAATTTCAGCACTGAGTTTGATTTTTTTCCTGCCTTTGACTCCTCTTGGGTGAATTTGCTTCCTTTTTTCTAGAGCTTTCAGATGTGCTGTCAACTTGCTGATATATGCTGTCTCCAGTTTCTTTTTGGTGGCACTTAAAGCTATGAGTTTTCCTCTTAGGACTGCTTTCATTGTGTCCCATAAGTTTGGGTATTTTGTGGCTTCATTTTCATTAAACTCTAGAAAGTCTTTAATTTCTTTCTTATTTCTTCCTTGACCAAGTTATCATTGAGTAGAGTGTTGTTAAGCTTCCACATGTAGGTTGGATTTCTATTGTTTATGTTGTTATTGAGGAACGGCCTTAGTCCATGGTGATCTGATAGGATGCAAGGAATTATTTCAATCTTCTTATACCTGTTGAAGCCTAATTTGTGACCAATTATATGGTCATTTTTGAAGAAGGTACCATGAGGTGCTGAGAAGAAGGTTTATCCTTTTTCTTTTTATTTTCTTTTCTTTCTTTTTTTTTTTTTTTTTTTTTTTTTTTTTTTTTTTTGAGACAGGGTTTCTCTGAGTAGCCCTAGCTGTCCTGGAACTCACTCTGTAGACCAGGCTGGCTTCGAACTCAGAAATCCACCTGCCTCTGCCTCCCAAGTGCTGGGATTAAAGGCGTGCACCACCACCGCCTAGCTGGTATATCCTTTTTCTTAGGATAAAAATTTCTATAGATATCTGTTAAATCCATCTGTTTCACAACTTCTGTTAGTCTCACTGTGTCTTTGCTTAGTTTCTGTTTCCATGATCTGTCCATTGAAGAGAGTAGGGTGTTGAAATCTCCCACTATTTTTGTGGGAGTGCAATATGTGCTTTGAGCTTAAGTAAAGTTTCGTTTATGAATGTAGATGCCCTTGCATTTGGAGCATAGAGGTTCAGAATTGAGAGTTCATCTTGGTAGATCATAACTTTGATGAGTATGAAGTGTCCCTCCTTATCTTTTTTGATCACTTTAGGGTGAAAGTAGATTTTATTCTATATTAGAATGGCTAGTCCAGCTTTTTTCTTGGGACCATTGTTTTGGAAAATTGTTTTCCATCCTTTTATTCTGAGGTAGTGTCTGTCTTTATCACTGAGGTGGGTTTCCTGTATGAAACAAAATGTCGGATCCTATTTAAGTACCCAATCTGATAGTCTATGTCTTTTTATTGGGGAATTGAGTTCATTGATATTAATAGATATTAATGAAAAGTAATTGTTGCTTCCTGTTATTTTTGTTGTTAGAGTTGGAATTCTGTTCACGGGGCTATCTTCTTTTAGTTTTGTTGGAAGATTGCTTTCTTGTTTTTTCTAGGACATAGTTTCCCTCCTTGTGTTAGAGTTTTCCATTTATTACCCTTTGAAGGGCTGGATTTGTGGAAACATATTGTGTAAATTTGGTTCTGTCATGGAATATTTTGGTTTCTTCATCTATGGTAATGGAGAGTTTTGCTGGGTGTAGTAGCTAGGCTGGCATTTGTGTTCTCTTAGGGTCTGTATGACATCAACCCAGGATCCTCTGGCTTTCATAGTCTCTGGCAAGAAGTCTGGTGTAATTCTGATAGGTCAGCCTTTATATGTTACTTGACCTCTTTCCCTCACTGCTTTTAATTTTCTTTGTTTTCTGTACTTGGTGTTTTGACTATTATATGGCGGGAAGAATTTCTTTTCTGGTCCAGTCTATTTGGAGTTCTATAGGCTTCCTGTATGTTTATGGGCATCTCTTTCTTTAGGTTAGGGAAGTTTTCTTCTATAATTTTGTTGAAGATATTTGCTAGCCCTTTAAGTTTGAGGACTTCACTCTATTCAATACCTATTGTCTTTAGGTTTGGTCTTCTCATTGTGTCCTGGATTTCTGGATGTTTTGGGTTAGGAACATTTTGCATTTTGTGTTTTCTTTGACTGTTGTGTGAATGTTTTCTATGGTATCTTCTACTCATGAGATTCTCTTTTCTATGTCTTGTATTATGTTGATGAATCTTGCATCTATGTTTTCTGACTTCTTTCCTAGGATTTCTATCTCCAGAATTGTCTCTCTTTGTGATTTGTTAACTGTTTCTACTTCCATTTTTAGGTCCTGGATGGTTTTGTTCAATTCCTTCACCTGTTTTGTTGTGTTTTCCTATAACTCTTTAAGTGATTTTTGTGTTTCCTCTTTAAGGGTTTCTACTTGTTTACTCGTGTTTGCCTGTAATTCTTTAAAGGATTTTTGTGTTTCCTCTTTAAGGGCTTGAACCTGTTTACTTGTGTTCTCCTGATATCTTTTAAGGGAGTTATTCATGTCCTTCTTAAATTCCTCTATCACCATCATGAGACTTGATTTTAGATCCAAATCTTGCTTTTCTGGTGTTTTGGGTTATCCAGGCCTTGCTGTGGAGAGTCTAATGGAGCTAATTAGTCTTGCTTTCTGTTGGTAAGATTTGCCATTTGGCATCTGTTGATCTCTGGTGATAGATGTTCTTCCTGTCTCTGACTGGAGCTTGTTCCTTCTATGGGTCTGTCACCCTGTGTCAGCACTTCTGAGAGATCAGCTCTCCTCTGGTAAAACCTGTGTGTAGAGCACTGTGGATCAGTCCTCCCTCCTGAGTCCTGGGGTCAGAGTACACCTTAGAGACAGGCTTTCCACTTCCAGGGAAGGTGCAGAGAGGGCTGTGGATCCGCTTTCCTTCTTGGTGTAGATGGAGGTAGAAAGGATCCCATCCCAGCACTCCCTGCCACTTCTGAGGCCTGTGTCTCCCAGCTGGTCCCTTAGAAAGTCACCAGAGAGAAAATCGAGATCACATCTGAGTGGGCCAGACAGTTTTAATGCAGAATTTGGCCAGAATTTCAAAGAATATATAACACCAATTCTCCTCATATTATTCCACAAAATACAAATTGAAGGAACACTAATTAATTTTGTGAGTTTATGGTTACCCTGATAGCATAACCACATAAAGATTCACTAAACAAAAAGAACAACATACCAATTTCCCCCATAAACATACTTGTAAAAATTCTCAATAAATGCTTGCAAACCATATCCAAAAAATTTATAAAAGATCATACAAAAAGGGTTCAGAGATACAGAAATTGTTCAACATATGAAAATCATCATTGTAATCTACCATGTAAACAAAATGAGAAGAAAAAAAATCATGGTATTTCAGATGTTGAGAAAGCCTTTAACAAAATCCAACACCCCATCACTATAAATGTTTGGAGAGAGTAGGGATAAAAGGAACATACCTAAATATAATAAAGTTTACAGCAGGCCTATAGCCAACATCAAACTAAATGGAAACTCAAAGCAATTCCACTATAATCAGGAATAAGACAAGGTTGTCCACTCCCTCCATATCTCTTCAATATAGTAATTGAAGTTCTAGCTTGAGCAATATAACAACAGTAGTTGATCAAGGGGATAAATATCAGAAAGGAAGAAGTCAAAGTATCATTATTTGCAGATGATATGACTGCCTCCATAAGCGATCTCCCAAAAATTATGTCAAGGACTCGTACAACTGATAAAACATACTTCAGTGAAGTTGCTGGATACAAGATTAACTAAAACAAAAACCAAACAATCAGTATTTCTCTATACACAAATGACATACAGGCTGAGAAAGAAATAGGGGGAAAAAGCACCTTTCACAATAGCTACAAATAATATAAGCTATCTCGGGGTTACTCTACCCAAGCAAGTAAAAGTCTTACCCACAAAAACTTTAAGTCTTTGAAGAAAGAAATTGAAGAAAATATCTTAAAATGAAAAGCTTTTCCATGGTCATGGACTAACATATTAAAACTGTTCATCCTTCCAAAATAATCTATAGACTTATTACAATTTCCAACAAAAGTCCAATATGATTCTTTCCAGACTTTGAAAGAACAATTCTCAATTTCATATGAATAACAAATACTCAGGATAGCCAAGGTAATCCTATACAATAAAAAAGTTTCTGGAGTTATCACCACTGATGATTTTAAGCAATATTACACAACTATAGTAATAAAACCCATACAGTTTAAAAGTAAACTTTATTCACCTGATTAATGTCTTATCAGAGACTTAATGCCTTTGTCTTCTAGATCTAGTCTCAGGAACTTCTAGCCTCTGCACAATCTACTCTATCCTAGAATGTTTTCAGTCTCTGAGAAAAGGTGCTGAATAATCTCACCCCTTCCTAGTACTGTCTAGGCTCTGGATGGCTGATTAAGCTCAGATCTTCTGGCTCAAACTCCTTTCTAAGATGAGTAACTCAATCTAGCTTTCCTCTTTTTACCCTTTCTAAATTGCTTGTGTTGACCTCAAACTAACTCTAACAATCTCTTTTAATCTCCTGACTCCTGTTCATTCATCTTGTCTTTGCCTGTATCTAGCTTGTTCTCTCTTTGACCTCTCTCTGTAAAAATCTCCTGGTAAATCTTCCTTCTTTCTCTGTACTGCCTTCTCTTAAGCATCCTCTCTTTTCTTTCTGTCCTCATACTGGTTGGGCATATCCTATTTTGTCAGATCTTTCACTGATTCATCACTTTGTCTGCTCCTCATTAGATATTACTTTGAAACATTGGTGCTTCTTTCTACACAAGTTAACTTTACTTTCATGTTTGGAATTAAAGAGGTATACTAAGGGTATATCTGCCTTCCAGCCATAGGGATTGAAGGTATATGTTGAGGCTGAGCCACACCACAACTGGAAACAAGTTTTTCCAGTAAGCAACAGAATCTTGGGGTTCACAGTATGATCAAATACCTGCAACACACATTACATAGCACAAATACAGACAGGTTGGTCAGTGGAATCGAATTGAAGATACAGATATAAATCCTCATGCCTGTGGACACCTGAGTTTTGACAAGGAAGCCAAAACTATATAATGGAAAATAGAAAGCATCTTCAATAAATGGTCCTTGTCTGATTGGAATTTTGTATGTAGAAGAATGCAAATTTACAGATGTCCATCACCCAGCACAAAACTGAAGTTCAAATGAGTCAAAGACTTCAACATTAAACCAGATACACTGAACCTAATATATGAGAAAGTAGGAAATAGCCTTTAATGCATTAATACAGAAGACAAATTGCTGAAGAGAACACCCATAGTACAACTACTAAGAACAACAATTAATATATAGAATCTAATGAAACTGAAAAGCTTCAATAAGGTAAAGCACACTGTCAAGACATCAAAATGGTAGCCTACAGGAAAAAGATTTTTACCAACTCCAAATCTGATAAAGGGATAATATCCAGAATATATAAATAACTAAAGAAACTAGACATTAATACACCAAATAATCCAATTAAAAATAGAGTACAAACATCCTCAACTTGGAATCTCAAATGGCTGAGAAAAACTTAAAGAAATGTTCAACATCTTTAGCCATCAGTAAATGCAAATTAAACAGCTCTAAGATTCAATCTTATACCTGTCAGAATAGCTAAATCAAAACCACAAGCAACAGCCTATGACGATGAAGATGTGGACAAAGGGAACACTCCTCCATTGCACGTGGGAGTGCAAACTTGTTCAGTAACTATGGAAATCAATATGGAGGAATCAATCTACCTCAAGACCCAACTTTAGCACTACTGGGCTTATACTCAAAGGCTACCCCATCCTACCACAAGGAAACTTGCTCAATTATGTTCATAGCTGCTTTTTTTTTCATAATAGCCAGAAATTGGGAACCTAGATGCCCCTCAACTGAAAATGTGGAACAATTACATGACAGTGTTAAAACAATGAGATTATTAAATCTGCAAGCAAATGGATGGAACTAGAAAAAAATCATCCTGTGTGAGGTAACCCTGACCTAGAAAGACAAACATGGTATGTACTCACTTGTAAGTGGGCATTAACTGTTAGGTAAAGGATAATCATGGTACAATTCACAGATCCAGAGAAGCTAAGTAACAAGGAGGGCTCAAGAGGAGATGCATGAATCTCTCTGGGAAGAGGAAATAGAATGTACTTTGCCTGTGGATAAGGGTAGGTGGGGATGGAAACAGAGGAATTAAGGTGGAAGGGGCTAAAGGGAGAAAATACTGAAAAAGAAAACTGAAACTGGGGTGGAGGTTGACATTTGGAGTGTGATGTGTAAAACTAGTGCAGTGAAAACTCTCTAGACTCTACAAGAGTCACCCTAACAAAGTCTCCTAGTAATAAGGGATATGAAGCCCAGTCCAGCCATCTTCTATAGCCATGCAAGCCTCCCATCAGTGGGAATGGGACATCGGCCCAGCCACAAAACCTTCAACCTGTTGTATGTCCTGCCTGCAAGTTTTGCTGGTGTAATGGTGGCAATGAACTTGTGGAACTGGCCAACCAATGATGTGTCCTTGTAGTGGTGATGCCGATGCTACAAGAGGGAGTCTATGACTCACACTATATGGATGGCCAGAAACAAGAGACCACTCAGCCCCAAATTCCAGAATATATCCAAATATGACTGGCTCAAAAAAGTCAATGAAATGATTTCTAATTATATTCTGCTATCGTCCTAGATCAGTGCCTAGTTCAATTGTGACCAGAGAGGCATTGTCATTGTCTAGCAACTTATGAGAACAGATACAGAGACCCACAGCCAGGAGAACCCTGCAGAAGAGTGGGAGGATAGATTCTAAGAGCCAGAGACATAATGACCACCATGATATCATGACCCACAGAACCAACTTAGCAGCACTCATAGAGGCTCACAGAAACGGGCCAGCAATCAGGAAGCCTGTATGGGTCTAAGCTAGGTTCTCTGCATGTAAGTTATAGTTGATGTTCTTGTGAGACTCCTAATAGTAGGAGTGGGGGTATCTCTGACTCTTTTGCTTGCACTTGCGACCCTTTAAGTCCTCTTACTGCGTTGCCTTGTTCAGTTTTTATATGAGGGTTTATGCCCAGTCTTATTGTAATTTGTTATGCCATATTTATCTGTTATCCTAAGATATCCTTGCTCTTTTTTAAAAAAGGAAGTGGAGGAGAAGTAGATCTGGGAAAGAGGGGAAGTTTGGAGGAACTTGGAGGAATGGAGGTACAGGAAACTGTGGTTGGTATGTAATGCATGTAAAGAATAAAATTTAAAATTAAAAAGTGAAATCAAAATGCATGCACCATGGTTTTTTCACTGTTGTAAAGGTTAAATATTAGGAAAGTATATTTAAATGTATTTCAGGAGTACATCCTGACATTGAATGCTGACATTCCCATCAGCCTACAACTTAATTTCAAAAGTTAATCTGCAGAAATTGCTTCCATTCTTTTATTTTATTAAAAAATATTTTCTTCATGGAATATATTTTGATCAGGTTTTCCCCTCCCCCAAAATCTTCCCACCTCTTTCTCTCTGAAGAAAACAAACAGATAAACAACAAAGCAATATACCAGAACTAAAGAAGAAACACAGACAGATACACACACACAGACAGATACACACACACACACACACACACACACACACGCACACCATAAAATAAAGCAAACAAAAGTCAGAAACCATGATATATGAGCAAAGACCAGTATGACAACAAACAAAGCCATATCAGACAAAAGGTCTAGAAACACCCTTGAGTTCATTTTGTATGTCACAGAGGCAGAGCAGGCTTGCAGACAGCCACCTGGGATACTCGTAAAGATCCACCTCTGTTACTTTCCATGCTCTGTAGAAAGCCTAGCTGCTTCTTAGAGACAGAGCCTTCCGTGTTTGTTCACTGACAACATCACCTGCTGACTTCCAGGAGTCTCCATTTTTAATCATGGTTTTTATTGAGACAAATCACCACAGGAGTTTGTTTTTAATCCTGAAAGAAGCAGTCTTTTGGTGTACCTAGAATCTTTCCTTGTGTATGTGGATTACACTTATCTAATTTATTTATGTATTTAGTTATGTGTAATCAGCCTATACAAGTGGAATATGTTTGTTTATATGTTGTTAAACTGACAGCTGAGATAATTATGTCTGAACTGAGATAATTAAAAGATCCATTACTTCAGTTGTGTTAGATGCATATATATTAATGGAAATACTTATTAAGCAGCTTTGCGTATACCCAAGGGTGAGATACTACAGTCTCCTTACAGAAGGTCTTCAGGCCATTTGTCTTGAAAACTATCCTTTTTACGCTGTGGATGATCTCTTTATGTTTTCCTTTACCTCCGGCAGCTTCTATTCTATGACATATGAGCACTCATGTGTTTTAGATTCTGTGTCAGTCAGATCTGAGGTCTTTCCTTCTTCTCTTGTCCCCTGGCCTACAAGTACGAGAGGATAGAATCAAAGAACAGGGATGCTGGTAGCCTGTCAGTACTATGGAGATGACAGTCCCGGATCAGCTTAGGGAAGACAGAACAACTTTATTTTTGGTGAATCAAGGGTTATATAGTTTCAGTGAAAGGGGTAGAAATATCCAGGGTGGGCAAAGGTCATTGGCTGAAAGCTAAAGGCCTATGATGATTCATTAGCATGGTGAGGTATTCCAGGAATTCAGGTGCTAACTGAAGAGGTTTTTTTTATCAGGAGAAGGGAAGTTGGACCTGAAATCTTACCAGGGCTACATGACATTCAGAGGTAGAGAGTGTGGGGATTTCTAGCTCCCCAGACAGGGTCAGAGAAGGAGAAGCTGAGCTGGTAAAGGGAGTTCTTCATTTTGGATTGAGCTTAGGGCTTTTCAGTAATGACAGACTTCGACCTTAGTTAGCAGGACCCAACAAGATGGTGTTGTGTTTGTGTTTCTGTGCGTGGCTTACTTTCAGAAGCATAATGATATCTAGGTTCAATCTCATTATCAAAACTGTAGGATTTTTCTCCTATTTCATGCAGAAGAATTTTTCATTTCACGTGAATGTACTATACCAATTTTGCTGCCCGCCTTCAATAAACATGAGCATGAACACATCTCCTTACTTTGTTGATGATCTTTCCTGTGGAGGCAATTATAATTATAAAAAGTAATAAAATATAAAGCATAGAGAAAATAAACTTTGATCTGGAGGAAAAAATTAAATTCATTTAAAAAATATAAACCACATGTAAATTCATTCCATTTTCATATGCTGCTATTAAGTACTTATGTTGAGGGAGGAGCAAGCATGGATGACTGTAACTGGAGTCACAGAGAAGATTTTTAGTTCAAAATGCAGCGTTTATATAACCTAGAACATGACTCAGAGGATTTCAGTATTTTTCTGTTTAAAGCTGAAAGGTCAAGAAAAATTTTAACATGCAAGTGATTGTGGTTTGAAAACCAGAGCTGATTTTATTTTTCTTAAAAGCCAAAGCAAGTAGGACCCGAAATTATACCCTCTACCAAAACCTGACACCTAAGGCAATACTATGAACTTCTAATGTTGCCAAAGGACATGAACTCCGATTTGCTTAACAAATGGCTTTACCATTGAAATCCTAATATCACTTTCCCAGTCAATTTACATGCTGTGGGTATCCAAAAGTCACCACAGACTTGTTCAGGTCATAAGTATCCTGTTTGATGGGGTCCCAGAAAAAAAAATGACAGAACTTCCTGCCACAAAATGACAGCTCAAGTTCTTTCTTTAACTAAGTAGAATTACAAATGTTAGTTGAAACAAGCTATTGTAGAAGTCCTTGAGTAGGCAGCTCTGTCCCCCTGATTTTCATCTTTGCTCAACTTTGGGAATTAATAACTCTGTTCATGTCCCTGTGTCACCTGTATTGTGACAAAAAAAAAAAAAAAAAAAAAAAAAAAAAAAAAAAAAAAAGAAATACCAAGCTTTAAAGATCAAAATCCCATGAAGTTGCAACTTAGGCAACGTTTTCGAGTTTGACAACCACAGATTCTGATGGTTTGCTATTTTGCAAATAGTTTTTATTAAACATCTAAATATTCAATATCACAAAAACACAATGAGTGTGTGAACTCATTTAACCTCTGAGGCAGCAATTTTTACTTTCCAGTGAAGTTTTCAGTGGAGAAACAAAGAAAACCAACAAAACAAAACACAACAAACCCTGTTTCTTCATCTTGGTCTGCTTCCTGCCTTTGGATTCATCCAAAAAGGACCAAACTGAACTACCACAAGAAAGTGATTTGGACCAGCCTCCCAGCCAGGCTCAAACCACAGCTCACTGGAAACCTCATGGGAAAAAACATCCTAAGAGGTTTCCACTCTCAAGAGCTTGCCTCCATCATTTCAGTCAGCAGGTGACTGGAATTTGCCCATCATTCATTACCTCATTGTTATTTTTGAGACAGCCATTGTAAAGTCATTATGAGAAAGCTGTTCCTCCAAATCTGTTGTTTCACACTGAACCATTTCAAAAAACATGGGTGCTCTTTAATTTTCTGAACTTTTCCACAACCACAAAGTGTCTAGAAACTTTATAACCCGTCTTTACTGCATCTCTAAGTTCAATTGGGCCTTTATTTTCATGGAGGAAAAACAGACAATTTATACCCCTGTTTTAAACACAGCTTAAAATATTTACGAGCAGACGTTAAGACAAAATGCAAAACCTATCAAGTATGTGGTGTACTTGCAGGACACCTTGTGAAGGCTCACTGGGTAGGGACCCGTGTCCTGAGTATACTCCGTCCACATTATTTTTCTCTTTCTACCTGTCTTTTCTGCTCTCTGTATTACTTGTCATTGTATGGTAAAGCATTGTGACCAAAGCAACTTAAGGAAGAGAGGATTTATGTCGGCTTATAGTTCCTGAGGGGAAGTCTATAATGAAGGACAAAGCCTGACAGCAGGCAGTCAGAGCAGGAAGCTGAGAGATCACTTTGCAACCACACACAGAAAGCAGAAAATGAACTGCCAGTGAACAAGGTTATAAATCCTCTAAATACCTCACCCACCCCATGACATCCTTTCTGTTAAGCTCCTCCTTCCATGGTCCTGTGGATCCTACACTGTGCTTGGTCTAGATGATACTCATGGTGGTAACTCCAATATTTCAAGACTTGAGCAATGGTTGAATTTGGACAGCTAACTCCAACCAGATCCCATTCTTGGAGACAGCAAGGCTGTAAACAAACATCAGAGATCAATGTGTTCTTTCCAGTAAATGATACCCATCTGGAGAGACTTGAGGTGAAGGACAATGAGGACCAGAGTGCTGGCTCTAGGTCAGGCTGCCGCTCTACCAGCAAGAGTGTGATAATTTTAGGAAAATTTAAAATCTTTGTAAAATTTCCTATAAAACCTGTTGCTGTATCCGTGAGATGGTAGGTGGTGTAAAGCAAAACAGGCCATGTTCAGAGCGTAACGTAAGAGCCAACAGAAAAAAAAAAGCACGTGAAGTAGATACATGCATTGCTGAGGAGGTTGGGAGAGAAAGATGTGGTCCAGATACAGGAGGTTGACTCGAGCTGAGCATATAAAGAAGTCACTCTGGGTGAACAGGAGGTGCTCTTAGGATTAGGAGTATCTGAAGACTGGACTCTGGTGGTTTCTGTACAATTTAATAAACTCAAATTTATTTGAGGCAGTAGAATGCCTCACTAACAATGGGGAAAATCTAAGCAATGCAAATCAGACTTACCAGGGGATGGTAAAAACCCAGCTTGATATGAAAGGCTCTGATAAATGTCTAATGAATATAACTGTAGTTAAGTCCGGTAGTAAATAGTACGAAGGAAGTGTGTGTGTGTGTGTGTGTGTGTGTGTGTGTGTGTGTGTGTGT